>NW_026000037.1:48539054-48706751 GCF_001458135.2 Marmota marmota marmota
CTCTCTCTCTCTCTCTCTCTCTCTCTCTCTCTCTCTCTCTCTCCCAGGTGCAATACAGTCACCATTTTCCCTTTCTTTGTCTCCTCTTCCTCTTCTCTGCAGCCAAAACTGCTGTATTTCTCTGGTTAATATGGTAGATGTCTGGGCTATGAATTTTTTTTAACTTTCACGTTTTCCACTATTTCTTTGGACTTCTGACAAGCTCACATTCATCAAGTGCTTTAGGGATTTTTTAACTTTTCCACCTTCCACTATTTCTTCAGCCACATCTCCACTTTGCATTTTCTGATAGACTCAACACCGGAAGCACCCAGTAGCTTTAGGTTTCATTGCCACAATATGAGGTTCTGCTTCTCCATCTTGTCCAGGAGTTTCCTTAGGAGGTGAGATGTGTTGGAGAAGCACCTTCAACCTCAGCACCACCACACAACTCCTCAGAAGTCTAAGAAGCTTTTCGTTAGTACACAAGGCACTGCGCAAGCTCACTCTACAGACCTCATAAAAATAATCTCAAATGTTGAAAATCATGAAATACCTTTTATATATCCTGAATTTAAAAACATGTATCCATAATTTTATTATCCTTATCACACTCTCACAGATGATAACCAACCAATTCAGACATCCACTCAGTGAGAACACATTACTTTCTTAATAGCAATGCTACTAGTTTTTATTATAAATCGTGTCCATTTTAACACAACAATTCAAGGAACATCTACTTAGTACCTACTATAGGATTAGAACCTCTCATCCACTATGTGTGATTTAACTAAGAGATTAAAATTGTGGGTTTCTCCCTGTTTGGAACTGTGGCTTCCACTAAGCCCCCATCACTGCCACCAGAGCTTTGGTAAATTCTGTTACATACACATGAAGTTCATCAGGAGGTCTGGCCTCTGTAACCTGGTCCATGCTGTCTTCCTAACTGAAAACTGTTTAGTCTTCTAACTCATCAGCCTATTAGTTAACTCCAATTAATGTCTGGAACTCAGTTCAATGTTGTCTCCTCCAGGAAGCTTCCTTGTCCCCACTCCCCTCTTATATCTTCCTTGCTTCTCTAAGGACTCTGACTTTCTTGAGGTCAGAAATGAGATCTTAACCATTTTTGTAACCTTGGGTCCTGAAGCAGTACTGACACAACATTGAGGTTCAATAAATCACTGCTAAAAGAAAAAATTTCATGCCCCATGATTTTTAAGTCCTCAAGTAGCTCATAATAAAGTCAAAACACAGTGCAAATATGAAACACCAGGTAAGATGTGCCACAGGATGGGATAGATGTTTTAGTTTCCTGGAGCAGCCATACAGACTGCGTCAAGGAGGTGGTTTAAAACAGAAATTTATTCTCTCCAAGACCTGGGGGCCAGAAGTCCAAACTCATTGGGCTGACAGGACCATGTTCCATTCAGGGGCTCCAGGGTAGGGTTATTTCCATGCCTTTCCTCTGACGTTGGGCTTCTGAGGTTGGGCAATGCTGGTGTTCTTTGGTTTTTATCTCCATCATTCCAGTCTCTGCTTCCATCTGCACATTGCCTTCTCTGTGGATCTGTCCTGAAAGGACATTCCATGGCATTTAGTGCCCACTCAGAGAATCTAAGACAAATGCCTCCTCTCAAGATCCATAACCTGACCACATCCTTTGTTATATAAGGTAATGTCCTTCTTTTACCATATAGAATATTATCTGTAGGTTCCAGGAATTAGAATGTGAACCTATGATTTCAGAACCACCATTCCATCTATTACAGTCAGTTGGTGGAATGTCTAAAGAAAGCCATGATACATCAGAAGGAAGAGAGCATAGTGGGCTGAAGTGATGGCCACGTGTTCACAGCACTTTAAAGTGTCACAGTCATTTGTCGATATTACTGTGGCTCCTTTCAGGTAGCATGGTAATCCAATTCCCTTGAAGAAGCAATTGTGGAATGGAAAAGATTAGGTATCTTACAGAAAGGCTCATAATGAGGTCAAGATCAGATTTAACTCTCTCCTCTTCAAACTTCATTATTATCTATTCTCTTTTACCATTTAAAATGAATTTAAGAAGCATTAAATGACACACACAGCTTCCAGCCATGATTTAAATGACAGATTTTCAGTTTCTTCATTTATTCCTGCTGCAGTTCTTGCAAAGAAATGCTAATCCAATGCATTGAACTAAAGATGTGTGAAGCTTGGGGCATACCTTAGTCAGCAAGTGCTAACTCAGTTTCTATTCCAGGGAAATATTATGAGGAATATGAATAAGAATTGGATATACATTCATACTCCAGGGACTCCCATCTCATAGGAGGCATGTGATCAAGTAACAAGCACAAGGCATGCTGTCTCAAAAGGGCCCTGAAAGAATGCTGTTTCATGCAGGAGAGACCATCCCCAATGGAAGTCATCAGGACAGACTTCATGGAGTAGGTGGCATTTAAACAAGACATTGTAAACAAAGCACTTCAATAAATAGAACTGGAGGTAAAGAAGGGGATGAAGGCTAGGACAACTGAAGGACAAGACAGAATATACTTTAAGAAAGGGTGAACGTAAATACCTATAAAGTATTCCAGGGAACAGCAGATATTGGGGCCTATGCAGGAGAACCATGGAAGATAAAAATGAAAAGAAAAAATTTTATATGTGGTCCTTGACCATCAAGCCGTGATATGGACTTTATTAAATAGGTATGGAGTTGTCATTAAAGCCATTTCAGATAAGGAAAGACATAATCAAATATAATCAGTTACTTGAGATTATTCTGGTAGTAGTGTGAAGAATGCATTAGAAGGTAAGGCAAGATCGATGCTCAAAAATTATTGCAACAGTCCAGACAAGAGCTAAATAAGCATCCTGATTAGAGAGGCAACCACGTGAAAGGAAAAGTGAGATCAATTTCAAAGGAAAAGCCAATAGTATATAATGATCTCCTGGGAGTATGGGATTGAAGACACAGAGACATCAGAGATGAGTGAGATTGAAATATGGTAATGAGAAATAGCAATGCTATTGGAAGAGTCTGGAAAGTCAGGGGAGGAACAAGTTTAATAGCAAAAGTGATTTAACTTAGTTTACAAGTGTTAAGTTTCAAGAATCAGCAGGACACAGAGATGGTAAGAAGAAAGGACATGATTGAAATATAAATGGAAGAATCATTCCCAGGGAGAAAATAATTGGAGTCATAGAAATCTATAACATTACAAAGGGAGAGACAGAATGTCCTAAAGCTTAAGGAATGCCCATAATTAATGAATGGTAAAGGGCAAAAGCTGGCCAAGAAGACCAAGACCAAGAAACAATTTGATCAAAGAAGTAATGAGAGCCCAAATGCTCAAGTGAACAGATTTAAGGGAAAGGAGAATTTCAAGGAAGGATCACCAATATCAAATACTCCACATTTCAAAAATGTGTTATTAAGGCACTGACACTGCATTTGCATTTAGGAGGTTGTTTTTTTTTTTTTTCCAGTGAGTATAGAGGTCAAATTTAAAGGAGATAAAGACTAATTGGTAATTAATAAGGATTGCAGATATATTTTTGGAAAAGTTTAATGATGAAATATCAGAAGCAATATCAGAAGAGGAAATCAGGTCAATAGAAAGTGCACCCTATCTAGGTGTTTGTTGCTATTTGCTCTTTAGAATAAATGTTTTGTTTTCTTTTTTCCAATTGACATCTATTTAGTGTCTTTGTACTACCACTGTCCTAGTTGGTGAGATCCAGAAATAATTAGAACTTGATCCTTAATCTCAAGCAGTAAAAAGACAATTTAATAGAGAAAATAGAAATATAAATACATTGGTCAGCATAGTGCAGTAAGTACGGTGTGGAGGTGAGCAGAAGTCCTCTGGAGAATGCAAAAGGCCCTAGCATCATCTGGGCAAAGAAGACCAAGACCAAGTCCAAGGAACTAGCATCATCTGGGGTAAAGGGATATGAGAGTGCTTCAGGACCTGCTAGAATGATATCCTTTAGGTCTTAAAGGAACACTAGAAGCTAGGCTGCATAGTTAAACAAGGAGTCGAGGAGGAAAGCATTACATTGTTTACTGAAAAGACAAAGATTCTTACAGGAGGAAAAAACTGAAATTAATGAGAAAAAGTGTAAATAATGGCAGCTTAGTCCCATGTGAGTTGGGGGAGGATGAGACCCATAGACCTGTAAAGGAATTAGCCTTTCCCAGGGAGATACAAAAGGGAAAGAGATGAAAACTGATGAAGAAACAGAGCAATATACAGTTAGTAAAGGAAGAGGCTGAAGGAACCATGTGTTCTGTTGTGGTCCTTTCGTAACAAATGGACGGACCACCATCTGCCTAGAGCATAGTCAGGGCTGGGAGAGGCAAAAAGTTGTGATTATTACTAGATTAATAGTCTTTCATTCTTTCTAAATGAAAACATTTATTTAAATTAAAGGTGGTTTGGGGCTCATCTCTTCCTAACACATCTATCGTAAGAAGCAAGAGGTGCAGGGTTCAGACTCTGGATAGAGTCTGCTTGTGTTTGTCTTGTCTGTTCCACATATTAAGGATGATGTGCAAGTAACTCTGTGCTGTTAATAGGCTCTCTGTGCCTATATAAGCTCAGCTATTGCTCAAATAACAGTACTGTCAGAATAAAACCTTTAGACAAATCAAATGTAGCAGAGTTTAATTGAGCCAAGAACAATCCACCAATCAGACATTCCTTAGAGCCCAAAGAGGTTGTAAGAACGTGGCTCCGCAATGAATGACAGGAAAAGGAAGTAAGGTAAAGAAACTTTGGTGGAAGCTGCATTTGCCTCTTTTGAACATAGTCTGATTGGCCGCCTATAATTGACTAAGACTCAGCTGCTGTGATTGGCTGAGACTCAGTTATTTGTTACAAAAATATCCTCCTATGTTAGGCTTTTAGTTAGCCTACACTCTAAGGTTGCATTTCATTACGTAAGCTCAGTATGAGTAGGGAGGGGTGAGTATATAACTCACAGACTTATCATAAGGAGTAAGGGAATTCTTACAGTTCAAGTGTTGAGAACAGTGCCTGCCATATCACAGGTACTCAAAAAATCTTATAACTAAACCAGTGCTATGCACTGGATTTTTCTGAGATGGTGAAAATTCTGTTGTTTAACATACCAATTACTGGCTACTGAGCACTGGAACTGTGGCTAATGTAACAGAAATTTTAGATTATATTCATTTAAATTTAAAAAGCCACATGTTACTTCCACAATGATGGAGCAACCATTTTAAACAGGATTTTTATTGGTACAAAAATAGACACTGAGTTCCATCCTCCAAGGACCTTGGTCTTGAAGAACTGTAGAATAGCCCAAACCAATTAAAGGCATGGCTATAGCTCCTAGGACAGAGCTTTATTTTGTTGGCACTGATAATAACAGATAGAATGAAGAAAAGATGTGCATACAATCCCTGTTCCTCCAGAGGAGGTTTCAGTATCCAATAGGATATTTCTTAGATAATACGCAAGTGGTTTTCCCCAAGAAAACAGAACAAAGGTCCAGCCAGTTCTGCTAAACTGGGTCAGTTGAGAGCCATTAAAAAGAATGGATGGAATTTTAAGCAAAACCCAGAGCTGCAATAGAGGTGTATTCTCGAGCTCTGTTAATGTTGGATGACAATGGAGTAATTTCACATCCAGAGCCACCCAAACAGCCAAGATCACAGTCTGCAACAACATGAAATTCACATAGTCTACAGATTGATAAAACACAAAGGGAGAGGGGAGAAAGGTTACCTATGAATAATGCATTTCCTTTTGTGGAAGCAGGAGGAGAAGAAACAAATGGATCATTAATGGACTTAATGCAATTAAGGTCCACGGTGGAGGGGGGCTAGCACCAGCTCCTGCCAGCAAGGCCAGTAAAGGAGGCTGCTATGGACTGAGGGGAAGGCAGGAGCTTGTGGTGGTGTTATTTGAAGTTGCTGCTTTTCAGCATTTCAAAGCCTCTTCTTGAATCTAAGATTAGTTTTATTATCACTCTGTTTCTACAACAAAATAGTGATGAAAACATATTCCTAAGAATTTTCAAAAAAGTTTTATCATATTTGGAAAGCTTAAAGATGCTAGTATGGGAAAATAAGGGTAAAACAACCTAAATAAAAGAATGAAAAGTAATTAAATGAAGAAAAAAATCACTCTTGAACATTGCCCCCCAAAACACATGCAAAGTTTGCAAGCTGTAGTTTGCTTTATGCAGTAAAGCATTCAGCTATAAAGTAGCATGCTTTGATCTTCCCAAAATAAAAAGCTTGAAGTTCACTAATAGGTTTCACCATGTAGGGAACTGTGTGTGTTTAATGCATGTGTACATGAAAATAAACCTTTATGATATAAATAACCATACCTGAAGGTATTTCTCCTCCTGGTCTATACAGTAGTTGAAGGCTTTGAAGTTCGGAAGAGCTGAGTTCAAATCAAGCTCTTCTTTTTTTCATTATATAGCTTGGATTGGTTAGTTTTCCTCACCAAGCTCCAGTTTCCTTAATAGTAAAGTGGTAGCAATAGTGCCTACTTACAGACTGCCATAGGACTGAACATCAGGAGGTAGCTGATTGAAAATAGTCAGGGCTTCCTTCGTAAGTGCTAGCTATTCTTTCAGGAAGGGGCTGGTGTGTGCATTCTCTTAAGAGGATTCACACTCCACAAAAGCTCCATGCAGTCAAAGGCAGAACTGACTCTAGTTCAGACACAGAAACCAAGAATCCTTGGCTCTAGGATTCTTGCTCCTAAGAACCCTCACTTATACAAGTGACTCTTTTATGTGTCTGGGATAAATCAGAGAAAGTCAAGGTGAATACAATAAAGGATAAAACCCTAACTTCAAAGAATGCTCCCTGAGGTTGTAAGCCTGACTCAAGCCGGTAATGACTGGCACAGACCCTGGACCTACTTGACTCCATCTCCCATCCCACCCTCCAGTGTCAGGCTTGTGCCACTCACCTTGAATTCTAAACCAGTCACCTAGGCTTATGGTTCATCATCTACAACAAGAGAAATATCTAGTTCATCCAAGTTTGGGTTTTGATTTTCAAATATCATCTTTCCATTTTCATTGAACAATGTATGTTTTATACTGTGGAAAGAGAAATAGGAGCGTGTTTTAGGGAGGCAAACAGCTAGTCTTGCCTGAGGCAGGCAATGAAGATAGTCCTAGTCCAGGATGGCAGTAGGTGGCACTAGGTTTGGCATAAGTCAAAGAAGACTAGACACAGCTTGGAACAAGGAATTGCCCTGAGTGAGTGAAGCCAGTGAGTCTCTCCCTGACACCAGATCAGGCAGAGACCAGAGAGCAACCACCAACCAAGGAAAGCTCCAGGCAGAGGAAGTCCTCCTGCCATCCTAGGTTTTGTCACGGAAGCTGACCTGGAAGCCTGTCACTCTAGAGTTTCTAACCTCAGTGTGGACATTCCTGCATTAGTTCATATTCCTGTTGTCACTCTGTAAATCTTAGAGGAACAATGACTGTGGTCTTTGTATTCCAGGTCTAGTGTCTGTGAAGCTGGAAGGCATCCCTATGTTCCTGTGAGTCCCTGGTTTCCCTCAGAAGGAACAACTCTCTAGCCTTACTGAAGCCATTCAAAGAGAACTCAATCTTCATGAAAACACATCCTCATCATCCTCAGAAAATGTATGAGTTTTCACATTTTTCTTAGGTTCTCCTCTACCTGAGGCAGGCTTTGGGCTAGAACTCCAAAACATTTAGAAAATAAATGGTTAAAAGATGCTAAAAACTGACTTGCCGATGTTAAGCAATTGTTGGGATAAATGTGGGGAATGTTTGGGAAATATACAGAAAGCAGAGCCCCTTGAACATAAAAGAGGCTTCTTTTTTGATTTTTTTTTTTTGTTAAATCAGATTGGTTTTATTTTTTAAAATAAATGACAGTGGAATGCATTACAATTCTTATTACACATATAGAGCAAAATTTTTCATATCTTTGTATATAAAGTATGTTCACGCCAATTCATGTCTTTTTTTTTAAAGAGAGTGAGAGAGAGAGAGAGAGAGAAAGAGAGAGAGAGAATTTTTTTAATATTTATTTTTTAGTTATCGGAGGACACAACATCTCTATTTTGTATGTGGTGCTGAGGATCAAACCCGGGCCGCACGCATGCCAGGCGAGCGCGCTACCGCTTGAGCCACATCCCCAGCCCCAATTCATGTCTTTATACATGTACTTTGGTGTGTTTTATTTTTTGCATTACAATTCTTTTTACACATATATACCACAATTTTTCATATCTCTGCTTGTATATAAAATAGGTTGACACCCAATTTGTGCCTTCATATATGTACTTTGGATAATGATGTCCATCATTATCCTTGCTAATCCCCTGCCTCCTCCTTTTTCCTCCCACCCCTCTTCCCTATCTAGAATTCATCTATTCCTCCCATGCTCCCCCTCCCTACCCTACTATGAGTCAGCCTCCTTATATCAGAGAAAACATTCGGCCTTTGTTTTTTGGGGATTGGCTAACATCACTTAGCATTATCTTCTCCAATGCTATCCATTTACCTGCAAATGCCATGATTTTATTCTCTTTTATTGCTGAGTAAAATTCCATGGTGTATATATGCCACATTTTTTTTATCCATTCATCCACTGAAGGGCATCTAGGTTGACTCCACAGTTTAGCTACTATGAATTGTACTGCACAATTCACAATAGCTAAAAGAGGCTTCTCTAACTCAGCCATCAATATATATCTGTGGTTAAGATGCCATAACACACGGACTTGTTCTGGTTTTAGGATCTGGCCTTAACAGACAAACACATTATCAGTGGTATAGATCCAGGGGAAAAAATTCCTCTGGTCCTGATCTATGAGGATAAAACCTAGTGTTTCCATGAGAGTTCCATTAAGGAGGATTCTTTTCTAGTACATAACTCAGTTTCAAGTCTTGGAATTCACTAAGAGATATAAAGACAGCTGCAAGAGCGGATATAATCGTCTGAGAGTGATGTATTCCACTTCTCTCCAGTGCGTCAGTATTCTTCATAAGCATCCAAAAAGACTATCACCTTCCCCACAAGATGAATGAAAGAGATACTAAACAGTCTAAGCTTTCTCCCATTTCCCATCTTCCGTTTGGACAATTAATAAGAATTTGAATCTTATGATGATCCAAAAATGAGTTATATGATCAGGCAAAAGACTCCCATCTCCCATTTCCTTTCCTTAAAGTCCTATTGGAAAATGCACATACCAACATCACCACCAAGACCTGAGAACTTTTAATTAAAACTCTTGAGCTCTTTGTATGAAGGCTAGCATTCCTGTGAAATACAAACAGCTAAGAAGAAATGCCCAGAACCCATATCCTCTTTCCATTTCAAGGGAACTGAAACCAAAGATCTCTACTTTGAAATGTTAGAGCAAGATAAGAGGGAGAGGGGAAAATAGCAGCCCAGATGTTCTATTTCCCTTTCAATTGTAAATACTTACAGCTGCTCAGTAGTTGCTGACTGCAGGTGAAGGCTGAATTACAATAACAGAAAACACCTGTGGAATGAAGCCGCCTGTACTCTTAACTCTGGCCCCAGATGGGCCTTTATGAGGAAGCACTGGCTCTTACCCTTTGCTATTAGGATAGCATAAGCAGATGTGCTCAGAATCATCTCCAAGATAAAAATTAAATCCTCGGGACTATTCCAAGGGGTCTCTATCACCCCACCATCTCTGCAGCCTATAAATTCTCCTTTCCACTTCTTGTAATGTTCTCTCTTTTCCCTGGTTTGTTCCAGGCACAAAAGTGGACTTGTGGGTAGGAAGAAGCTAGGGCTTATATTTCAAGGACCTGGAGCTGGAAAAATATCAGCTGCTTCCCACCCACTCTTCCCCCAACAGAGACCATCTTTTCTCATTTGCATACTAAATTGTATTAAGCATCGGTGGTGCACTTCACACATTACATGTAGAAGTCCCTAAGAAAGGACACCTTTAATTCATTGCTCTAATGACATATTTATTGAATACTTCTTATGACAAATCAATATTATAAAAGGTTTTCTCCACGTGTAATTTTATAGCATACACACAAAATATGCCAGACCTTCTGTCTGAATATTACTCATCTCTGGGCTATAAGAACTCAAAACAGCTCCAAGGGCAAATGACAATTTCTTGTTCACATCTCACCTGAAAAATCTTTTTGTTTTAGAAATGAAACATGCAATCTAGACAGTCATTTATCTCTGAATTGAATCATGTGTTATTTACTAAAACTTGGCCCAAGTCCCTCTTCATACATTTCTTGGCTTTGCTCTTTTATTTATTCACTCATTCATTCATTCACTCACTTTGGCATTTTCTTCTTGAAAATTATAGACAGGGCAAATAGCTCATAGTGCATTGAGAATTTTAGTCTGGTACCAGTGTTATTGTAAATTGCTTCCTTTTAATAAGAGATAGGGCAGCTTGCACTTGCTGCGATGGATAAAGCAGCTATTTTCATGCTTATCCACAATAATAAGCTGAAACTTTTTTTTTTTTAACAAAACATGATGTATATTTCTTAAGATAACAAATGATGGCTTATTTTGGAGGTGGAAGAGAGAGAATCCCAACAAACTACCATAGAAAGGCACCCTGGTTAGTATGAATATTCTGTTTTCAGTAGAGAAATAATTACCTCTTTATTACCTATCAAATTATAAAAATTCACTGATTAAATCCAAAAACCCTTGAATTGTAATTGACCTCTGAGCTTCGACACTGAAAGACATCTAGGTTGGCTAAGTATCTAAAGACTTAAATCACAATTTCCATATCAATTCTCTCTTTTTTCTGTTTCCTAATTTTCTGATAATGACTCCAGTTGGCAACTTCTTTAGGGTCTCATTTAGTAGCCTGATGGTTGCAATATTTCCTTGTCAATTGGAGATTGATTGTAAAAGCCAGCCTCAGAGGTCTGGATTCTTCCTGTCCTGTGCCCTTTTGTCAAATGTTAGTCTAGTCTCTTATTTAGAGCAAACTTCAGGAGCTGAACAAAAGACAAGACTCCTGTTCATTTAGAACTGCACAATTTTTTAACTAAAGATACTCACAGCTGTGCCAATACAAAAGCAAATTTGTTTTCATTATCTGCCTAAGGTAAGGGCCTGGGTAACATCCTGGCGAAGGGGTCTATCGTTAGTGTACACTGAATTTTTAACAGCCAGAATTTCAGCAGGAATATGCAGTCCAACAGTATATTCATTATGCAGCATGTCATCCTGTTATTTTCCAAGCAGCTGATATTTTCAAGTGTGTAAGAGATCCAACTTCAAACCTTTCTACTTTTCCTTTTTAATGTTTTGATTCGGGCTATCAAATCCACATTAGGCCACCAAAAATGGACTTGTTATTGGTCTCCCTTTATTTTGGCTTGCCTGTTCTCAGCATTACTAACTGTAGGTTGTAGGTTGCCAGCTAGAAAACTGCTGGGTTTCCTCTGAGACAGACAATGCAGGACATTCAATCACTGTCCCTCTTCCCCTTCCCACAGACAATGTTTATTGCTGACCTAGTGGCACTCCCCTAGACTGCCTGTACCAGTTCTTATTCTGAAAACCAGAATCTTCACATTTCCAAGAGAAATGCCCCCTCTTGTGGTAACTGCTGCATACTGCAGTCCTAGCTTCTATCAGGAGAGCTCCAAGACTCCCATTAACTTGGACTCCGTAGACCCCGTATGGATACTAGAAATTCCAGTTGACCCTATGTTGAAGGCCTTGTTCCAGGAGCAGAGTTCTTTTTAACTGCCCCCAGCTTTCAGATATAGGCTGAAACATGAAAATGCTGATAGTTAACCATTTCTTACTTATAAAATGACAATTTCATACAAAACACAATAAATAAATAAATGTTTTTTAAGACCTAAATGCTACATACTTCACCAAGCTCTTAAAATAATAATAATGTCCTCAGGTTTCTTGGTCAATTGGCAGTTATTTATAACGAGGAGGCTTAGAAAATTGACTTCCCTAGATCTGCCATTTACTTGTTAAGGAGGCAAATCAGAGACAGAACTGCCCCGACCCCATCACAAGCAGCTGGTGCCCAACAGGCTTATTTATCTGACACAAAACAGAGCAATGCTAAAAGAGATGCTGTAATTCTTCTCATTGATGTAATTATTTTTGTAGGAGCCCTATTTATTTGTGTGTAATATGAGAAGATAAATAATGTGTGATGAATTGTGTTAAGTTTTTCAGCAGTGTTAGTTCATAGTGCTGTGAAATTGTAAAAATAAAAATTGTATGTTTAATTATTCACTAAAGTCAAATGGAAATGAACACCTGTAACCTCATATTAGAGATCCTATAGCAAATAAATAGCTCCTAGAAATCAGTCAGAAAAGAGAATCAACTCAGTATTGCAAAGGATACCATCAAACAATTCACACATTTAAAACAATAGTTTTAAATACATAAAAAGAAGTTTGCCAACTAAGAACAGAGCAGGGAGGAAGAGCAGGAGGAAAAGATTAACATTAAACAGAGACATGAGGTGGGAGGGAAAGGTAGAGAAAAGGGAAATTGCATGGAAATGGAAGGAGACCCTCATTGTTATACAAAATTACATATAAGAGGTTATGAGGGGAATGGGAAAAAAAAACAAGGAGAGAAATGAATTACAGTAGATGGGGTGGAGAGAGAAGATGGGAGGGGAGGGAGGGGGGATAGTAGAGGATAGGAAAGGTAGTAGAATACAACAGTTACTAATATGGCATTATGTAAAAATGTGGATGTGTAACCGATGTGATTCTGCAATCTGTATTTGGGGTAAAAATGGGAGTTCATAACCCACTTGAATCAAATGTATGAAATATGATATGTCAAGAGTTTTGTAATGTTTTGAACAACCAATAAAAAAATTTAAAAAAAAGAAGTTTGCACTCTGAATTAGAGCTCTAAAAATGTCCATCTCTCAAACTGGAAAAATCTGTTAAACACACTCTTGATAAATTATGAAAATATGAAGAACAAGAACTCATAACATTTCTGTAGTAAATATAAATGGGCATGCTTCCTAGATAGGACAGTTTAATAAAACTGTCTATATCACAAGTACATTCCGGTAGGCCCAACAAATTTCATGTCTGGTTATATATCCTATAGATATGCTCACACACATATTAACAACACAGATGGTATTAATCAAAGAATTACTTATAATAGCAAAAAAATCCCAATAACCTAAAAGTCAATCAATAAGATTATAATTAAAGAAGGTAAATTCATATAATGGAATATAATCCAGTTGTTAAGAAAAACAACACACAGGAAGCTTTCCATGTACCAGTAGAAAATATCTCCAAGACCAATTATTTAGGGGTAAAAAGGGGTGTGGAATATTGTGCATAATATGTTGCTTTCCAGTAACAGTAGGAGAAAGATGATGTCTTAATTTTTGTCTTATTATCTTAAAGAAACTTTAGAAGAAAATCCAAGAAAATAATAACATTGGTCAGTGGAAATAGGTGAGATCAAACAATGGAAAGAAAATATTTCTCTGTATTCTTATTTGAGGGAGGTGTGAGAGTATCACTTTTATAAAAATTAAGTGGCTAGTCTCATTGCAGAGCACTTGCCTAGCATGTGCAGGGTCCTGGGTTTAAACCCCAACACGACTAATTAATTAATCAATTAAATGTAATAGAATAATATACTTCAGTAAGTTTTTAAAATGCCCCTCTTTTAACTTCAACAAATTTAATGAGTTATATATTGATGTGTAGGAAAAGGGTAGGTAAAACTGGTTAAGGGCTTTATAATACTCATTTCTTAATGGTGAACTTGTTGTCCAGCCCCAAACAAACTAAGGGCACCACTTACCACATTAAGCAAAGGCACTTGAGACCCAGTAGAGGACTTGACCCCAAAGCTCTGATAAGTGCCTGACTTGACTTCCAGATCCCAGGCCACTTTTTGCCTGAGAAAGGATGTCCAATGGCCAGCAAATGAGTCATGGTTACTTGATTCCAGGTGGAATGAGTTTAACTAGTACTTAAATTATTTAAAAGACAAACCGTTAATTCTCAATCCTTCTGAGCCCCATTCTTCCTGTTACTGCTGATATTGATGCATTAATTCATAAGTATGAGCACCTAATTCTTCCTAGGTGCTGTTCTAGGTATACCCAGATGGGCAGATCAGAAGCACCCCAGAACACAGCAGCTTAAATAACGAAGTCCAGGGTCAAAACCTAACCCCAAGGCTGGCTCACTCCCTGATGTTGATTTCTAAGAAGTTGAAAGTTAATTATCTATGGCTTAGGGTGAAAGGAGTGCATAAATAAATCCACCTACAGATCCAGAAAGAAATCAGATAAAAGGAACACATCCTGAGATGGTTAAGCTGGGAAAAGTGATAAATAGTTCTGGTGCCCTTTTGTCTCTAAATACAGTGGATTTTTTTTTAAGTACACATGTGCACATGAACAGTCATGTCTATCTTCTGACTTTCCCTAAAAATTGAGGAGTTGAGTTAGATCAGTGTATCTCAATTTTTCCTCATTATCATCTTACTAAGCAGTTCTTTTAGATGGTTTCCCCAATCACCTCCTACCCTAAAATGTTGATACTACATATCTAGCTATGTATTGCATGTATGTTTGCACTAATGCATTAAAGAGTATGTTTTTGCCCCACCCCCAAACCAATGAGACTAGTGAATTCTATCTTCAATGGACCTCAAAGAGACTTAGTAAATTCTGTCCACAAGACCAATACACAAAATTCCTTCAAGCTTAAAAAAAACAACGGGATGTTGCAGTGTCATAGGAACACACCCATATGTAGGTTCCAGGTGAGTCTGAATGAAACACCTGTGAACTGCTTGCTTATCATATGACCTTAAATAGCTATTTAACTTCTCTGATCCTGAGTATCCTCATGTACAGAACCGATGTAATGATAACTCTCACAGGGTTTTCATATACTTGATCTGAGGTAAAGTGGGCAAAGTCCTGGCACTGGACATGGTACACTGCAAACCACCAGCAATTGGCATCTTTTTATTTACTCAATTAAAGCAAATTTAGTGTGCATGTGCATGTATGTAACAAAAATCCCATCAGTATATACACCTACAGTGCACCAATAAAAATTTTTCTAAAAGGTGGGGAGAAAAAACAAGTCTATACCTTACATTTGTATATCTAAAATATAAAATACTGCTCTCGATAACATACATAATAATCAGATTCAACAAACTCTAGTACCTTCACTTGTGCCTGTAATGTAGCCCTAAACGCCAACTCCTATCATCACTTTAAAATTGTTATGCTACTTTCAAGATGATTATTAAATGTCCCTTGGTTCAATGAAACTTGCCTCAGTTTCACCAAATTTAAATAACTCCACCATTTCAACTCTCATGTGTGCTCTGCTTACAATACAATTAGAGTGTCAAACATATTCTGCTTTATGATTTACATAGATTTTTAAGTACCTTAAGAATAAGAACTGTTTTATTTCTCTAAATCCTCCCCTCCCTCCCTTCCTCTCTCTCTCTCTCTCTCTCTCTCTCTCTCACACACACACACACACACACACACACACACACACTCAATAGATCTTCAGTAAATATTTTTTGGATCAATGAATTAATCTGCAAAGTTAGATTCCAAAGATAATATGTAACATTAGTGCATAAAAGCAAGAGGAAAAATAGTCTTAAATTAATATCTATGTTAACATAATAATCTAGAAGAGTAATTACAACTCAAATAGAATTGTCTTTTATCATTATTTATCCATAAAATCATAAACAACAGTTCCAAATAAAAGTTTATCTTCTCATATTATAGAGATTTCTGGTGATGGTCAATAAATGAGGCATGAATTTTTAAAAAGAGGCTTTTCAGGAAGGGTTAGGCTGCTTCCAGATACACATCCAGCCTGAGCTCTGTTAAAGTGTGTGGAATGTGTGTGTAGCTGCAGAACAGTCTGGATCCCCTATTCTATTAACAATGGTCATTCTTTGTCATGTTTCTGCCTCGACTGGGGAAATCTGTGATCAAAGAAACACATACGTCAAATGTAATAGCAAAAAGCAAAGAAAAGCCAGAAAGAGAGTGACTATGTGAAGCATTTGTTTTTTAGACCCTATGATGTTTTAAGCATATACCTAATGCTTTTTACACATGCTGAATAACCAGGCTAATTAAAAGCCTATACAGCTCTGGTTAAAAATCTGTTCAAATTTTTTGGAGCACCTGTTACAACAGAATGCCCACAGACTTGATAGTTTGGAGCCAAGACACCTGCTACCTTATGTCTCACAGTATGTTCAGTTTTATACTGTTAGCAAAAAAATAAACACTTTTTGACATTTAGCAATCTTATACAAGTGATATGAAATTATCAGGAAGGAGTGATAGTTTAACCCTTCCTGTGCTGCTCCGGAAACCACACCCTTTCTTCTCTAGAAGGAAATGGTTTTCAATATTGTCCCATGAAGCTACTTAGGGTTTCTTTAATTATCCCTAACCATAGCAAGGTTTGCTAAAGGGTACAGGTTATCTTTTTGGAAGTGAGGAACAGGAATTTTCTAAAGAAGTTCTCAGTGAGCTTACTGAGAAATAAGCATTTAAGTGAGGGCCAGTTTACAAATTAGTTTTTCAGTGAGCCCTTTAAAAAAGCACATTGCTGTTTTGACTTTGTCAACTATTTATTAAATCCTAAGACAGGTTTGATATAATTATGCCTACTGATATTTCTACCAAAACTTTGCTTTAAAATGTGTTTAATTTTGAAAGAAAAATATTAGAATAATTTTCTATAGTTAAGAAATTTTCAGAATCCAGACATATGTACACAGGAACATTTGAATGTCTCTTTTAGATTCAATTTTAGAGTGGATAAACAAATCTTATGAAGATGATATTAAAGTGTTTTTTCAAGACATATTCTTTCTAAACAGCTGCTATTTTATCTATAATATTTAAGTCCCCTGAGGTCTGAAATTATGTCTTATTTGACTATGTTAACCTAGAGTTAGAAAAAATTAAATGAACAAATATATCAGTTAGGTTAAAAAAAATTCTTCAATTTTATGCCGTCATACAATTTTTGAAATTTAGCTCATGTTTGTGACAGTTCCATGAAGAAAATCTACCTTAGGGGTGGCCATTCTACTTCCAGAATTGTGCCCAACAGCACAGTTATATATCTACATAAAGGCTGAAATATAATTTCCAGGATTGTTTAGACAGCAAAAAAAAATTGAAACAACATAAACACCCTTTGATATATAATCAAGTAAATAAATTATGATAGATCAATAGAATAGACTGTGAATAAAGCAGTTCTGTATATGATAATATAAAACTATCTCCAAGATAAGCTGTTAAATGAAAAACACAAAATGTAGGAACAGATAAACAAATGCACATACACACAAAAAAAATTCATAGCAATATAGGGTATTTTTGAAGGAAATCAATAAACTGATAATAGTATTATCTCAGTGGTAGGGGAAATTTAAGGAGAAGAGGACAGGGATAGGAAGAATACTTATTTTTCACTAAAAAAATATCTTTTTTAAAATGTTAGCAATTTATTTCATAAACACAGTACCTAGTCAAATTCTGCAAATTAAAATAGTGTACAAAATTTGGGAAGAAAAAGAATATGTGACACATTATAAGCATACTCAAACATAATATTCTAAAGTACTTCTAAATTTCCAGACTGTTACGGAGTTAACCCTAAATCAGTATTTAACAATATAAATCACTACTTAATGTCTAATTATCATGATGAAAACAGCTTTTGCATGTTGAATGTGTATAGCTGTATTCAAATACAAGCTGTTTTGACTTTTAACCAACATACCAGAACTAAGAGTGATTTTACTGCATAATTAGAAAACAACCTAGGATATATTTTTCTCAGATGTTTTTAAAGATAATGGGACATATTTTTAAATGTTTAAGAGAAATGTTTTAATTCCTTCCTACACATCTGTTGGAAGAGAATTTCTATGGTTCAACGTGCATTTTGTCATTTTGTGTTGGAAGCATCCCATACCTGGGACTCCAAAGGCCTATTTCCTAAAAAGCTTGAGAATGGACCATGTGATTTCTCCAGGGTTTACATGGTGGAGCCATACATGGTGCACAGCCCTACAAGTCCCTCTTGTGGTGGTCAGGACCTACCCTGGGAAGTGGATTAAAGCAGATAACTTACATTCAGACCTCCTTTCTGCCCTTCATGAAAGGAGGTTCTAGTCTTTCAGAAACAATCTTTCCATCCTCAAGCATGGTTACCCAACAACTCCCCAAAAAACACTGGACCAACACACTAAAATTAGAGTAGATTTAATGTGTATTTGCATTTTAAAGGTGAACACGAGATCATGACTAGCATTAGCATGAAGAATAAATTCTGTTGAAGAATACAGGCTTTAATAAGATAGGTTGGGGAGAGCGAGACTGAGACCAACTAAACTAGATTGACTTTAAAAACTAACATCACTACCTCACGTAAATACAATGATATACTAATATTTCCAGTTCTCCCTTTTTGGACCACAACAGGATTCTAATTTTGGCTCCCTTGCAAGATGGGTCATGTGACTATCCCAATAAGTCGGAGAAGAGGTTATGGATGACACTGCTGGGCCAGAAGCATTCACTTGCTCTAAGCTGTTGTGAGATCCTGCAGACATCTCTTTCCCTCTGCCACAGACACCAGCAATCTTCCAGTAGCAGATACTCTGTCAACTGGGTCCTGGAGGAGGAAATAAATTCATGTCAGCAAAAAATAAAGCTTTGTGGTTTTAAGCCACTAACATTTGGATATTATTTGTTACTACCATATACTTCACCCTCTCTTCAGACAGATAGTTGTGAGAGACAGAGTAAACCTACAAAAACGACTCAAAAATAGCCTTTGGGTTTACAAAAGTAGTAATTAATGACTGCTCAATTGTTAGAACTACTGGTGTCACACACACACACACACACACACACACGCTAATTGTATACAATATTTTGCAGTTGCTTATTAAAATATTTTCAGATATTAATTTTGACTACTTATAGGGTGGCAGAATTGCACAATTTAGAGACTGAGGAAATGAGTCAATTTCTTTCTCTCTTTCTATGTCTACCTCTATATTTATCTTTTTCTCTTTCTCTCCTCATTTTTAATGAGGAATTCTCATTTTTAAAAAAGGAGACATCCAGGGACTGGGGTTGTGGCTCAGTGTTAGAGCGCGCTTACCTCACATATTTGAGGCACTGGGTTCAATTTTCAGCCCCACATATAAATAAATAAATAAAATAAGGTTCATCAGCAACTAAAACAAAAATATTTTTAAAAAGTAGATATCCAAATAATTTAGCACAGTAATATCTCTTATTAAAATGTTATATAAGGGCTGGGGCTGTATAGCTCAGTGACAGAGCATTTGCCTAGCACATGTGAAGCACTGGGTTCGATCCTCAGCACCACATAAAAATAAATAAAATAAAATAAAATAAAGGCATAATGTCCATCTACAACTACAAAAAAAGTTTTAAAAATGTTATGCAGAAAATTTTCTGTTCACGTGGGAAGGTTATATAATTCCACAGCCATGTAGTTCCTCCATTTGCCATATTTACCTTGGAAGGAGGTTGCCCAACCCTGGGGTAAAGTGTTATAGTCAGAGAAAGTCTAGAAAAAAATATATAGCTTGAGTTAGGACCTGGGAAGAGCAGATTTTCCATGATGTTTGCATGCATTATCTCATTCAATTTCCCTGAGAATTCTGGGAGAAAAAAATTGGTTAGTCACTTTTACTTCCATTTTACAGATAAAGAATAGAGGCCCTTGCATGTTGTTAGAATTATATGACTGGACCCTGTTGCTCTGCAGTCCTTGCTAAGGCCCCATCTGTACATTACAGTTCCTCTGTTAGGTCTGCCCTAATTGTCTTTCAGTACATAGTAAACTGTAACCTAACTTGATGTATAAACGGACTATAACTTACTCTGTAACAAGTCTCTGAATCTTTTTTTTTTAATTGGTTGTTCAAAACATTACAAAGCTCATGACATATCATCTTTCATACATTTGATTCAAGTGGGTTATGAACTCCCATTTTTACCCCAAATACAAATTGCAGAATCACATCAGTTACACATTCACATTTTTACATAATGCCATATTAGTGACTGTTGTATTCTGCTACCTTTCCTATCCCCTACTATCCCCCTCCCCAAGTCTCTGAATCTTAGCGAATCACAAGCAACTAACTATTCAAACTGTGTTTAAATAGGAAAGCAGGTGATCTGTAACAAAGCAGGCTATTTCTATATTTCACTTCCATTTTCTGTATGTTACTTGATCCATGTGATGGGGTACAGAGCATTTTGAACCATTTTTGGCCCAGACTGTTGCCCAATTGTGGAATCCCAAACAAAGTCAATTAAGATCTGGAGGGTGGGAAAGGCTTGATTCTAAGAGTGTCACCGTCCCACATTTGCATCCTCACATTTCCAACTTGAAGAGTCCATTTTTAAACATGACCTTTCCCAGGCTCTTTATCATGCATGCAGTTCCTGTTTCTATGTATATGTCCATGCAACAACACTGTACATTTTCTAGGACAAATTCTCCATATTATTGGCATGGAAACCAGAACTCAGTGAATCTAAGTGAGTAACATCCAAGATCTCATCAGCAGTAAGTGACAGAATCAAGATTCAAAATCAGATTTTTCTGGCTAAGTCCAGGGAATTCACTTACTGTTCCATTCTGCTCTGTGTAAATAAAGACAACAAAAAGAAAAGACCCAGAGGATAAATCTGCAGTCAGGGAAGTAACCTGTGTACCTGTTTGTCACTGTGTTTCAGGTTCCTGTTTCTCCATTAGTGAGCAATTATCTTCAGATCTTTAGGATGGTGCTTTATGCTTTTTGAGTGAGTGGGTAAATGTATTGATAAGTAAAAATGTTATTTTTAGATATATATTGAACTTTCATTCACAAGAGAATGCACATTTGCTTCCTGAACTCGGAGTCCCAGACCTTGACCATATAATTCCAGAACTAAGGACAATAGTACAAATGGAGCCCACATACCATATGACCAATTATTTTAAAAGTAGAAAGCAAGCTAACAAGCAGTTAGAGAAATATTTGTTCTATTTCCCTACCTTGACAAATACATCTTCATAATGATTTTTAAAATATTGAAGTATGTGAAAAGTTATGAATTTTTTTACCATTGAAATTTAGCTAAGTACTAAAAATGAATGAATTGAATCTTTATCACACATATCTATTTGGAGGTCTGTGACACTGAGATAAGAAATAAAATAAGGATATAATTCATAAATTAGCAGGTTTCTTTAAAATCTTTTCTTTCTTGCTTTAATTTTAGTAGAATTACTAAAAATGTTATGAGATTTTCACATTACTTATGTTTTATTGACTGTAATGCTAAATTAGAAAAATCTTCTTTGATTCATTGTTGTTTTTAAGTAGATTTTTATTAATTCTAGTTTGAAGAAACTGCTCTTCTGAGGTTATAGAGACATAAATTGTCAAATTACTAAAGCAATAATTAGATTTAGAAATAAATAAGATCTACATTCCTTGTTCAAGTATTATAATAGTTATATATGATAAATTACTATCATTACAAAAAATACTATAAAGATTTTTTTTTATTTCACCATATGAATAGCTATCACTTATATTACCACTTTATTATCTCTTGCGGCAATATGTAGATCCATTTAATAATGTAAAGAATCAATACTCTTTATATGCTTCATGAATTTTAAGCTTAGACCTGCATACATACAGACTGAATATTCCTTGACCAAAAAATGCTTGGGACCTGAAGTATTTTGGATTTTGATTTTTTTTTTCAGGTTTTGGAATATTTGCATATACACGAGATATCATGGAGTTAGGACCCAGATCAAAACATGAAATTCATTGGTTCATATACACCTCATACACGTACCTGAAAGTAATTTTATACAATATTTTTAGTGCACCTACCTTTTGACTGTGACCAATCATGTGAGTCAAGATGTGGAAATTTCCATTTGAGGCAGCATGCTAGCTCTAAAAACGGTTTTGAATTTTAAAGCATTTTAGATTTTGAGTTGTCAGATTAAGTATGCTCAGCCTCTACAAATTTGAGTAATATGAATTATTTAAAGCCCAGACTTTCTACAGCTTCATGTGACTATTTCAAATGTTGCACTAATTTACGAGTACCTCTGGAAACACAAATTAGAACATGAAGTGAAGCAAGAAAATAGACATTCAATACCACTGGGATACTTCATCATAACAAGAGTCTATTTCATTCATGCTAATTAAAAGAAAGAATTTGACAAGTTAATACATTTATATTTTCACTTATATCAGTGTTTATTCTGCTTAAATTATCACCTGGATTCTAAGCAGTGTGCTTCTCCAATATCAATGGTGACTCAAACCACACACCTCCATGCCAACTGAACAGTTGACTTTTGCTTTGAGATAATCAGGCACACTTGAAGAAGTATTTCTTTGAGGCCTGAATAATGTTACTCTTGATCTCACTGTTAAAGTTTACCATGTGACAGTGATACTTATGTGCTTTTTAAAGAATTTATTTTATGTGTGAGATAATGGGCCCTATAAAGTATGGGTCCTGGGCAGAAATCCATCTTGTATAGAGTAAGAGCTATACCTACTGAAACAATTCTGAAGGATATGTCAAAAGTCACTCATATTACTTTACCTGTTCATCATCAGTTTTTCATGGTCAGGGAAATATAAGAAAACCAAAATAGTAATAGTATTTATTATTTAGCACATATTTTATTCTCAAGTTTTGATATAAGTATTTTAAATGCATTATCATATTTTATCCTGCAAACAACCTTTGAGATAGATAATCTTATTCTTTTTCCTTTCATAAATGAGAAAATAGAGGCTCACCAAGATTAGGTAACTTGCCTTGGGTCACAAATTTGGGAAGCAGGGAGCTGGTGACCCCTAGAATCTTCTCTAAAATAGGATATAAATTAGTCATGATCTTTTCATCCCATGATTTCCCCCTTCATGTATTAATTTTGACTTGCTTTTTAAAAACATTTTTAATTTAAATTTATTTTGAACTAATAACATAAAACAAAATTTGTACTTATTTCTGGGGTACAATGTGATGTTTCAATGCTATATACACAAACATTTATTACTTCTTTATGATGAAAAACATTCAAAATCCTTTCTTCTAGCTTTTTGAAATATACAGTACATAATTACTATCTATAACCATTCTACTCTCCAACAGCACACTTATTGCTCTTATTTAAGTGTAGCTTAGTACCCGTCATCAGCCTCTCCCCACCTCTCCCTCCTCCCTACATGCCTCACTCAGCCACTGGTAACCATCATTCTACTCCCGACTTCTATGAGATCAACTTTTTTATATTTCACATATGACTGAGATCACTTAAAGATTTTTCAAAAATTATACATAAAGGAGCAATGTGTTTAAACTCCTTGGCTTCCAAACCCAGCTCCACCATTTCCCAAATGGTCACCTTGGAATTCAGACTCTACAAAGCAGAAAGTCCCAGTATGGACATCATAGGGTTGATGTGCAGAATAAATGAGTTAATATTGTAACACGCTCATAACACTAGGCATCATATAAATGTTTGCTTTCTTGTTAATTATGGCTGATCTTTTAAACTGCTCAGTAAGTAAATTATCTTCCTCAGAGCTTTGTTGAGGAGTAGATGAACTGAAATATGGAAGACAGAACTACGCCTAGCACAGAGAAAATGATGTGTTAGCTAATGTCATCATCATCACCATCATTATTTTTAGCAGTAATAATAGTAAGTAGTAGTAGTGTGTTTTCTGAGCTTCCTAATATGTGAAAAAAATCATATTTTCATTTCTTTCATTCATGAATGAGAATTGAACAGATGGGTCACTGCCTTTTGTTCCTCAAAACTTTACATATTGGCAGGGCTCATCCCAATCTTGCTTTTTCTCCCACACACAAGGGCATGAGGCATGCTTCCAGAAGTAGCAGGGCATACTACTGGGACATTTTGAGGCTGTAAATGATAAGAAGAAGGAACAAACGTGAGGAGACAAAGAAGAGACAAAGTTAAAATTGAGAGAGAACCAAAAATGTAGGAGGGGGCAATTTGAGGAGTTGGAGGAAGTGTAAGAAACAGAATTCCGAGGAATTAAGGAATTAACTTTAAAAAGGAACAAGAGTACATCACCATTTGTAACACAGGGTAACAAAGAAATGATGAGAATGATGGGGTGAAAATATAGCTAAATTTACATGTTTGCTGACAGACTTTCTGGAAATTTCTCACTAATGATTTCAGTTTTCCCTACAAATAGGAAGTGAAGTCATTTGCTGGTAGTGAGAGTGGATGTGATGAGATCTGGGCTTTGAAGAAGAGAATAGAGGAAGTTTGAAATAGTAGCTGTAGTAGAGAGGCTGGGACAGCACCGAGAGCCTGAGTTGACTCTGGTGCCGTGCATGTGACGTGACTGTGTGGTTTCCTTCAGCAGTGCTCAGAAATGCTCTGTGAGTGCAGGGAAGAGGCAGGGGGTTGGGGCTTGGGAGGCTGTTAAATGGAAGGAAATAGAAGTTTTAAGATCTTAACGAGGCAGAGGATGAAGTGATAAACCATAACATCTGGATTCAGATGAGAAGGAATTGAACGTGCGGAATTGAAAGGGAGGAAGTAGGAGAAATCTGGAGATCTGGGAGAGAGATGATGAGAGTTGCCTAATGTGTCCTGTCATGGAAAAACAGGGCAACTATGGCAAGAGATTGGTACACAGTGCAGGTTGGAATGTGATATTTTAGAAGGTAGCAGATCATTATGACAACATCAGAGTCTACTCTGGGAGACAAGCAGAAGAAGAAAAAGGGAAGGTCCCTGGAGAAGAAGAATTAGAGAAATGAGACATCAGGCAACTAGATAGTGCATTAGTTTGAGAGGGCTTCTGTTTTAGTCAGCTTTTTTATCTCTGTACCCAAAACACCTGATGAGAACAACTTAAAGGAAATGTTTTTGTTGGTGGGACTGCAAATTGGTGCAACCACTATGGAAAGCACTGTGGAGATTTCTCAGAAAACTTGGAATGGAATCATCATTAGGCTCAGTTATTCCACTTCTGAGTATATAACAAAAGGACGTAAAATCAGCATACTATAATGACGCAGCCACACCAATGTTTCTAGCAGCTCAGTTCACAATAGCTAAGCTATGGAACCAAACTAGGTGCCCTTCAACAGATGAATGGATAAAGAAAATGTGGTAATGTATGCAACGGAATATTACTCAGCCATAAAGAAGAATGAAATTATGGCATTTGCTGGTAAATGGACAGAACTGGAGACTATCATGCTAAGTAAAATAAGTCAATCCCCAAAAAACAAAGGCTGAATGTTCTCTCTGATGTGTGGATGCTAACACACAATAAGTTGCCAGGAGGGAAGAATAGAAGTTTATCAAATTGGACAAAAGGGAATGAAGGGAAGGGAGGGGAAATGGAAACAGGAAAGACAGTAGAATGAATTGGACATAACTTCCCTATGTTCGTATATGAATATGTGACCAGTGTAACTCCACAGCATGTACAACCACAAGAATGAGATCCTAATTAGAATAAGCTATACTCCGTGTGTGTATAATATGTCAATATACACTCTACTGTCATATATATCTAAAAAGAATACATAAAAAATAATCTTAAAAAAAAAGAAGGAAATGTTTATTTGGGGCTTGTGATTTTAGAGGTGTCAGTCTGGTTTGCTGACTCCATTTCTCTGAGCCCCACTGAGGCAGCATGTCATGGGGGAAGGGCCCAGCAGAGGAGCACTGCTCTTCTCGTGGTGGCCAAGAAGCAAAGTGACTAAGGGAAGGGGCCACAGGAACGATGTACTCTTCCAGGACAAGCTCCTGGTGACCCGTGTCTTCTAGCAACCCCACTGCCTCCAGTTACCACCAGTCAGTCCATTCAAACCAGGGTAGACTGATTAGGTTACACCTTTCATAATCTATTCATTTCACCTATGAATATCCCTGCATGAAGAGAAGCTTTAGGGGGACACCTCATATCCAAACCATGACAGCTTCCATAATAAAATACCACACACAGGGAGGCTTAAACTACAGAAATGCATTTCCTCTTCAAAGTATCAATAAGGTTGGCTTTCTCCTTGGCTTGTAAGGAATCATGTTTTCCTTGTGTCTTCATATGGTCTTTCTATCACATAATGTGTCTGTAAACTAACCTCCTCACATAAGGACATCAGTCATATTCAATTAGGGCTAAAGCCCAATGACCACATTTAAATTCAGTTACCTCTTTAAAGAGTCTATCTACAAATACAGTCACATTCTAAGGCACCAGAGTTTAGGACTTCAACATGAGTTTTGCGGTACACAATTCAACCCACAAGAGATGGGTCCTCCACAACAAGATGGAGGGGACCTAGAACAATGATAGAACACAGAGTAGAGACAAGGAAGGTGAATGCAGTACCAAACGCTTCAGTGACTAAGGTCTAACCAGCTTTCTGCTGTTTCTCGGAGGCCACGTCTCCTTGCATATTATTTAGGATTCCAAACCATTTTCTTCTTGCTGTATTTTTTTCCATAGAACCATGGAAAGTTCTATATTATTTTTCTGTTATAGTATTAGCTTTTGTCCCTGAATGACAGGATTTGTGGCTGGCACAACTCTGTAGTTTTGGTGTTGGTGTGATTTCTCATTGACAGTGCAGCTGGATACCTGGCTCATGGGGAGAGATTTCCTGACCATGCCCCGGGCTCTGACAGACCTCTATCTTACCTGACAGTAGAAGACAGGGAGAGGCCACTCCCACTCCACAGATGGCTTCTCTGACACACTCAACATTGAGAGGGCATAAAACAAAGTCTACACACCCACTGCTAGAACTGTTAGAACTTTCCCGTTTTCTGCACTTCTTTGTATCTATCATTTATTAAAGAAAACAGGGTTCTGTAAAGTACTGTACTTTGTAGTCTATATTCACTCTCTCATTTAATACTAATAGCAATGCCAGATGAGAAAATGAATAAAGGTTGGATAACCTACTCACAGGCATTCAGCTGTAAGTAGCAAGCCAACCTGATTCTTAGGTCTTGTACTCAACTATAGTGTTTTATTTTGAGGGGCAGAATCTCCCTAGATACAATGACCTACCACCAGTGTCACCTCCTGTCAGGGAGTTTATGAACTGATGTAGAGAGTAGGAGTGAAGCAGGACAGAACACTTTTCATGCTGTTTTTGGTTTTATTGTTGTTGTTGTTTGTTTTTTCCCAATTGTTCTAAACCCTGGGCCAATTCAGCAGGGGTCAGCAGAAGCATCCAAGGCTTTTTGGCTTGTTTCAGGGTAGCTGGCCTATTCCATTACAGGAGACACAGATTATTTAGGCTTCAAATTCTTTTTTCTCAATCTAATTTTATTTAGCTTGAGAAAATGGGTAAGTTTCTCAGAAGTTGATGCATTAGGTTATGCATTGGTTTTAGTTTTTCGTATGAGAGACATTTGTCAATATTTCATAGACATGTTAATTGGGAGACTGGGAGAAACTACATTGGGGCCTGCTAATTAATTATATGCCATTAATCATGGACTTCAACTTCTTTTTCCGCTGGTGCAATGTGTGTTGTTCTATATTTTGTTTTGCGGGACTGGGGATTGAAGCCAGAGCCCCATGAATGCAAGGCAAGCACTCTACCACAGCCCTTTTTATTTTGAGAAAGGGTCTTGTCAAGTTCCCTAGTCTGGCCTCAAACTTGTGATCCTCCTGCCTCAGTCTCCTGAATAGTTGGGATTACAGACATGTGCCACCACACTCAGCACCGCTTTCTGTTTTCTATACCTCTTTCTTTATAACACTTTCTATCATTTCAGAAAATCACTGGAGTCAATGAGAATTTGGTATTTGAAGTTGCTGAGCTGATTCCAGAAGGGACATTAATGTTAAGTTATAACAAGGATCAACCTGCCCATTAAGTAGGGTTTTCCTCTTTGTTGATACTTTGGGCTTTGGAGATTGAGGGTAGAAGGATTAAGGTAGAATACAGAGGAGAATTTCTTGCTACGGAAATTTGCCGTTGTAACGCCTACTCTACTCCCATTGGTCTCATCTTAAAAATAAAACTCATGAGACACAAAAGACATCACCAACTCTTAATTCACTCTGTTGCAATTTCTAAAATTCATTTTCTTTTTCACAAAGATTTTTAAAAAATATATTGATTGCCTAACTGAAAACAGTTTCATTTTATTTAATTTTCTACCAAATGAACTTCCAGAAATGTAGTAATGGAATAAATTTGAGGGAATCTAACTGATCAAGAAAATCTATCAAAAATCGGACACATACATTCACCAATAATTAATTTCTGCTATTTCACTGATATTTTACAAAGGAAGTTATTGCCCACGATGGGGATACTTAATTTTTGTACACATGTACTATATTTGGGTATATGCAATGTATATTATATTGTTGAATCTACGAAGTAGGTAGCACTTTCTTTTATGGCCTCTTGTTCTCTACCATCTGTTATAGTTATTTATCTGAAAAAGTATAATAATTAAAATTTTATGCATAAATAAATGTATATAACCTAAATTTTTAAAAATTGAGGAAAATTTTATTATGCTTCTTGAACCCTTAGTATTTTGACACATTTCATTGCTAAATAAAACTGTTTTTAATTTAAGCTAAGAAAACTAATTGGTATCAGATACTAAAAGTTCTTGTAAGTTGTTGAAAGTGTTAGTTCTGGGAATAGCATTTTTATATTTTTCATATTGATTTGCCTTTGAGACAAACTGCAACAAGAAAGCAGGTGATAAGCCTTTGTTAATGCCTCTGGGAGAAAATGCTGTAGCTACAGACTACTGTTGATAAACAGATTTTGAATTAATTAGTTCTGCATAATTATGTGAGACATCAAGTCTCTAAATCCAAATGCAACTGGTCTTATATTGTTTTACATATAAAAAAGAAAAGGAAAAAAAATATTGTCTTAAAGTTTACCTCCCTTATAGGTTTAATTTTCTAAAAGAAAATGATCGAAATTTTTTAATGGCATATGCTTAAAGCATATCTTAAATATTTATTCTTAGATTTAAAAAATGTGATAGAAAGAAATTGCCATTTTCTAAATTATTAGCTTTTATCACAGAGCTGGGAATTGGAGAGTGCTGTCATTCCTGCCTCATACCTCCTGGAAGTTATGCTCTGTTACCAGAAAATGCCAAAGCGAACATCTTAAAAAAAATAGCCCACTACTAAAAGGCACAACTTTTAAGAATTTTGCCCCCACATTGCAACAGCAACGACAATTAAGGAAAAGCAGAGAGGAAAATGCTTTAAAAGAAACAGCAGAGGAAACTACAATTTTTTTTCTGAGAAACAAAAAGGAAGTCTTAATAAATGGAGATATATATATGAGGAAACAACGTAAGATTCAGTAGGATGAAGTTAATTATTATCAAGTCAATATATATGTGATTAATATAATATAATCAAAAGTTCTGTTAGATTATTTGGAGTTGGTGAACAGTTTTGAAATAAATTATCAAGGTGAATAAACATAAAGATAAGAAAGTTATTCTACAGATAATTAGTTTGGAGCAATTTTCCCTATTAGAAACTGACACATATTATAAAACTATATTAATTTTCAAAAAGTAATGCTGACTAGGTCAATGAAATAAAGTAGATGGCCCAATGACAGACCAGTACAAAACAAAATTCATCCTAAGAACATAATCCACATTTTTCACCCAGGAATATTTATTATTTCATTGTAGTAAATATCTTAATAAACCTCTGAAATAGCCAACCAAAGACTTAAACAATGATGATCCAGTTAGGCAAGTAATGAAACGATTTATAAATATTTAAGAGCATAGTATTGAAAAAAATTGTATGGGAAAATGTTCATGAAAAAATATTAATTGAAAAGTACATGATTAAAGATTAAGTATTTACTTATATATTTTTACATCTCTATAGTTTATGTATTTTTTAAATATTTAAAAGAAAAACAAAGTATTAAAATTAAAATATTAGATTAGCTGTCTACGTATAATTGTGCTACTTTTTTAAATATATTTTTAAATTGTCAGTGGACCTTTATTTTAGTCATTTACATGCGGTGCTGAGAATCAAACCCAGTGCCTCATACATGCTAGGCAAGCACTCTACCACTGAGACACAACCTCAGCCCTGAAATGTGTTACTTTTTACTTTACTTTTTATGCTAGTTTATATTTTCCAATTTTTCTGTAATTATTGGCATCTAAGAGACTTTGTGTGACCTTTACCTCAACAAAAGAAAAGAATAAATTTAAAACAGGTTTACTTTATTTCATTTTTATAGCTAATGTATAGTTAACCAATTCTGTTGATAGTGATTTCAGCCACTTCAAATGCAAAGTCAGATTTCTCTGCTACTCCAAATTCCAAAAATATCTCATGTCATAATTGTCTTTAAATACTGCATGTCACAAACAACCCAACAAGAGTGTATAGTAATTTGCCACTCCAGTTCTGATTATTGAACAATTATATTAAGCCTAGTGTTATATTTCTAAGCAAGAAAAAAGCCTAATGTTTTCTGCCAGGATAATAATTTTCAATAAAACAAGGCCTATTTATAGCCCATCTTTACATAATTTCATAGGTATTTGGCTTGCAAACAACAGAGATTCCCCGACTCAAATTTATTGAGCAATGATGAAATTTGTTATTGCACATAAGAAGCCTGGAGCTTTGGATGGACTCCAAGTGGAATGCTCAGTGGCTCGATTATGGCAAAAGGGGCCTAAGTCCTTTCACCTCTCCACTCAGGCATTGTTAATATGTCAGTTTTATTCCCAGTTTGGTTTTCTTTCTTGGAACAAGAAGGTTTTAGTTATAAGAATGTCAAGAGGACTAAAATAGATCATCTCTCCCTGTGATTCCTTCTTAGAAGCCAGGAAGCTCCCATCAGGCTTCTCAAATTTCTTTGGCCAGAACTAGGTCATGTGGTCCTTCTTAAACCATTGCTGTCAAGCAGAAGTGAATTTACATAATAGTCATGGACAAATCAGCTTGGGGGTCATCTTCCCCTGAAACACTTGGAGGATGGATATGTGCATCAGATGTGCAAAAGGAAGGGGCAATGGAGGGAACAAGGGGGTCCATTGGAGGGAACAAGGAGGTCCATGTGGTATGAGTGTTAGGTGGGCAATCTTTCCTGCTCTAGTCCTCTGTGTATTGCAAAACAAGCAAGCAAGTTTATAGCTTGGGCAACTGAATGGATATGGGTAGTATACACAGAGTGTAGTTTGGGACAATGAGAATTTGAATTTTCTGATTGGCCATCTCAGTAGATAGGCACAATAAATAGAACTCTTTTTTTTTGTTGTTTTTTTAGGTTATTTATGATTATTACCAACACTATTAAATTGGTGTTAAATATCTTCACGAAAATCTCAGCAAATAATATTAGTGATTGCCAGAATAACCAAGCATTTTTTTTCTTTTCTAGCTCTGACATGATTTGAGTGATACGATGAGAAAAAGTCATAGCAAATGTTTTACATGCTGACAATTTAAACTAATAGATATTTTTAGATGTTGTGTAAGAAAAAAGCTCTGGGCTAAAAATGATGCTGACATTTAAAGGCTCTCTGTAAACTTCAGAAATGTGTAGCCTTAGACACCAAGACTAGTCATTTAGAAATAATGCTTAGCATCTAAACTTAATCCTTTCCCAACTTTGCTTTCTGTCTTTGTCTCAGACATCTGCACCCCTAAGCAGTTTAAAGATATCTATACTTCTTCTTTGGGCCCCAGAAGCCTCATTCTCATTGGGCTTAAGTTGTTTCTGGCAAGTTGATCCTTTTTAACAAGTCCCTTTGTCCCTGTGTTCAAGCTCCTCCAAAAGAGCAGAGTTTAGCTCTTATTCTGCACTTAAGACAAAGGTTTCTGTCTGAAGAAGATGGATATAAATTATTTCGATGGCCCATCCAAAAAACATCTTTTTTTTTCTGGTGTTGGGATTGAACCTGGAATCTTGTGCACACTAGGCAAATGCTTTACCATTGAGTCACATCCCCAGCCCCCTCAAAAATATATTTTCAGTAATATGGTTGCTTTGCATATTTATGTTATAAAATTCCATGTAGAAATTTGGAAAACACAGAAAATTAAAATGTAATCATAATGCTACCACTCAGATAACAATGATTAATATTTTGGTATCTTTATAATCTTTCTGTATCTATAAAATACATGGTTTTCTTACAAACTTGAGACTATGCCCTAAATAATATTTTATAAACATGATTTTTGTTTGTCATTTATAATGATCATCTTTCTGTATCTTTAAATATGCCTCAAGAACATACTTTTATTTTTGCTCTTATTTCTCATTTTATTTATTTTTGTTTTGCTAAGTATATGTAACATCTCATTAAATAACAAAGATTTGACCAGTAGGGTGCTCTCAAAATGCTGAATATGGTGTACTGAAAAAGCAAAATGTCAGAGGTGAAGAACATACTTTTTAATTACTGGATTGTAATCCATCATATTGTTTAATAGAAATGGTCTTTACCAATTCCCTTTCATAAACATTTAGGAGATTTCAATTTTTGTATGATTTAAATAAAGGCTCTTTGAACTACCTTGAACAAAAATGTGTGTGGCCCTCTCTTATAATTTTCTTAGGAAAATTCCCCAAAGTTAAAGTACTGGGTCAAAGACTATGAATATTTTTAGTGGATGGTGTCAAGTGCATATTTACAGGAAGTTTTTACTGATTTATCTTCCCACAATTATATAGCTTATAATACCATTCATTCAGAGTAAAAGACTGATGTTTTCCTTTCATAAATATTGCAAGTATTCTTTGCCATTTTATAGTTCTTCATCAGCTTTCTTAAGCTGCAACATTGACTAGTAAGGTCTCATGTCATTCATACATCCATCTTGGAGGTGGAAAAAGCCATTGATTTGGTACTGAAGGACCAGGTGCTAGTCCTTACACTTTTACAATCTCATAGAGTTGATTCTGGCAACTTAACTTCCCTGGCCCACAGTGTTCTCTGTCCAAATAACAAGGCTATTCTAATAATCTCTATAGTCCCTTTTACTAAGAAGAAGAACAACAACAAAATTTTACAGTCTCAGTAAATAATGTTGTAGAATCTGATGGTCTTTTCAAAGTTCTTTCTTTAACAAGCTAACATTCTTCTTCTGCAAGCAAATTCTGAAGCTTAGACTAAATCAACCCTGGAAGCAATAGAGTGATCAGCTACCTAGGTGATCAGTTATGGACAGACCCCAAATCTCTACCCTACCTCAATTTATGCCAATGTCACAGCTTTACTCCTTACATCTTGAGTGCTAGTAATCCCAGGAGGAAAGTCATAGCCTTGGCCTTCAAGTAATCCTCTACGGAGAGTAGGAATCCTGAGTTCATATAAACTATCCTAGATACCATCACAAGACAAGTTCTATCAATATTCAAGGTACACAGTATTCTCATAGTACGATGAAGAGTTACATGATTCCACTTCTTTCCCTTTTCTTCACCATCATCCAGAGGTAAAGCAAAAGTGGTTTTCAGACATTTTTAATCTTGCCAAATTTTCAAGCCTTGAACTTGTCCCCCATTTAAATCTAAAAGGCAATATCTGTTGAGCAACATATCTCAGTTATGTTTATTTGAGAAATTTCATACATATTTTTCTTCTGGAAAAAGAAGAGCCAAGTATTAATAATAAACACCAATGATCTAATGATATCTCAAATGATCCTACACATAGGAAGGTATAAGAGATCTTTGGTTCTGCCTTAACCTTTATTAACTCATGATAAGCAAGCAGATATGGCATCACAAAGTCTCTTATGACTCCTATGAGAGAACACAAAAAGAGTTTGAGGTGAAAGACAGGCAAACATCATCATCCTGTTGAGGCTCCCCAAACTGGATCCTGACAATCTGATCCTGGGATACTACTACATCTCAGATGTCTATGCTCAACTCAAATCTTAGTAGTTGTTTAATTCTGAAATAGTAGTACTAGGTTAAAAATCTTTTTTTCCCCCAACTTTCACAGTGAAAGTGAATTATAATGTTATTTATTACCTAAATACTCAAGGAAGGTCATTAGCAGTGTTGCTCAGCCTTGACTATCTACTGGAATCACCTGGAAAACTCTCAAAAATCCCAAACCTGGTCCTGCATCCCCATTACGTTTTCCATATAAGGTATCCTCCAAAAACTCATATGATAACTGCACCAATGTTCAGCAGTAAAATTATTAGATGATTAATGGTGTAACCTAATTAGTGTGTATTAATACATTTTGACGAATTAATCATTTAAATGGACTACTGGGTGGTAACAGTAGCAGGTGGGGCATGGCTGGAGGATGTAGGTGGGGTGGGGTATGCCCTTGGGGATTATATTTTATCCCTAGCTCTTTGCTCTCTTTCTGCTTTCTGACTGCCATGAGCTGAGCAGCTTTCCTTCACCATGCCCTTCCACCATGATGTTCTGCCTCACTCAGACCCAGAGCAATGGAGTTAACCAACCATGGACTGAACCTCTGAAACTGTGAACCCAAAATAAATTTTTCCTCCTGTAAGTTGATCTTGTCATGTATTTTTGCCACAGCAATGAACAGCTGACTGACTCAATTCCAAAACAATTGACTGACACAATTCCTAAACAATTAAATCAGTGTTTCTAAGAGTAGGAATCAAGCATTGGCTATTTTTAATGCTCCCCAGGAGATAACAATATATAGCCAAGGCTGAGGCCCACAGTACAAAATTTAACCCAGGTAAGTATAAAATTTAACTCAGGTAATTATACATTTCAGTTTAATGTGCTTATTTGACCTACACAGAATCAGAAATTATGGAAATCATTATTAACATTACTCCCTCTGGGGCAACCCATCTCTTTTGCCTCTTACCTTCTTCACGGGCTATCAGTTCTAGTGTTTGTCACATTGCAACCTGAATCCTCAGTTCCCTGCTTGGGAGTTCTGAGGTTACCCCAGGGGTTGTGAAACATCTCATGGCATCTTTTATCTTTATTTCAGCTTACTGCCAAAACACTTAGAATTCCTGAGAGAGCCCTGAGCTATCACCTTCCCCTGAGACACTAAAGTCAGCTAAGGTAGATAGATGTAAATGGACATGAATTTTCTGAGTTCTTTTACTTCCTAGGACATGGCAGCATCAAGGAATGACATGGGTTAGGAGTCAACAAGGGAGACCCTCCAGATCCTCCTCGATCTTCATCTCCTTGCCTCCCCCATTCTTTGATATGAACAATTAACCTTTCTCTATGTAACACATAGAAAATATATATCATATATATAGTGTCATTAAAATACAGTTTCAAAATGCTAGAATGAGTCCCTTGGCAAAAAGGCAAGCACCCACGCGAATCTTCCATCACCTACACTTTCTCCTTGGGTGCACATAGGTATCACAGTATAACATATTGCATACTTGAATTATCCTGTTAGAATTTTCCTTATGAACAATTTATAAGTATTCACCATTATTCTTCCCAACTGGCCTCCCAAATTCAAAGCCAGGAAAAAAAAATGTTGTGGGTTATTTTTTACTTCAAATGACTACAGCTACACCTACACATATAGAAAGCAGACAAATGTTGCTTGTGTGCTGCAGTTGTGATGAGCATATTGATACAATGATTGTCAAACAAAATTTCTGCGTGCAATTTTAGACCACATCAAACAAAATTTCTGCGTGCAATTTTAGACCACAGACTCCCAAATGTGAACATATATGACTACCTTTGTTCCCACTGAGTTTTGACAAAGCAGGTAGTTAAAAACCATGCTTCACTCCTGTCTCTCTGTATATCTGACAATGGGAATCTTGGCAAAACAGTTTTGCTTTAAGAACAACTTTAGATTCCTCAGTCACTGAGCCCAGATTTGTAATTGAAACTGAGCAGCTCTCTATTTCTGTCTGGGTTTTCTTTTATCCTGTTAACAGGCTGAAGTTGCTGCAATTTGGGTCTCCTTGCTTTATCCCTTAATTCTAGACACTGCACATACCCTGAATCTTCAAGAAATAGAAGACCAAGTTAGTCCAGTTTCTGACAATGTGTCCATTGTGCCTGTGTGTTAAATGTCATTATTTCTGGGACCGCCTGTGCTTCCATGATTATGACTTGATAAAATTACAGCTCAGTTCAGATCTCAACATGGAAAGAAGTTTGCAGGGTTTGTTTACAAGTAAAGCTGCCATATGCTCCTCTAAGAAAAAATATGCTAATTACCAAGGAAGAAATGAGACTCAAAATCATGGAATTTTTTGTAGACCTACTAAGTAAAAAAGCAAGATGCTTTCTGTCCAATGGAATAAAAGTGGTCAATCTATGCCTTGTGTGTTTATGTCCAGCTGAGTCTTCACAGAAAAAGCTGAAGAGCAAGAAAAGCTCTTTCTAGTAGTGATATATTAGGTAGATTGACATATTTCATGTTTTAAATACAAATCCTTATTTTGGGTCCTTGTTTAGATCATATAACAAGATATTAAATGTTTAAAGCTGCATCCAATAACAACCTGAACTGAGTAATTACAATCGTCCAAGTCAAAGTAGGTTTTTCTCCTGTATGCTGCTTGAACGTGCTGATCTTCTCTGAGGTCTCATCTTCATACTGGCACTTGTTGATGCAGGAAAAAGTTCAGTCAATCGTTTGTCTTCAAAATAACTGCTAGTGTTTGAACTCAATTCTTCGGGGCTTTTTCTTTCCTCCAGCTGGTTTGTGATTATAGATAAAGCTTTGTTTAAGAAAAGGAAAAAAAAAGCAGAAGAAATCATACAGCTTTTTCACCCAACAACACATTGGCAGGAAATACTGGCACGATGAGCTATGCCTTAAAGCATAGTTTTCCTATCAAGACACCTTTCTTTCTCCCTGATGTATGCACTACCCAAAGCTCTCCTCCCTTCACACACAGGCAACCACATGGAACCTCCTCAAGATGAAAACTCCAGCAATATGTTGAATTAACCCATTCATACCTTGATGTCCCACAAGCTGGGGTGTGTGCTGGCAGTCTGTAACAAGGACCAGCCCTCTACAGCATTGTCAAGTAGAACAGGCAAGCAGGTTTGCCTCCATTTTGCTAACAGAACTCAAAGAAAAGGCTAGCCTTCAGCAAATGACCACTTAGTGAGGAAACATTTCCAGGGGTTCTCTGTGCTTTCTTGTGCCTGTTACCTAATATCATAAGCAGACACTTAATGTTAGCCACAAGGATTTCCAGAAGACAAAGAGTTCTTCCCACCTTCTTAGGTCTCATTATTTTATCCACAGAGGAGTCAGGAGAATGCATAACTTTGGAACCACTTAGACTCATGTTTAAATCATATTAGTTGTTCATGCAGCTAAGCCTCAGCTATCTTCAAAATGGAGGTGATCATTTTGTAACAGCAACATGATTATTTGGGGGCCATTTTCTCCCCCATTTATTCTCCTCTATCCAGAAAGAGGACATAGCACCCATCAAACTCTTTCTCTCCAAAAGACAGTGGGTTTTGAAAGGAACAAACATTGTTCTCATGCTGGCAAATCCAACATGAACACCATGTCTCCTGCACTGAAATGTTTTTGTTGGCTCAGTGACCCAACAAGAAGTAAAGCACAGAAATAGATAACTGTGGCAAAGGGAGACTTGGTTTTATGTGGGAATAGAGTAGAAATGTAAGGGCTGTCATAAGATCACTCCATCAATGTCTTCTTAAATTAGGATGGAGAACCCGCAGTTCTGGTCTACTTTAATTTTACAGGGTCTTTACTCTACCTGGATTATGAGATCACCAAACTTCAGGTACACATCTGTTTGCTGATCAGATAATAAAGCAAAAGTGATCTTAAACACGTCTGATTTACCATCCTTGATGATTCTCAATTCTGAATGGATTTTGTAATCAAAAATTATTCTCCATGAATCTCTCTATCCCAGTAGCTAATAGTGTGCCCCTATAATTGACTCTTTCATGGATAAACAATGTGATATAAATAAGTTCAGAGGAGGTCTGATACTCATTACAATGTAAATTGTATTTATATGTGCTTTTTTTTTACCACTGTATTCCCTGTGCATACCGTAGCACTTGGCACATAGTAAATGTACAATAAATATTTTTTAATAAACTGATTAATGGCTGGATGAACAAAACTGTCTCTATGTCTTAGTCCATTTGGGCTTCTATAACAAAATACCATATACAGAGTGATTTTATAAGCAATAGGTATTTCTTTTTTTTTTTTTTTTTGGTACTGGGGATTTGAATTCAGGGGCATCCAACCACTGAGCCACATCCCCTGCTCTATTTTGTATTTTATTTAGAGACAGGGTCTCACTGAGTTGCTTATCACCTCACTTTTGTTGAGGCTGGCTTTGAACTAATGATCCTCCTGCTTCAGCCTCCCAAAATGTTGGGATTACACGAATGAGCCACAGCGCCTGGCGGCAATAGATATTTCTTTTCCCACAGTTCTATAAACCAGGAAGTCCAAGATCAAGACACCAACAAATCCAACATCTGGTGTGGCCCCATTCCTCATAGACAATGTTTTTTTACTGTGTCCTCACATGGAGAAAGATCAGGGAAGCTCTTTTGGGTCCCTTTATAAGGACAATAATCCCATTATGAGAGCAAAGCCCTTGTGACCTAATAACCAACCTGCTAGGGTCCCCTCATCTTAAAACTATCACAGTGGAGTTAGGTTGCAATATAAGAATTTTGTAAGAATACAAACCTTCAGATCATAGCATGGGTTTCTCTTTTAATCTTGGGTAGGGTGAATATTGGTAGCCTCGAGATCAGAGTCTAAGAAAAAAATGCTGAATATCTATAGGTTCAAATATCTTCTTTTCAGTTTAATATCCAAAATGATATAAAATTTCCTCTAAAGTATATATACCTACCCTATGACCAAAAAAAAATCCATTTCTAGATATTTACCTAAGAGAAAATAAAATAGGGGTCTACAAAAAGACATGTGGGAATGCTCATGACCATTTTTGTGCAGAAGTGGTCATAGTAATTTTATTTAAAATAACTAGAAAACAGAAATAAGCCAAATGTGCATCTGTAGATGAAGCGATAAACATCACGTGTCATATTCATACAAAAGAATATTACTCAGCAATAAAAGGGAGTGTACTTCTGGAACAGTGCACTATGCACTCTGGCTTCTTTGGCTTAACATAATGACTTGAGATCTATCCGAGGACTATACCGTTCATTTTCAACCATTCACATACATCATTGTGCACACCTCTTTCCAAATCCATGTTCAGTGACATTACATGACGTCACATTGGTCATGTGAAATTGCAGGAATGTTTAGACCATGAAAATTGGCCAAAAAAAAAATCTTCATAAGCCAGGGATTAATTTTTTTAAAGAATGAAAAACCCTAATATTTTATTTCCATTTTTTGTAAGTTAAAAAGAAAAAGATACAGAAGCCCTGAGAGCTTGCACTTGCTCATATTCTAATGTTTACTCATCTGAGCCATCACTGAAACTGCTGCATCTTTCCTGGAGTCCTGGGGGCACTCCTTAGGGGCCTTTTGCATAGTGGACTTCATAGTCTTCATGAATTCTCCAAGTGCCCGGTTTGAGACCACAGTGCTCCTAACAACACCTAAAGACTTAAAGGCACAGAAGCCTCTGACACTATTTCCTAGTTATGTGAGTCAGTCCCTTCACAAGCAGCTTTTGTGTTTTGCCTCTAGCAGTGGAAACTTCTTGCTAGTGGAGGAAATCACCTTCCCACCCCTCACTTCCCCCACTACTTTGCTTTGTCTGCTTTCACTTCAATATATTTTCTTTTTTTTTTCCTTATTTCTAAGTTTTTTCAATGTGTGAAGTCAACCAAATCACATTATAAAGACCTGTAAAAATCATCCAAAATTACAAACAATGTTTTATAATTGTCAAAGTCTTGCTCAGTAACTTTATAAAAAGTTTATAATGCAAAAGAATTGGCTGAATCAAGTATGATTTTTATCAGAAACAGAGATTTGAACATTTTTCAAAATAGTAAAGTATGAATTAATAAAACTTCAAATTCCAATAATGATAAAATCTATAAAAATGGATTTTTATTATTCATTCTTTTATATATATATACATGACAGTAGAGTGTATTTTGACATGTTATATGTACATGGTGTATAACTTATCCTAGATAGAATCCCATTCTTGTGGTTGTACATAGAAAAAGCAGTCATGAAATGCATTTGGAAAAGCAAGAGGCCCAGAATAGCTAAAGCAATTCTTAGCAAGGAAAGTGAAGTAGGAGGCATCGCAATGCCAGACTCAAATTATACTACCGAGCTATGGTAACAAAAACAACATGGTATTGGCACAAAAAGAGACATGAACACCAATGGAAAAAAAATAGAAAACACAGAGACAAACTCACATGCATATAGTTATTTCATAGTAGACAAAGGCACCATATACATATATTGGAGAAAAGATAGCCTCTTCAACAAATGATGCTGGGAAAACTGGAAATCCATATGTAGTAGGATGAAATTTAACCCCTAAATCTTAACCTGAACAAAACTTGACTCAAAGTAGATCAAGGACCTAGGCATTTGACCAGACACCCTGTACCTACAAGAAGAAAAAATAGGTCCAAATCTCCATCATGTTGGCATAGGAACCAAACAAAACTCCTAAAACGCAAGAATTAAAATTAAGAATCAATAAACGGGATGAATTCAAACTAAAAAGCTTCTTCACAGCAAAAGAAACTATCAAGAACTTGAAAAGAGAGCCTACAGAATGGGAGAAAATCTTTGCCATCTACACTTCAGATAGAGCATTGATCTCCAGGATATACAAAGAACTCAAAAAACTTTGCACCAAAAAAACAAATATCCCAATCAATAATTGTGCAAAGAAACTGAACAAGCACTTCACAGAAGAAAAAATGTGATCAGTTAACAAATACATGAAAAACATTCAACATCTCTAGCAATTAGAGAAATGCAAATTAAAACTATACTGAGATTCCATCTCACTCCAGTCAGAATGGCAGTTATCAAGAATACAAGAAACAATAAATGTTAGAATGGAAAATGTTAACTCATACATTGCTGGTGGGACTGCAAATTGCTGCAAGCACTCTGGAAACAGTATGGAGATTCCTCAGAAAACTTGGAATGGAACCACCATTTGACCCAGTTATCCTACTCCTCGGTATATACCCAAAGGACTTAAAATCATCATACTGTAGTGACACAGTCACATCAATGTTTACAGCAGCTCAAGTCACTGAACTTCACAAAAGCTAAGCTATGGAAACAACTTAAGTGAAATGAGCCAGTCCCCAAAAACCAAAGGCTGAATGTTCTCTCTGAAATGTGGATGCTAACCCACAACAAAGGAGGATAGGGAGTGGAAAAATAGAAGTTCATTGGATTTGACAAAAGAGAGTGAAGGGAAGGGAGGGGGGATGAGAAGAGGAAAGATAGTAGAATGAATCAGACATGACTTTCCTGTGTTCATATATGAATATACAACCAGTGAAACTCCACATCGTGTATAATCACTTTTGATATCTTTTCACCCGGGTTCCCAGATTCTTGCTTCCATAACCTCAACCTGGACCCAAACTCTAGTCCCTGGACTTGATACTTTACCCTTGATGTTAACTCCAACTGTTATCCTTGGACTTGACTCATACCAGGCATGCACCTGTGGAGAGAGCATTCTTTTTCTCTTGAATAATTCATCTTAGTCATATAATGAAGCCACAGTACAACTTCCTGCACTATTGATCTAAATAATAAGAAAAACTTCCACTTGTGTAATCCCTGTGGCATTACTGCTATTAATGATTGGTAGTTAAGTATAAATTTACAACTTACATAATACTATATTATCTCCTTTAACCCTCATAGCAACCGCAAGAAATAAGTGTCATTATTATTCTCCCACAGGTGAGGAAAACTAGTCTGAAGAAAGGCTGGGTCACAGAATCATTCAACTAGCAGGATGTGGAGCTGTCAGTGAGGCACTCACCCTGGTTCTATTTACTAGGCAGCTGATCTTGAAGAATGTATGACTGTTTCAACTTTGCAAAAAAATATGAAATGGCATCAATGAAAGGTAACCTGTATGGTAGCTTCAACCTCATGACCTTGAAACATCGCCAAGGCTTCAAAACACCTAAATAATTAAGATCATCTGATGACAGATAATACATATTGCTGTGACAGTTCCAGAAATTTATTAAAGTGGACTTGGAGGAAGGGGGAGGTTGTTGTTTTAACTATTTTGCTATAAAATAATGTATATTTGTTACTTTTAAATAAATACAGAATTCTTCTACTTTAGTTCACTCTCCAAGTACCCTTCCAGAAAGTGTGTTTGCAATATATGTAACCAAGGGTGCAGAATCACTGGCCATACCTGCTGAAATACAACTGCTAGGTTTTCCCTTCCTTATTGCCAATATCCCTCTGGACAGCAACAACTCTGTACTATATTTCTAGGAGGAGAAAAAATCACATGGGCAAACAGAAGAGGCTGGACAAAATATCAGGTCAAAGCTAAGGGTTGGCTTCTGCTGAACAAGCCACAAACCATGTGCAGGCAACATTCAATGTTAAGATCCTCGCCATACTGAGAGTACAGAAATAGCCACATGGCTTCTCAATATAGGCAATGGGCAATATTCTCTATACAACAAGAAGTGGTCTGCACTGGCTGGGCTTCTGGGGCTCCATGCTACCTGACAATATCTGCTATCTTAAAATGGCAACTCTCCTACTCTTCATAAGATTCCTCCAACCTATTTCAAAGTCCTTTTCCACACATTCCTCTTCCACTTTTACTAGCCTTCAGCTGTTCTTGTACATTGCCTAGTTTCCTATTTATGTTTTACTTATTGATTTGTAAATACCCTTTTATAAAGAAATTATTTGTCACATTTGTTGAAGTCATTTTTTCCTAGCATTTGCTTCTTAACTTTTTAAACTTCTGTTCTATACAGAAGTTTTACTTCATTACTAGTCATATGTATAACTCTTTTATGATTTCTAGATTTTGTGTCATGCTTAGAAAAGCATTCCCTCCTCTAAGATTTTTTTTTTAAATTGCCCATGTTTTTGTTGAGTGATTTTTACTATTTCATTTTTAAATCAAGTTTTGATTTGTCCAAATTTATTTCATCTATAGAGGAAGTTATTAATACAACTTTGTATTTATTAAATGGCTAGTCAGAACCTCAAAATATTTGCTAAATAGTAGGCATTTACTCCTCTGACTTGAAATGCTAAATATTAAATTTCTTATACACTTAGTCTACTTCTGGACTCTTGTTTCTATTTCATTGGTTTGTGTAGTTTCAAAAATTCTTAATCAAAATAACCTTTTAATTTATTTTTAATGTGGTTGTTCTCCATTATTACTCTTCTGATTCACAATTAGATTTTTCTGCACACTTACCCTGTGTATCATCTTGTATGATGTTTGACCTCAGGAATGCAGCAATATAGAATATGAGAGACTAATGTCTGCCAATATGGTTTCTGTAGAATAGTAGGACTGGCATTCAGAATTGAACCTGGCTGATTATACATTCACTACTTCCAGCATAGATATAACTGTTCCTTCAATTATTAGTAAGCAAGGCAACCATAATGAAGTTAGGTCTTGGCTGAACTACATGTAGAGGAAAGTCTGAGTATATTGCTTCTGCCACTAGGATGCTGGTGGATAGCATATGTGGACATGAGAAGGAACAGTCAACGGAAACTACATTTGCCACTAAAGAAACACAGTATTAAGAGAAACTATATTTCTGTTCTTATTTCCAGGAAAAGAAACCAAAATTATGTCCTTGCTTCCTATAGCAAAGAATAAAGTAGATGAGCTACTTTATCCATAGGATACTATGGATTCAGAATAGTAAAAACTACGGATGTGAAGAAGTTGATTTGCATACTACAATGTAGATCTGGTGTACGTTCCCTAGGACTTGGAACTATGCTAGAAAGTTATTTCCTTTCTTTCTATGAATAGCATTTACAGTAATTGGAATAGGACAGTCTCACTAGCCAAAACTTTTTAAAAAATAAAGATATAAAATTTGATTTTTTGTATAGTCAGAAAATCCTTTTATGAAATTCATGTCAAAGTAATCCTTCAAATTTTAATCTAAAATAGAAGAAACAATTTCAGAGTAGGGGAATGGCATATCTGTGTAATGGAGTTCAGAAGGCCTTCCGCAGGATACTGATTTCATGCAAAACTGAAACCTTCAGTAACTAGTGTTGTTATAAGCTACCAGACCTAGGGCACCTTTCCCTGCACTGAGCTAAGTTTTACTTAGGTTTTCTTATGACAGTGAAACAGAAGGTACTAACCAAATGATTCTATTATGCCTTTATTCCCTAATAAAGACAATGCTAAATAGCATTCCAATAACACCTCACAACATCTAGGCCTCTGTTGAAGATGGAATACAGACCATCTAGAATTCTCTCCCAGACTGCCTCTCATTTAAGGAATGGTTACCAAGGAAGAATTTGCTCTCAGGCTATGTAACCAAACTTTAAGGTGGCACGTAGGTAATTGCTTCAAATGGAGAAATATTCTATTCCCTTTTGTCACCTAAAGCAGAAATCAGGAGCTTGCAGAGGTCTGAAGTTATTTAAGCCAAGATGCATGGTGATATCTAATTTCAAATTTCTTAGTTTATTCAATACACTGAAAATCAAGTACTTCTCTATTCTGTCACAGAATCATTAGAGAGTAAACAAGCATAATTTCTTGATAATGAGCAACTTTTCATGATCCTTATGCAAGCATTCCATGATCCCTTCCCTTCCTGCCATATGTATAATTAATCTTTTGGGAAGAGACTCACAGATCCTTTCCTAGTACTTCACAGTTGTGGTCACAGTTTATTAACCCCAAAATATGTCAAGAGTCTTTAAAATATACATGCCCCATGATGTAGTAATTCCACTTTCAGCATTTAATCTAAAGTACAAAATAGTAATTCAAAGTAAAATAAATTTAAATATTTGTGTATTTAAATTTGAATATATGTATATATTTCATATGTATGATTTCATATCTATTTCTATATCAGAAATTTAATATTTATTTTTTTAGTTGTAGTTGGACACAATACCTTTATTTTATTTATTCTTTTTTTTTTTTTTTAATGTGGTGCTAAGGATCAAACCCAGGGCTTCGCACATGCTAGGCGAGTGTTCTACCACTGAACCACAACCTCAGTCCCCTAGAGAAATTTTATAATAAAATTTAAAAGAGCAAAAATTTCTAATAAGTAATACTTATCCATGTGACAGTTATACAACTCTTGAAAGATCATGTATTCCAAGAACAGGTAATGATATAGGGATATGTCCCAAAATGAATATATAGAGTATTTGTTAAAATATTTACAGAGTATTTTAAATTTATAAAATAGTAATATAAAATTCGAATTTCTCCAAGTCCCATCAGCTTATTTGTAAGGAAGGCACTATATCCAAGGGATCTCTGGACTTCTGAATCACAAATGTAGGATTCCTTCTGCTAAAGTTTGGATTCTCCAAGATGGCAAATGGGTAATCCAAGATAAAAAGTACAACAGGACAAAGATTGGGGTAGGTGTTTGTGCCATTTATTGATCAGCCTGGACCTCCTATTCCCTCCTAACAATCAGTCCCTGTGAGGAAAGGAAAAGGAAGAATAGGTCAAGGACAATCACTTTACAGAAAATGACCAGAAATTGTACATGTGACTTCTTCTCATGTCTCATTGGTGAAAATTTTGTCATGTGGTCACACCTAGCCACAATGGAATCTGGGAAATGTAGTTTTTAATTGAGTCATTGTGTGCCCCGGAAGAAAAGCAGAATCAATTTTGGGAACAAGTCATTTGCAATAACCCATATATACAGATTTTTATAAATACAGAAAGGAAATACACAAATGTTCTTAGTGGCCATTTCTTAAGTTAGTACGGTTTTGGAAGACTTCTTCTCTTTATACCTTCTGAATTTAAACTTTCTTGCAATGGCTATTCCTTTGCAGTACAATAGTTGGAAACATATTAATTTAAAGGAAAGAAAACTAGAAATTTATATGCAGTTGTCTTTGGAAGATAAAACATTTTTTCTTTGACTTTCCCATGTTTTTTTGAATTTTTTTATAATTTATTTGAAATTTTAGAAAGTAGTTCACCAAATGTCTTAGTTCCTGCAGGGGCAGGTAGAAATATTGTTATGGCCTATATTTGGGATTCACACATGGTCACAATTACAGGGTACTTCTGTCATAGCCCTCTGTTTTCTTTGTTTTAAAATAGAAAGTAAGCCTGTTTATATGTGACTCTCAGGAAGATGATGAACAACAAAATTCTTCAACCTGCCCCCCAAAGCAACCATTTTAAGTAACTCATCTGTTCAATTCTAGAATGGAAGCTATATTCAACTGCTAACTAGTTCTCTTGAGAGTAACTCATAACACTCCCCATCTAAGTAACAGTTCCTCACCTCCCTGCTCAGCTATCCTCTTGGAACATGGCTGTCCTTTCCTCCATCCTTACACTAGCCTATGTTATATTCAAGCAGGGTTTATCTCACTAAAGTGAGTCTACCCGCCTATCCAACCAGGCTTCAAGGAAATGCAAGGTGTTATCTTTGAGGGAAATGCAAGGTGTTATCTTTCCAAGGACACTTACATTTCAGTGGGATAGTTTAGAAGATCTCAAGAAATTAATTCTTAATGGTTAAACCATAAGGACTGAAAGAGTAAGAAACAAAAATATCTTGGAAGAAATAGGACTCTCCCAGTAACACTTAAAGCCTATCTTAAATATGACACGTCACTCATAAGGAAAGCTATGTTTAGAAGATGTACAACAGGAAGGAATTAGTAGGCACCAATAGCCTGGAAATGTTACAGAACTGTAAAATGTTTTTCCTGTCTTTCACTCTTCCTGTCTGTCCATTCATCAATCTTTCTAACCTTGGAATACTCAGTACCTGAACATCACACTGAAGGTAAATATTGTAAAAGATAAGAAATAAAAACATTTATTATTTACTAGTATTGATAAGCATAAAAATTCCACTCTTACTTTTTCAAGGGACCAGTGATGTGGCTTAGTCTATACTGTGGCCTCTCACCTTGTGATTCCCACTAAATGACTCAATTGAAATGGGGTGTTCATTTATTTATTTAAGTACATTTTTCAAAGTACTGAATAAAAGATAGTGACATTCTGGGTGACTAGTGGCCACCTTCATGAAAAATGGTCCATGTTGACTCTTCTCACTGACCTCCAACATGATGGGAAACAAGGAAATGAGGAGAGAGATTGACAGAAAAAAAAAAAGTACAGGTTTATTTTACTCCTTATCTTACATTAAGATTCCAAAATGGCTTCTTTCTTTCTTATATACTCCAAATCTTTCCAAAGTATGTATAGTGCTTTACATTCAGTAATTTACTTTCTCATTCAATTGTTCTGATACTGCGGTTCTTTTAGATTTCACAATAGTCTAATTGCTTCATCATCTGTCCAGGCACGGTCCTTTGTTCCTTTAGTTTTCCTTCTTCCTCCCCTGAGAAACAGAGAGTGTGTTGCTTCCTGGCAGCTGTTCGGAATTTCTCACTGTGAAGATTGAAACAAAGAATTGGCTAGGTCTGATATATCTCTCAGTCAAATTACCATTGGATTTTATATTTATAACTACTGTTTCACTTATGATATAAAAGAGGAAACTTTGTTTCCCTTCTTCCAGTTTCCATTTTTCTAACCTACCACTATCACAAAACACAACAGACAATCAAGACATAGGCACATCATTTACTAATTTTAAAAAAACAGAAAGAAGAGGAACAGGAGGAGGTGATACTTTTCTAAAATATCCAGTATCTCAGAGTTTTATAAAATAATCCAAAAATTATCACTGTCATTGTAGACATAGCTTTTTTTCGAATCCTCAATCTCATATAAAATCCCTAGATGCCTAGACCTTTTTGGCATTCTGAAGTAGTAATTATTGTAATGCTTGTCTCTATACCATTAAGCTCCCTTTAAAATGTTGGACTAAGTAACAAGGCTTAAAGTCATCATCATCTAGAAAATGCTTAAAGTCTATTTTTATTGGTGCATCAAAATTATACTTAATAGTTGGATTCATTATGCCATATTTACACCTGCACATAACATAATTTGATCAATCTCATTTCTAACATAAGTTGACATACCAGGTCACTGCCAATTTTTTACTAACTTGGAAACTTTTCCTTCTTCAAATGGGTCTTCTAGAAGAGAATGTCACATCTAGAATAACATATTTGATGATAAGTAAAGCCCACTTGCACTGCCTACCAAGGAGAATAGCCCCTACAAGCTACAAAATAGCAGAGAATTAAGTAAGGAACAAGGCAAGCTCCTGTCTAAAATAGAAGACATCGTTGCTATTTGTGCTATTATTGGGAGGAAGAGAATTCTAGATATAAATTTTACAAATATGCTAAATGATAATAAATTATTAATCAAGGATGAGAGGGATTTTTTCCCCCTATGAATCAAGAATACAGAACATGTAGAGGAAATTCAGTTGCTACTGCCATCTGGAAGGCAAACTAAGGAGGTCAAAGACATCTAAGACCTAGAGGAATGTAGATAAGTTGATAGGATGAATAGCTGCTCCTTTTTCAAAAGCTGCTGACTTTCTTAACAACTAGCAATGCTAGACTTTTTATTGGATGCTTTATTGATTATTGTTTATAGCAGCATATGATGAAAGGATATAAATGTGCAGACAGGTTTTGAACAGCGAATTGCAGGGGAAATGTCAAATTTTAAAAATAAATCTAAACAGAGAATAATAAATGAGATAAGTCATTTTGACATTCAAAATTAATTCCGCAGTATAAAAATCACATGAAATTCACATTTGCCTCCATGTAACAAATGCTGCCCAGATTTGCATAGCCCCAATATAATAAGATTAAGAACATTTTATCATTGTTTATTCTTTGTGATCAATTGTTTATCCCGTGTTAAACAAATATTGTGGGAAGAATAGATTGGAACAGGCTTCAAAACTATTCCTTGGATGCTCATCAACAGAAACACAGAGAGACAGCCGAGCTCAGAACTTGGACAGATAAAATCCAACAGGAAAACCAAAAGAAACTGACTAGAATTTTAAATCTTCAACAATGAATAGAGTCATGGGATTACTGGTATAAATGCAAACCTGATGCTGCAGAAAATAACTTTGAATTTTTGTTTCCAAAAAATAAATATATCAACTTGTCTTTCCAAGGAGATCCTTAATGATACATGTGCCAGGGTAATGTATGCATGTATATATATATAATGTGTGTATTTTATATATAGTCTTTTTTGAAAAAAGCAGTAGGAAAAAAAAGCATGAAGAACATATAACATATGGCACTCTCCATCGCCTCAGCTGGTGTTTGCCATTTCCTGCTTGTAACTTTCTTAATTTTACATCTTCCCCTCAATTTCAATATACCAGACATTTAAATCAGATTTGCAAGTTGGCCTTCCCATTTCTTCACTTGCTGCCCCTGCTCCTATTAATCTTTCTGTTATCATAAGGTCTATTTAATTTAAAAAAGAACTAATAATTGCAATGCCTCTGCTGTCTTCATGAATAATAAATACTGGGCTCATTGTAATGTGGCTATCAGGGTAAGATGCACAGATGCAAGAGGCAATAAAATAAAAAACAACGCTAATATTTTAATCAAATTTTATTGGACTGATAAATGTTATATTAGTGAGAGTAGAAATCAGTGAGTGCTATAGAAGCAGCCTATGAAACCAAAAATAAAACTTATTTTGATTTTCTTAAGCATTGCTCTCCAATTTGGGCCTCAGTTTTCTTAACTTCTAGACCTGACCAAAGATAGGCTACCTAATGAAGCAGTTCTCTTTAGGAAAGTCAGGAAAACAAAACTTCTTTAACACTCAGGCAAATGGGTTGAATATCTTCCTCACAACAACTCACTAGAATTCCAGAGCCTCAGTATCCTCTTCATGGCTAAAAAAATCTTCCTCACCAACTCCATAAGTGAAAGCCACTCCAGAGATTCTAAAATAAATAGCTCCTTGTTCACAGTAACTGGGAAATGTCAGTAACTCAGGGTTATCCCCATCCCAAGCCTCTTAGTACAGTCCTAAGAATGCTGCAGTCCTAAATGTTCTTCAGCAACTAGCCCCTGCGCCTCCAGAAGTACTCCAAGAAGTATTCCTGATATATGCAGAGTAACTCAAGCAAAACAGTACTCTGGTAGCAATACCTAAGAGTAGACAATATCAGTTAAGGAATGGACATGTCCAGGTAGAGTTCAGTGTTGACCTTTCAGATGTTAAGGTGTACATGAGGGATCCTGAGCTAATTTCCTAAAAGTATAAGTACATAAGCAGGAATCTGATCACATTTTCTCTGCACCACTAATATAGCTAACAGAGAGCAGGAACTTCACATTATCTTAAATTTCCTACCACATGATAGCAGACTCACTCCAGAATCCCAAGGTAACCTCCTCACAAGGTAGTGATCAGAAACAGAGAAGTATGATCTATTCCTTTCCTTGCCTTCCAGCCAACAACCTAAAATGGAAAATCCCATTTTAATTTTCATTTCATAGCCATGAAAATTACTAGTCCCTATTGCTAATCCATATTTCCTCCCTATAATATAGCATAAACATACTTCATTGGTTTTAGAAATTAAAACTCTCTCTGATGATTATAAATACCAGTTTAAATTTTTTTTAAAAAATTTACTCATATAAAAGAGCAGTCATTACCTTATGTCAATGTAAAATTAATTTCTCTACAAAAAAAAGTCAAAAAATTCAAAATTAAAACATCTCAGAATCTCACATTGATCAGAGTTCCAAAACTAGAGGTGTCAGAATGAAATTTTGTCAAGAGAATCTTTGAATCTGTGAGAAATCATGTCTAAATAATGCTAAATATAAGAATTTACATTAACAAATAAAATGGGCAAAAGGATAAAAATTACATAGTGAAGGAAGACCAAAACTTACCCTGTCTTCACACAAAATTTAACATTCCCATTTTTTGTCCTCATGCCTCACTCTAGCTAGAAAATTCAGGCCTAAGGCCTGAGGCAATTAGGTATCACCATCTGCAAATCACACAGAAAATGATTGAAAATGTAGTATCAAAAGACTGACAAGGAGGAAACTCTCATGATGAGAATTTACAGAATTCAAGAAAGGGGAAAAAAAAAACAGTGAAGCCAGATGTCAAAATATGTATTTAGTGACTCATAAAATTTCATTGCCCTAAAATGAAAAAAAAAAAAAAAAAGGAATACCACAGTTAGGCAACATTTTCAGCAGATGCCCCTAAAATACTTCTAACTTTAAAATAGTTCTTCAAATTTTCTTGAAGTACTTTATCTTCCTTTCATATTTCTCGTTTTATTAACATTTTCTTACCACTGTCCCACAGGATTAGGAGTGGATTCAAGAAGAGAAGAAATCAAGATACACTGAATGTCAAATTTACTTGTTCCCTGCTTAGCCTTACCTACTATGTGCTCCAGATATGTAGTCAGATGAAATAAGCTGAGGGATAAAACCAGAGAAGGAAATGGATCCCTTTTCATCATATTCCTCTCCTCCCTCTTTGTGAAAGGCAATTTACGAGACACATTTCTTACATTTAATGTTTTAACATTGTTGTATAAACCTTAAAAAGAAAATAGCACTGTGTATTTCACACTGGAGAAGCTGAAGAAAACTTAAGCATAAGAAAATTCCCCCTTCCTCCAGCCCCGGCCAACCTCCCTGAAAGACTTATTATACTCCTGTAAAAGTGGAGACCAAGGCCAGATTAGTCCACAGATACTGCCGTTAAATTAAGTGCCTTTCAAGAGCCACAATCTCCACCACTACCTACTATATTCCACAGGTCGCATCACACATTCTACCTTGCCTATTAGCCCCTGTGTGTATTTCAGATACTGGCCCCGCCAGTGAAGACCTATCTTCATATTGTCTCATATAAACTCAGCATTAGGGGAAGTCTTTAAGTACATCTTCTAGAACAATCATTCATCACATAATTCAATTCTCTAACACATTATACACATCAGAAATATCAAAAGAACTATTTCTTAATACATTAAGAAATAGATGCCTGAGTTTCATCCCTTACCTACTGAATTAAAATATCCTAGGAATGGGTGGGGGTCTAAACATCTCTTCAGGTAAACCTGATGAGCATGAGTATGGAGAAATACAAATTATTCCTTATCATGTCTAATAAGGAAGAACTCACAACAGGTTCTTTTTTTTTTTTTTTTCCTAACAACGTAAGGAAGTTCTTTCCTCAGGCAAATCTTAGTGCTCAGACTAGAGATAGAGAAGAGTTACCTGCCTCTCAGCCCTGGGGTAGTTTGATAGTATATCAAAGAGCCTTGTCAAAACTCAGAGGGTTTGTTATAGAAACTAGTCTTCACTTCTTCCTCTTCCCGCCATATGCTTCATTCCCTGCTGGCTTGATGCTGAGAAAATTTTCTATCTCTATGCCCATGTGAAAGCTAAAGCTACCCATTCAGGTGTTGCAGCTGTCATCAACAATATCCTGGTGATGGGACAAAATAGACTTTGCTTCTGAAACTATGAAAAGAAAGCCAGTGTGCAGAAATGACACATTATGAAATGATGAAGTACAACATCTGGCTCAGAAGTGAGTCATCCAGGTGCCATTAACAAGACAAACAGGAAGCTTCTTTATTAAACAGCAAAGTTAAATTTCCAGGCTATTTTGGACTTTCTCTCTACAGGCCTATAAATCAGTTCAGTAAAAATAATGGATTTGACTAGATATTTGACCAAATTAGCTGAAATGACTGGTCATTATAACAAAGCAGAAATACATCCACACATCGTCCATAGAAATTTAATCAACATGGATTTTAAAATACATCATTATTATACCGAGTCAACATTGTATGACACTTTACACCTTTCAAAGCATTCACTCACAAACAATCTCATTGAAATGTTAATGAATTCATGTATCAGGTAATAATAAACCCATATGATAGATGAAGAAACAGAGACTCCTGTCATGTGACTTATGCAAATTTACTCAATTAGAATCAGAGCCTGCACAGATTCCCAGGTTCTCCAAGTCTAAGGCCAAGACTCAAGTTCTAAGGATCTTCAATCTTTAGATTCTTAATTTATAAGAGGAAGCTGCGGGGGAGGGGGGAGGCTTCACCAAAATAAACGGTGATTCTGAAAAGCATGTGACTGAACAGGAAGAATGCAGGAAAGAAAGCAAATATGAGAAATATCTAGCCCTGGCTAACAAAGAGAGAAGCCTGTCAGTCTTCAAATTGAGTCTTAAGGTACATAAACATCTACAAATGATTCCTAGGCCCATCAGGAGCCAGCTGTCAAGGTCCCAAATTCAGGGCAGAGAACAGAAGAATGAGATTGTGCAGCACTTGCTGCAGCCACGGGAAGAGATGAGACACATTTCTCTGTTAGGTAGATACTTTGAGAAATACTGAGGCTTGGGAACACTGTGGGAAAGAACACATGGAGTGTAGCCACATGGGTTTTCTGTACCTCAGCAATTGTGATGCTTCCTGACAGTCAGTCACAATAGTGGATTGAACTAAAGTTCAAAACAGATACTTAACTCAGCAAAGAAATCACTTCAAAAACATAGTACACAATGTGTTGAGTCTGCCATATTTTGTTCAGTCATAGTAAATTGAGGGAGAATGTCCCTTAAATACTAAAAAGATTAAAAATCCCTGTAAGATTAAACCCCTGGATCATACAACTCTGCTATGGAATTGTTAGCAGACTGTAAATCTCTTTGGGGTTCAAACTACATAATTTCTTTTTAGTCATAGATTTTACTAGTTTTTAAAGTTGATTTTAAGGATGGGAGAACTTTCTCAAAATGTTACGTATCTCTATACTAATATTTTAATATGATACATACTAAATATTTAATTATATATATATATATATATATATATATATACACACACACACACACACACACACACACACACACTATACGTATACACACACTTTAGGAAAAGCCAACTTAGTTATATACATATGTATTCCAGTTTAAGGGAAAGATAATGTATTAAAATTCAAAATAATTAAATCAATAATTAGGAGTGATTATTTACCTTAGCAAATATTTATTAAGTACCTATCTTATACAGAAACTATATAAAATATAAGGATGCAAAGATGAGTACAGTTTGGTTACTGATTATCAGAAATGCTTATGACAGAGTTTTTCAGATCTGAGTTTTTCAGATTTTGGAATATTTGCATAGACTTTACTGGCTGAGCTTCCCCCCAATCTGAAAATCTGAAGTCCAAAAATTCCCCAAAATCTGAAACTTTCTGAGAGTTATATGGGTACTCAAAAATTTTCAGATTTTGGAAAATTTCAGATTTCAGATTTTCAGATGCTCAACCTATAACATAGGGCCCTTCTCTCAAGGGGTTTACTATGAGAGGAGAAGGAATTAAGTGTTATAAGGGGGGAAAATGGTACTCTGGGCATGGTGGAGACACAAATCAGTTGTCAAAGTTTGAGTGATAAGCAACCTTATATACTTCCACTAGGAATCTGGACTTTATATTATAGGCAAGGAGAATGAAAAGTTCTAAACAATTAATAATTATGAAAATCATATTTTATAAATAGCATTCTAGCAATAGAGAACAATATAGCTGAAAGGATGAACACCAAACATGAAAAAACCAAATGGAAGACTATAGATGAGAAAGTTCTGGAAACCACTTTCACAACAGTGTGAATATACTTAACACTATTGAACTCTATATGCAAAAAGTAATCAAGACAATAAAGAGAAAAAGAATGAAAGGCAAAAAATCAGAAAAATGTAAAATGTACTCACTTCTCTCTTACCCTCTTAGGATTAAATTTCAATGTGCTTTGTTGTAGCAACACCCACACTGAATGAGGAGAATAGGATCCCAAAGCAGGAGGTTGTCTTCTGGTCAGTCTGCAAATCTCTCAGAACCTCCACAGTGTCATGGAGCATCATCCAACATGGCACCTGAGTGTTAGAGAAGAAATAACCAATGAGGATCATGACCAAATAGGTCCAGGAAAGCATCCTGTTCCCTAAGAAGCATGGGACTAGAGTGGTCACAGAAAATAGTTCAGAGTATTAGCTCTCTCAATCTGAAAGGTTCATCAATAGTGTGGGTATGGTGACTTCCTCAGCAAACGACCACAAAGAAATTCATAAGCCAGGGACCCCAGTCAGAACTCAGATTTGTCTCACTGCAACTATCAAGTTGAGGGTCAAGTCAGCAAAGAACAATGATCCACAAGAGTTCACAGGGCCAAGGACACTTCTGTAGCTCATTCAGCAAGAACCTAGAGTACAGTACAAAGCAGACATCCCTCTACAATTGCCAAAAGGATAACTAACCTCTCCTCTCAACTAGATGCCATCTTGAGAAGGAGAGGGAAAGGAATACATTGAGAAGGGGAAATGAGAGTCAAAGCCAGGTTTTGTAATGCCTAAATCTTGCAGTTTTAGCAGTCCTCTTTAAGAAAAAGGATGCAAAATAAACATAGAAATTGCTGTGAATTCTTCCAAGCCTTAAAAGGGGCCTAGGCAAGAGAGGGGCCCAGAAGCTTCTCATCAGTCTACTGAAAGAAAGAGACCCTGAAAAATTGAATCATTAATGAAAAAAGACTGTTTTGAACAGTAGAAATGAAGCTATGTGGTATTGGCAAAGCCAGTGCATTCTGCCATCAGTGAGAATGAGGTCTCAAGAGTACACTGGAATCAGTTGTAGAAAATAAAGTGAAAATATGAGACTGAGTGTATAAATTTCTACCACCTGCTACATTTTCTACATTCAGGGATGTAAGAGTCACTTTGCAAGTTGCACAAAAAGGAATGAACTGCTGGGAGTCATATTTGAGTTCTGTTGCTATATGAATTTAACCCAATGCATGCCCATAACAATGAGAGAGGAAAACCACTTGAAAGTAACATATGTGAAGATGGTTAAGATCACCAGATATCCAGCTTCCTGTGAATATTTTTCATTTTTCCTGGAATTACTGTATATGTATACTGAGCTGAAAGCTACTCTATGGTAGTGGGTTCTCAAAAAGGACATGAGGTCCTCTCTTTTCCAACTACATAGCTGTGTGAAGCTGGATTTTTAAAAATATACACTTCAACCAAAACAACATTTCACAACAGATTGAATGCAGGAGCAGACATGCGAATCCAGCTGTCTTCTATTAAAGCCAGACATTAAAGAGATTTTCCAAAATAAATGTAAAACAATGCCACTCTCCTCACTAATTATTTTGTTTAAAAGTATATTTATATATGAATCTATAAGATATATAATTATATTGCTAAGCTAATCTAATAAGTTAAATATGTTTATATTTCTCTAATTTCTAATATGGCAAATATTAATAGAACCAACATAAATCACAGATTTTGGGAGATCCTCAACAATTGTTAAGAACATATCCTGCTACCAAAGTCTGAGACTGATGCTTACAAGAACTTAAATGTGTGTTGTATAGCAAGCTTTATTCCAAAGGAATTGGTAACAAAATACTATCCTTTTACAGCATATGGGACACAGAAGAGATTAAGGAGCACATAAATAGCACAGATATCATATTAATAGTGGCTTTACACCTCAGCTTCAAGATAATTCTCTCAAAAATCTTCCTTGAGGGTTGGGATTGTGGCTCAGTGGTAGAACGCTAGCCTCGCATGGGCAGGGCCTGGGTTCGATCCTCAGCACCACATAAAAATAAAGGTATTGTGTTGTGTCCATCTACACCTAAAAATAAATAAATATATAATTTTTTAAACTTCCTTGATCACTTCATCCAAAGGGGGGGGGGGTCTGTTTCTCTTTCTTTCCCATTCCCTCCTTCCATGCTTTTTCCTCCTACTTCCTTCAGGCACTTTTTTAAAAAGCTTTAGGGCTGGGGATATATGTAGCTAGTACTAGAGCAGCACTTGCCTAGCACATGTGAGGCCCTGGGTTCAAGCCCCAGTAACAAACACACACACACACACACACACACACACACACACACACACTCACAGAGTCTTATTTCTTTTGTTTCTATATGTTTATTTTCTGTATTTGCTATCCCTTTGTTGCCAAAGACCAGAAAGTCTTGTTAAGTACTCTGTCCCTAGAACTTAGACAAAGACCTCACATATAGTAGAAGCTTAATTAATATCTGTTGATTAAATGAACTAAATAAGTATATTAAATACTTGCTTCCAGAGCTGTAAAATGAGCAAAACTGAGAAATCTAGAGAATCGTTTTTTTTTTAAATGCATTTGACCTTCTTTTCTGACCTACTAAACATTTCTTAAATATTAAAGGAGCCTCAGTTCTCACTGTGGTTTTTCTTGTGAAGTACCATGGTCTTGCCCACAGCCAAATCTACCTCGACCTGCACTGAGAGTATTTTCCATCAGTGGAAGATGATGCCTAGCTCCAGACTTGAGGGAAACTCACTGGAGTGCATCAAAAATCTCACAGAATATAGGTTGCATGTTTGCTTCCAACCACACTTAACTGCTGCTTTTTGTCTAAATTTGTTCCAATAATAGTAGCTTAGCTCTGATTCAACCAGAATATCAGAAAGTTCCACTCCTAAATGTATACATACACACACAGGTGAGCACACATACATACATGCATTACATATACACACACATATATGTGACTGACCCTGACAATTATAAACAAATATTTGCATCAAAAGGATATATATGTGCTAGAGATAGACCTTTAAGTATTTTCACCAAAGCAAAGGATAATTTAATGCATTTACAAAGAACTTAGATTACATATGTGATCATCATTCCCTTGAGCAAGATGATCTGATCTTTGCTCATAAGATCAGGGACAATGCTTTTTAAGTCATTAAATTATATCTGGGACTATTTCCCCCTAGATCTGAACAATATAGCTATTGCAAAAGTGTCCCATGCTTACCATTACTTAATGCACGTCCCTAAGCCATACTGGCTAGGAGTATGACCTTGCTTAAATTACTGAACCCTGGGCCAAGGTGTTGCTCTTTGTGAAGTATAGATAATAACAGTTATCCCAGTCACTTACTCTAAAAGGATGTTGTAAAGACAGATGAGATTAGTGACAGCAGAGCTCTTTGTTTGAAAGGTGATATTTAAATCTCAAATGCTATTATTAGGGCTCTCTGCAATTTTTCAGCTAATGGATTATGCAACAGATGGTACCTAGAAGAGGTTTAATATTATTGATATCTCCTTTGGGTTTTTTCTTCTTCCCATCTCTCTTATTTATTATTTATTAAAATTTTATCTCCGATCTACATAACAACAAAAAACAGAAGGCTTCTGTGTTTGGGCTGAATTTGCCAAGATTACCTTATCCCAACAGTTTAAAATAAATTTTTCCCTCTATGCATTTGTAAATGCACAAGGTCTTAACTATTGGAATAACTGACACAGTTGAATTAAGCAGTTACAAGTGTGCTAGGATTTCATATAGGTGAGGAGATAGATTGTAAGTTAATTTAATTTAAAAACATTCTGTTTCAGAATTGGCAAGGGTGTGGAGAAAAGGGATCCCCTAAATACTGCTGATGGGAATGTAAATTAGTACAGCCATCACAGAAAAAGCATGCAGGTTCTTCAAAATATTAAAAATAGAACTACCATATGATCCAACAATCCCATTTCTGGGTGTATACCCAAAGGAAATGAAGTCAATATATTGAAGAGACCTCAGTACTCCTGTGTTTATTACAAGCATTATTCACAATAGTCAAGATATGCAATCAACCAAAGTGTGCTTAGATCAAGAAAATGTGAAATATTTCACAATGAAATATTCACCAGTCACAAAAGAATGAAATCTTGTCATTTGTGATATTGATGAATCTGGAGGTCATTATGCTGAATAAAATAAGATAGGTATAGAAAGAGTAATACCCCAATTATCTCATTCCATGTTGAATCTAAAGTTGATCCCATGGAAGTAGAAAATAGATGGAGGTTACCAGAGGCTGGTATAGTTGGGAGAGGAGAAGGAGTAAATACTGATCAAAGGTTATATAATTACAGTTAGATACAAGGAAGAAGTTCAAGAACTACAATATACAGTATAATGTATACATTGTGCTCTTGAAAAATAGAGTGTTCTCACTGCAAAAATAACTATGTGAAGTAAACATTTGTTAATGAACTAGGTTTAAGTATTCCACAATGTATATGTTTTTCAAAATATCATGTTTTACATGATAAATACATATAATTTTATCTGTCAGTTAAAAATAAATAAATGTTCTTTTTGATGTTTGATGTTTATGCAGTAAAAATGGGACAAAATTGGGGCTGGGGATTGGGGCTCAGAGGTGGGACGCTTGCCTACAATGTGTGAGGCACTGGGTTTGATGCTCAGGACCAAAATATAAATAAATAAATAAAGGTATGTGTCCATCTACAACTAAAATTTTTTTTTAAATGGGACACAATTGTAAGTGCTACTCATACACAAATATTTATCTGGGATGTCCAACACAAACCCTAGAGACAAAACTAGAAAAATAGTAGTACCAGATATATACCAGTCATTTATAGTCCATTGATAAAAGGAGATCAGGAAGGCCAAAAATGGGTGCACTGGCCAGCAGGAGACAGAAGAGTTTGGAGGTTTTAGATAGGGCAGGTGGAGATATTACTGCAGGGATAATTTTTTAAAAAAGGAAAGATCTGATTCACAGACCTAATATAATCTCAATCCCATACCCAGCATCCTTCACCATCAGCTTACTTTCTGCTTGCAATCACCTCTAGCCAAACCAATTCCATTCTGAGGGTGATTTACTCTTCCTTTTAGTGCAGGTTATTTCTATAGTTAACCCACTGCAATGATACAGCTCAACAATAAAGAACACATGTAAGATTGGAGAGGAAAATGCCTCGGAAGACACTTTACTTGGCTCCAATTTGGTTTAACCCAGTCGTGTAGAAAAGGATGCTGCTTCTGAAGCAAGCATCCAATGAGCAGGCTGCTGCTGGGCAGAATATGAGGGAAAAGAACAGGTTGTGCCTGTTTATTGCTGCTTGGTGTTGTTCCCAAATAAATGGATGCTAATTGAGAGGGAGTGTGGCTTCATATTTTATGACACCCTGGGTATATGCTAGGAAGTCTCAGGAGAGGTGATTTAAATTAAAGCTAATGTTAAACTCTGCTTAATTAGCATTGCTGTAGAGGATTTCACTTTTCCCTGTTAAGGGAAGAATGTGCTATGTTACAGTTTTCCTGTTGTAAAATACTAAACTATATGATAGAGGTGAAGAAGCAATTTGGGAACTGAATGACTTGCTGGCAAGGGAGAACCAGACAGGATGGCATTTTACTAATTAAGATGAGTGGTGAACTAACCAGATGGGAGAAATATAGAGTGGAACAATGAAAAGAAATCTTCAGAATGACACCATTATTTTGGAAACTATTATAAATCAGCTGGGGTTGCGGACCTATAAGCAATTTCCATAAAAATGAGTTGGTGGCTCCTGAGCAAAAAGTATTAAAGATGTTGCATGCAAAAGCCACTGAACTCCATATAATTGATCTGTACCTGATGGAAGTATAAAAGTATAGCAAAGATGGGAGTAGACTCTACATTTACCAAATACTGCCAATCAGCACACCAAGTACTTTAATGTTGACTTCCCTTAATCTTAAAATCTGACAATGGCTTTTGCTTTGTTCCCATTTACACATTAACAGTGTAGCCTTTATGCATTATATCAAGTTTCTTCTTTGAATGCCAGGGCAAGAAGCGCCATGTTGGCTGCCAGGCACCCAATCTGTTGGTGACTGCATCTCCAGTGAACTTGGAAGCACAAGATTAATTGTTTATAGACTGGACACAAGACACTAATGTCTGGCCATTGCATAAAGTACAACCAGGCCAGAGGAGCTTCCACTGAAAAATGCAGCAACAAATTGAGCAGAGAAAGAAATTCAAACTTGTAATTATCCTACACATGGTTCGCTAAGTGAACTGAACTCCTCAGAGTCTCAGGAGAAAAACTCTGAGGTTGACCAATATTCAACTGCCTACATCTGCCGTAGAGGACTACTGTCATCTCAGAATAAAGAGATGGTTATTCAGCTCCCTGATGCAAGTCAAAACACACTCACATCTCCTACTCACAAGAGCCAGCATAAAATGGGTACTGAGCTGGGAGAACAGGTGTGTTTGTGCTTGGAGAAAGCAGCTAGGGATATGAAAATGACTTAGCAGCTGGTGAAAAAGAAGATTGAAGTTGTACCAGGCAAAGGGTATTTTTTCTCTAATTATGCAAAAGCTTTAATTTCATTGATCATGTTGTTCTCTTCTTTCTCCATATAAACAATATAAGAGATATGTACCATCCCTTTGGGGAAGTTAAAATCATTGCCAGAGATGCTTATTAAAAGGATGAGGGTCAAGAAACACCCTTCAGTAGATGACCTTGCTGTTTTCTGAGGATCTGTGAACCATGGAAAGCTTAATTAGAAAAATAAATAAATAAAATATGTAATAAAATGAAATGTAGTCATAAGAGCTGGGGGAAAAAAGTCAATAGAAAGAGTAAACTCAGAAAACAAGACCCAGAAAATCTGAAGGAAAAAAAAAATATATGTGTGTGTGTGTGTATGCATATATGTATGCATATATATACACACACATATATATGCACTTTTATTCAATTATTGGAATTCATTCATTTGCTCATTTAATAAAAATTTATCTAGTGTGTACTTTGTACCAGACACTAAGCTATATACTCTTAAAAGTTAAAAGTTCTGCCTTCTGCAATGGCTCATGATCTAGGGGTGAAAATAAATTTTTCACCCTAACTCAGTTGAGGTGTGGTTGGGGCAGCTGCCCAGAAAGAACTTCATCCTAACAGAGGAGGGTTAGTCTGTCCTTTCATTTGGGGGAAAAGTTTAATTTTCTATGTTGAGTCGTAGTAGAATTCTTCTGAAGATATGTAAAAAACTTGGTAGATGGTTTGCATTGAGGGGCAAAGACCTTGGTCACTCGTGTATGACCAAGTGACCACAAAAGTCTGTGTCTCCCCGTTGGATTGCTTTGGAACTTTGCAATAACATGTTTCCAAGATACACTCACCAAATAAAGTGAATAGCAGAAAATAATAAAATCAGAAAACACCCCAACATTCACACAAAATAGAACAACTACTTGAAATGTGCTAATGACTTCACTGTCTTTAGCCTCAGTTCTCTCCCATTCAAGGAAATGTGTGCCAAGCAACCAAGGAGCTGAGGCTACCTTGTGACTCCACAGCTTGTGGTTGTGAACCAACATTACACATCTCTCTACACTGTCAAAAACTGTATCGGCAGTCCTCAGAGCTGGAAACAGCAGTCACAGAATGGGGTTCCATGTCTCTCTGTTTGACTTATAAAATGTCAATCATTGTGTGGTCTCAAATACATTGACTTGCTCACTGTTTGGTAACATTGCAATGACAATGTGTTTTAAATATATGCTGGAAGGACAATTTAAACACTTGACAGCAGTGAGAGTCAAGACAGACCATATTTTCTTTTCTGAATCTAGTATGCAAGAGAATCTGCACATACTGCCAGAGTTTTATTGTCATTTACATAGTCTTTGAATGGAAAAGTGTTGGTTAGGCAGGCATTTTGTTGGTTGCTTTTACCTTGAGAGTCTGACATAGGGAATAGGTTACTAGCCGAATAGAACAAAGAAGGTCAGAGCCCTAAATATTTCCTATTTGTTTTGCTCATTCTCTGTGCACTACTTTTTTCCTTTAACTCCACACTAAACTACTCTCTTGGAACTGGTATCCTTAAAATGGTCCATGTAGCACTCTAAAATTGGTCACCCATTTCTATTAGGGAACAGGATCCAAAGAGAACATAAAGATGGATGAGATATAAAAATACAGTATAATAGAATAATTTATTTAAATGTTAAATTGTGCTTTCCTCTCAAATTATTTTCCCTTTTCAGCTCCTTTCCAGAAAAAAAAATCCAAATGCTTTAAACTCCTCTGCTCCAGGGTATTCCTTCCTGACTTTTTTTTCAAAAAATTGTGAGCCCCTTGAAAATATTGTGCTACAGGGATGATGAGGAAGAAATTAGCCTTGCAGTGAAAGAGGGCTCCCCGTAATCTGAAAACAGTGGGTATCTTGAGAACTTCACTTACCTCCCTGGGGTAGCTCCTCAGTTAAAAAGTCCATGGCCAAGATTATCATGGAAGCATCAGGGTTGGCTACTTCAAGGGGACCACACTGTCTTAGACAAAGGCACACCAGAAAGGACCATAATGGACCATACTGGCTCTGCCCTCACTTCCTGAGAAAGTTGAAATCTCTATAAGGAAAACAGCGAAGACAAAGTCAGAGAATCACCACCTCAGTAACTTGCAGAGAATAAAGTAATAAGACATTTGTTATTCACACAAGTTTATGATTCCAAATTTACAGTTTCAAATACAAAGCAGATTAACCATATTCATTAGCAGGTAACTCAAGAAGATATCTTTTTTCTCCCAGAAAATATGTGGTTTCTCTTATTTCTTCTTTGGCTGCACTTTATAGGCCAAGTACCATAAATTTACAGTCAGAAGACCCAGAATATACTGAGTATTATTGGTTGTCAAGAACTAAAAAGACTATGATATTATACCTTGTTGATGAACTAGCAATTTAGCATGGTACATTTTCATGGACACTGGCTGATGATATGAGATTCTTGGGTCAAAGACAAGGGACTTTATAACTGATGACACAGCAAGCAGCATGAATAGCATACTTTTTGTCAGTTCTCCCTTGTCCTCAAGTCCCACAGAGGCAATACAGATGGGCCCACAAAGATGCTGCATGTGCAATGGAGGAAAGGGACCCTGAACTTAGGGAACTGGAATATTTTATATTGGACAGAAAGTATGCTTGTCCTTTGTTCCAGAGAGAGTCACTATCTCTTCTGCCCCATTTTCTGTAAATACCTCTTTGATATTTGCAAAATATCAAAAAAGGAAGGTTTTAATTTCTGTCCCAAAACATGCAGAATTATGATAGAGACATAAAAATTATCTTTCAGCAGTGCTAAGTCTGCTGTAACACTTAAAAGGCTAAAAAAGCTTGACACCAACCCCTCAACAATTCCATAAAAGAGTTCAATTAGCTAAAGTGGGACTATAAACAAAGAACTCCACTTTTCAGTGCTTCTCTTTCTGTGATTATAAAATGGGATGATATCTGCCCACTTATTGCTTATTTTGAGAAATAAAGGAAAAGAACAGTTTGACAAATGCTTTGAGTTTCATGATGGACACTCTAAAATAGGAGAATACCATATACAAACATACTGGGTTCTAATCACACATTTATTCTCTGATGCCTTTGGGGGAAGTGTGATAAACATACAGATATTTTATTCTGATAAAGTAGAAATACTGATTTTTTTAAATGCTGAATGAGAGTTTAAACCATTAGTTTCATCAAATTATAAATCTGACTAGATATGTTAAACACTCTTGTTTTTATTGAAGCTACTTTTTAGATTTCTTTAGAAATCAAATAGGTTTGCTGTTTTCTTATCATATAACTTCATGGCTAGAAAATAATACTGGTGTGGACCCTGAGTCCTGTTTATATCATCTTCCCCACACTCCTTGCCATCCCACACACATAGATGGCAGCCCCCCCATCCTTTCTGTCTTTACTTGCATTCAGGTAAAACTTTGGAGGCAACTTGTGCAGTTGTGTCAGTCTTGTTTCTATAAAACTTAAAGTCTAGTTTGGCTTTATGTCCAAGCTCACCAGGCAGCAGAGAGGAAGTCAAGGCTGAAAGAATGAAGAGAGCTCATAGCTCTCAGATAGAAGACCGAAATTAGCAATTTTGCTAAAAGATATCCCTAAATTTTTCTGAAACATAATTATCTCCATGTGCTCTATAAACTCCTACATGAGAATGCCTAGGTCTATGCCCCAGGTCAAGTTAATCAGAACATCTGAAAATAGAGACTAGAAATATACATTTTAACAAGCATTATAAGAGATCCCGATAGCCACTAAGGATTGAGAACCTCTCCCTTAAAATTTAATCACCAATAGAATTTTAGTAATTATTTTCATCTTACAAATTGTAGAATACAAGACAAAAGCATGAGCCATTAATTGAAAGGCAGGGCAAAAGTATTTTTTAAATAAAATAGAATGATTTCCAAAGACCAAGTGTAGATAATGATATATATAGATAGTCTTATTTCCTTTATTAAAAGATAAAAACTCTAGCTGGGCATGGTGGTGCTAGCTTATATTCCTAGTGATTCAGGAGACTGAGTGAGACAGGAGGATCACAAGTTCAAAGCCAGCCTCAACAACTTGGTGAGGCCCTAAGCAACTTAGCGAGAACCTGTCTCAAAATAAAAATTTTTTTAAAAACCTGGGGTTGTAGGTCAGTGGTTGAGCACCCCTGGGTTCAATCTGGTATGTATAAATAAATAAATAAATGGTAAAGAATCAAAAAGGATTAAATATCCAACAATAGGAAAATAGTTAACTAAAGTATAGTTAACTAAAGTATGTAGTATAGTCACTCAAAGGAATATTTTGCAGTTGTTATAAGTAATATTTACAGAAACTATTGAAAATATAAAAGACACGTGAGAAAAACAAAAATGTAGAGCACAAAATTGCAGGTACATAATTGCAACTGAATATATTTTGTATTGGGGGAAAACTAATAAAGAAAATATTGGAGTTATAAGATTATAGGTGAATACCCTCCCCATCCCTCACCTTTTTTTCAAAAACATATTTAATGTTGTATTTCTCTACACTTTAAGCTAAAGAAATAGACTTTTTTTTTTTGTAAACAAAAACATTTTATTATTGAGCTCTTGGATTTCCTGGTTTAAGAATTCAGGCAGAGCACAGCAGGGATGCTTTGTCTCAGAGTCTCAGCTGGGAATGTTTCAGCCTCCAGGGGTGATTTCAGAGGCTGGGACCCAGCATCCCCCAGAGGCTTCCTTATACTCCTGTGTATATTTGGGCTGAATGAAGGAAAGTCAGAACTCAGCTGTGCTGTCAACCAGTGTCTACATATGCGCTCCCCACAGGTCTTGGCTTCCTTATAGTAGAGTGACCTCAGGTTACTCAGGTTTTTTTTTTTTTTATTTTTTATTTTTTTTAATTTTTTATTGTTGGCTGTTCAAAACATTACATAGTTCTTGATATATCATATTTCACACTTTGATTCAAGTGGGTTATGAGCTCCCATTTTTACCCCATATACAGATTGCAGAATCACATCAGTTACACATCCATTGATTTACATATTGCCATACTAGTGTCTGTTGTGTTCTGCTGCCTTTCCTATCCTCNATTTTTTGAGTTCTTTGTATACTCTTGGGAGTCCTAGCTGCAGCCTCTGCCTGACAATCCACTAAGTAGATTAACAACACTATTTTGTAAGCATCATGAAACAAGAGAATATGTGAAGATAACTAATTCTGTTAACTTTGTTTCCTGATCGAGTATAGATTTCACATTAATATGTTAAGATCTTTTCATTTCTCATGGCCTCATATTCAGTCACTTTTCAAGATTTCTTAACACACTTCTCAGACCAAAGATCACCATCTTTCCTTTTCCTTCCCCTACTGTCCTCCAATACATGCATCTGCCATTCACTTTCCCCAGGGCTGCACTTTCACTCTTTGAAAACCCACAGGTCATCTGGCCAAACCTTAGAATTCACAATAAATTTTGCTCTGCAGTGCAAAAGTCTCTGGTTAACCTATCAAAATTGGACATAGATTTGTTGTAGTTGTTGCTCTACTTAGGGTTTCACATTAGAAAGAGAGAACTTTTTACTTCTACTTATAAGTTGCAACATCCAATAGAGAGACTCTTAAGATGAAAGTGTATTTCATCTTATTTCACCTTTATTTTATAAGCAGTACTGTGCCTTGTGTCCGGAGTGCCACGAACCGTTGTTCATGAGGTGTGCTACACAAAACACTGAGTTGTGGCCAACATTCAGCTGGAACTTTGCTTACTATATCTGTTCCTTTGTTGATGTAACACCTGGAAGGGATATAGATTCCCTTATTGGGAGAAAAAAGTCTACTATTAGTTTGTCTATTTTTAAAGTTCTTGATTATAAGATATTCCCCCCATCAAAAATGCCTGCTCAGAAAATGCATCAATATAACAGATGATCTGTGAATCTGTAATTGGTTCTTTTGTGTGTGTGTGTGTGTGTGCGTGTGTGTGTGTGTACACATGTGTGTGCATGCTTTTTTGACTATACTGGGAAGCAAAGGAACTGGACCAGACCCTGCCAAGACTTCTAGTAGTACTTAGTTTTTTCAGTGCAAATAGACTCCTGAACAAAGTATGGCTTGTATTTCCCCATTCAAGGGTCACATCTTCAACTTCAGTAACCCTCCTACCCAAGCACAATTCTGGGGAAGCCTGGCAATAATGTTATTAGTGTCTCTTGAAATGGTATATCTGCTTCAGGATGTTAAGTAAAAGATATAAGTTGACACTATGTAGCTACAAAAAGTCATTTTTTAATGAGCTTTAAACTTCAGAGCTAATGTATACCAGAACCTAACACAATACCTAGAACATTTGTGTATCTAATGAATCACAAACATTATTATTGTCATAATTATTGTTTCAGGTAAACTCTGAATAAAGAGCAAATCAATGAATCTCACTATGATGTATAATTACAATGCACCAATGAAAGAAAAGGATAGGTGAAAAAAAAGAAGTCAACAATTATGGTGACACAATTTTGCAGTCATTTATTTCAATACATCTGAAAGAAAAATGATTATGGGACTAAAGGAGCAAATTATAAAATAAACACATATTCTGCCACTGTGGAACAAGAGAAAAAATTTTCTCATCAACAGGGCCTTGCAGTGGAATGTGATGGATATCATTATTCAAAGTACATGTATGAAGACTCAAATTGGGTGTCAACATACTTTATATATAAACAGAGATATGAAAAATTGTGGTATATATGTGTAATAAGAATTGTAATGCCAAAAAAAAAGTACATATAGAAAGGCATGAATTGGCGTGAACATACTCTATATACAAAGATAGGAAAATTGCGCTCTATATGTGTAATAAGAATTGTAATGCATTCTGCTGTCATGTATTTAAAAAAAATAAAATCAATAAAACAAAACAAAACAAAAAACAGGGCCCTGATCACTCCCAACACTTTCTAGCCAACTTTCATCTTTCTGAGTCCCTAAGTTATGGATGATCTTACTTTTTCTCAGATGTTTTTCTTTTGGGCTCTAATTGGATGAAGTATCACCAGTAGCAATATTGAGACTGGGGCAAAGGACATGTAGCAGATTATCCAAGAAAAGGAAATGGGTAGATAGCACTTCCCCATCAACAGGTTGCTAAGATTACTAACATCTCTCGGGGAGGGGAAGGATCATACTTTCCAACACAAGTGATTCCCCACCACCACCATTCTTTCCTGCCTTTTGGGCATTTCTGCAGGGAAGAAAGTAAATGCGGGGTCTATAAAAATGCAAGTCACCCATATTCCCAGGGACACCAACTCTGGGTCCCTGGCAGCAATTCTCTCTCTCTCATCTCTATATCTATCTATCTATCTCTTCTGTTTTTTAAATAAAATTTGCTTTCTACTCTTGCCTTGGCTTTTCTTGGGTATTTACTCTTCTAGGGTGGTGGGAGCAACAAAGATCCGATCCTGATTCCTGATTTTCAAGACTGGTAACAATGTCACCAAACCCTTCTTGAGATTCTGCTCTATTGAAGGGACTTTGTTCAGCACTGGCTATAGAGAATTGGTCCTAATTTGTGTGTGTGTCAAGAACTGTGAGAAGATAGAGACCACCACTACAGCCACAGAGAGCTATGAAAGAAATAGATGAAGGCAAATGATTTTAATGAATAGGAAGAATCCCTCTAAGAGTGGATAATACTCAAGTGTTTTTTAGTGACAATGGATGATACCCAAGGAATTCCAGGTAGTCCAAAAGAAATAATAAAACATATTCTTCTCTTACTTATATGAACATTATTTACACAGAAAAGGACTTGTTATATATGACAGCAAGAAAATGCCCACAGGTGATCAATTGCAGTACTACAGGATACTGTAAGCATCACAGAGATCTGGAGATTGGAGCACTCTTCAGGCTGTTTGACAGGCAGCAGAGAAAAAAGTAGAGACTTTGAAGAAAACTTGGGTTTAATCCTGCTTCTTAACACATTAGCTGTGCAACTCTGGGTAATTTGATAAATTTCTCTGAGTGTTATCTACAAAATGGAAAACCAACCACAAAATTTCTCAGGTTGACATAAATTGATATAGGAAAAAAAGAGGAAATAAGTCAAACATTAAAAGAGGTGGAGGTGGGGAGAGCCCCAAGTAATGCACTAAGCTTCAGACTAGTTACAAAACTGTATTTTCCACTTTTCTTACCCTTACCCAGATTAACCAATGCTCACACCATGCTCAGTATTGAAACCATGGCTTGTGACTATCACATGTCCACACAGCTGTCCCAGATTCCCACAAGACTGCTTCCATTACTGAATCCACCTTGGGAATCCTTTCAACATCGTTAATCACTGCTGTTTCATAGAATTTCTCATATTTAGTACTTTCTCTAGTTCACATCCAGCCAAACTATAACTTTTGTTTTAATTATTCAATACTTAGTGTCCAGTTCATGGAACCACTGTCAAAAAGTTTTCCCTTGAGCCTGGCCTTAGTGATTAAAGCAGTCTGAATACACCAAATCACAGGGAAGAGGAAGCCCAGAATAAACCATTGAGAATGATCTTGTTTTATTCAGTCCCATCAATAATTCAGAAATATAGTCTCAGGAATTCATGACAGTAACTATTGAGGATTAAGCCTAAACTAACCTCTAAGTCAAAGGGGTGAGAAGATTCCTCTTCTCACTCATCATTAAGGTTCATAGCTGACTCCCCTATAACAGGAGACAGATTTACAAGGGGAAAATATACAAATTTCTTTAATAAAAGATTTATTAACACAGGAGCCTTTTTAAATAAAGACCTGGGGAAGTCTGTGTCTTTTTATGGACAGTCATGCTGAAATATGTTGGAGAACAAAGAATCTAATCTGAAGGCAATCAACTGGAGGTGGGGGTACTCAGCAATGCTTGTATGTTCAGATTTTTCTTGGCCTTTTTGTCTGATATTCTTTCCCTTTAGGTATAAGGCAGGACACCTGTCCCATGAGTGTTTTCTGACCTAATTTCAGGGAAGATGGGTCAGAGAATCCTTTTATGATCAGCTCTTAGAGGAAGAAGGCAGGAGAAAGTTAGCGTGATAGTTAATATTGCCTGGATTGGGAGATACCTAGAAATTTGGTAAAGAACATTTCCGGGTGTGTCTGTAAGGGTGTTTCCAGAGATATTTAGCATATGAGTCAGCAAACTGAGTGATGAAGACCCGCCCAGAATGTGGGCAGCAGCATCCAACAGTCTGGGAGCCTGGATTAAACAAAAGGTGAAAGAAGGGGAAGCTCACTCATTCACATTTGCTCAACCCTTCTCAAGCAGGTACATTTGTTTGTTGTTGCTACCCTTTGTCTTTCGACATCAGACTCTAGATTCTTCAACCTCTGAACATTGACTTGTACCGCAACTCTCAGGGAATGGGAGTGGTTCAGCTTTGGACTGGGCTGCATCATTAATTTTTCTTTTTCATTCTTTCTCATTTTCCTGAGGCTTTCAGTTTCTTCGAATAAACTTTACAGATTTCCCCGGCTCCACATATGGACAGCCATTATGGTTGGATTATATGATCAGTCTCTGATCATATAATGCAATCAAATAAATCCCCTCTTATGATCATATATACTTCTATTCTTCTAGGGAAGCCTGACTAATACAATCAGCAAGTGACCTTCCTACTCCCACTGTGATCTCAGTTTCCAAGGCACCAAATTTTGAGTTATCATGTTCTGAGCCCCCAAAGAGCCTACAATTCTATTCTAGTGCCACCCAGGTCTAACTTAAACAAAAGATAAAATACCATGTGTCTTATTGAACTCTCTTGGGCATCATTCAGACCTGGGACCAATCTGACCCTTCACCTAAACTTCCAGATATTACAAAGCCAGGATCTTTAGCCAAAAAGATTCCACAAGGATCTGGGAGTCAGACCAGCATTTGACATCTCAGCTGCACAGGGAAAGAAGAATGGGATTAGCCAAAGAATTAACAGAAAACAAATGAAGAGAGATGAGAAAAAGTGAGAGAGAGGAGACAAAGATGGCCAAAAAAGATTATGTAAGATACAGCTTTGCACACCTACCTAAAATATATTTCATATATGACTCATGCTATAGCAGACTCACCAGCCCTCATGAGATATATATGCAGATCATAGACTCTGGATCCTGACTTCAAACCCTGCATCTGCCCTTTGTCCAAATTTCTGAGCCTACTTTATCTTTTGAAAAGTGCCTAATTCACAGAATAGTTGTGAAAAAGAAATGAGAAAGTCTAGCCCAGCCCAGAATAGGCACCCAATAAAAGTTAGCTTCTTGCTCTTTCCTTCATTGGGCTTTGCAAACTAGGTGTTAAGGTAATAAAAAGAATCTCCACATTTCCAAGATTAGCCTTTTGTGGAGCTGTTCCACTTCAAGGCAGTCTAATTAACACCCATTCTTCACCTTCACCCACGCATTCATCAGTTTCAACAACAGTTAATCACTAGCAGGAGGTCGCAGAGCAGAGCAGATCCAGGCCTTAATCCCAATTTATACTTCTGAGTATCTGTTTGCTATAGGAAATTTCAACAACATGACAACACAATACCTCATTTGTAGTTTTAAATATATATATGACCTTCATATTTATGCTCCCCCGCATCCTAGTTCCTAACACTAAAAAATATATATTTCTAATTAAATGTTTACTGTATTTTTCATATTCGTTTATATAGCATATCATACTTATGTGATAATAGAAATGCTTTTTGTATATTGTAAATGCTAATTTTTCCTTCATATCTTAAAAGAAATAAAATGCCAGAATTTTGCAATGCTGACTGTACATAACAATGAACAGAGGAAAATTTTTAAATGCTGATGCTTGAAGCAGCACATCATGGCAGAGGTATGTGGTGAGGCAAAGCCATTCACCACATGACTAGGAAGCAAAGAAGAGAAAGTGACCAGAGTCCCACCATCCTCTCTGAGGGCATGCCCTCATTGACCTGAGAACCTCCTGTTAGGTTCCATCTCCTAAAGGTCCCACTACCTCCCAATAATGCCACCCTGGGGACAAAGCTTTTATACATGGGCCTTTGGGGATACTCAAGATCCAAACTAGAGTACCAAGTTTGAAAATTGGTACCTATCTAAACCATCGTATGCATACCTTCCTTTTTGAGCTCAGTGCAGTAGATACACAGGTGTCTGGAAGGCCAGTTTCTGTCTTTACACCATCCCATCTCCTTTCTCCTACCTCTGGTCAATATTGATAGGTTTTGTTATGTCCGAGTTATGCCAGTCCTCTCTCCTATCTGTTGAGGAAATGCCAAACTACACAAAAAGAGTTTTTCACTTTTTCCATTTTTCTAGAATATGAATCTCTGATCTCTATCAAGTTGCTACAGACAGCTTTATGCAGTGTAGGCTGCATTTATAAGCAGCCCACACAGTAGAAGCACCTAGAAGAAGAGCAAATTTCTGAGTCTCTATCAGATCTAATTCTGCCATCTTTTAAGATGTTATCTTGACTTCGTAGAGAAGGCAAAACTGTTTTTTTTTTTCCCCATGCTTTAAAATTGCTTCAATAACAGTAGAAATGAAACCAAAGAAGAGTCTTTGGGAATTAAATTTATATATTAACTTCTGAATTGTTTACTATTAGGCAAGCTGTGAAAGCAGAGGCAGGGTCCTTCCCGCTGAGTCATGATGGTGAGTTGAATCAAAGAGTCAAGCAATTTCAAGGCCACAAACTACACAACTCAAGCAAGGGAGGAGCAAGAATCAAGCCCAGATGATACATCCATGATCAGAAACATGATCATTGAAATCAGGAGTAAAGCAGAAATAGCTTAGGACCATAGGCTGTTTGAGTCTGCAACCCACACCAAAATCAGGAAGACAGTAGATCAGAATGAGGCCATTATTTGAGAATCAGAACACAAAAGATTAGAGGTAGATGGATGCTAAGCAGAGCCCTTTGATTTAGGATTCCTCTGGAAAGAAAACTTAAATGGCCTTAAACAGATCATTTGGAAATCTTCTCTGTCCTAACCTGTAAAATAACTCTCATTTCCCCATTCTATCCATTTGTCTGCCTGTGAGAAACACCCTAAAAATAATGAAAAATCTCTGAGACATATTCTATTCACCAAACTGGTCCAACAATATTAATCAAAGCAATACTTTGAGCAAACAAGTCCATATATCAAACTATCTTGTTCTACTTGTACACATAGCCAAAATCTAGACTTTGTTTTCAAATTGACTCAATAATAAAATTATTGATGTGTATAACAATATTAGCAGGATTTTCCTGTTGCTTCTGGTTGTCATCTGAAGGCCTAGAGCAGAGAACAGTATTAAGAACCCACATTGTCCATGAGTTTTCAAAGAGATCACCCACAAAAGCTCACCCAGAAATTCAACCCAAAAAATAAAAGGAGGCAAAGTGATGAATCCAACAAGACTATCATGGGGGTTGGGGTTGTTCAGAGAGAACACAGTGCATTTTCCCTATCTGTCTCAGGCTAGGTTTCAGGACAGTACTCAACACACACAGAACCCATCAGCCAGATGAAAGGGAGGGCTACAAGAACCTCTAATCAATATGTGCTGTCCACTGAAGTCAGTGGGGTATAGAGACTCTTACCTAGAAAAGTTAAAAGGCAAGAAGCTACCTGGAGCTGAAAACAGAGCAAAGGTGGGGGGCGGGGGGGGGGGGGTAATCACAGAAGTGACCCACAGTTTTGAGTGCAACCGAGCAAATTAACACAGGTTTTCTGGTAGTCCAAAAATGGATAGTAACCAGGTCCAGTTACCCTGTTTGGGCTTCCATAATAAAATACCTTTGGTAGGGTAATTTATAAATAATACAAATTTATTGCTTACAATTCCAGACACTGGGAAGTCCAAGATCAGGATGCCAGACAATTCCATCTCTGGCGATGGCCTATCCCTCATAGATGGCACTTTCTTACTGAGTCTTCACATGGCAGGACAGAAAGGGGAGAAGGGGTAAACAGGCTCCTAAAACAAGGGCATAAATCTCATGATCTCTTTCCTTCCCAAAGACCTCGCCTTTTCAGCCACTCCCCAACTCTCCAGTGCTGGATTTTAAAAGCAGGGCTTCATGCGTTCTAGGCAAATGCTCTACCACTAAATCCCACCCCCAGTCCCTAGGGCCTCACCTCTTAATAACATCACCCTGGAGGTTATATTTTAACAGAGAATTTTTAGAGGATACAAACATTGAGATCACAGCAACAGGTCTAAGTTCAGGTACCAAACCAAAGAGTCTGGATGGTGTATGCTGCAGAAGCTGGGACTGAAGAGCAATAGCAAGAAGCCAGAGAGATTCCATTTCTCATGCTAGGGACAGGATAAGCATTGACAAACAAATGGACATCTGCCCTACATGGAGGTCTCCAAAGTCAGATTACCATTCCAGCCCCTCAGTACTACATTTTCCATCCCAAACCTCTTCTCCTTCAGAACTGCATCCCAAGCCTGGAAATTCTAGACATTAACATATGAAATAGGGCATTAAAAAGTAAAAGAATAAGTCAGGAAAAAAATGAAGATGGCCCACCATGTCCCTTTCTTTCCCTTTTCCACTGGCAGGGAGAACAAAATCTTGATTTAGATTGGACAAGCCTTTTTTAAACCTGAAATGAGACTGTGGATTAAAAATGGGGAAAGGAAAGGGCTGAGGTTGTAGCCAGTGATAGAGTGCTCGCCAACACGTGTGAAGCACTGGGTTTGATTCTCAGCATAAACATAAACAATAAAAGTAAAATAAACAATAAAAGTATTATGTCAAACTACAACTTAAACAATATGTATTTTTTTTAAATGGGGAAGGAAGGGGTCATGGAAGTAGCAAAGATGGTGGAATGAGATGGACATCATTGCCCTAAGTGCATGTATGAGGACACGAATGGTGTGACTCTACTTTGTGTACAACCAGAGACATGAAAAGGTATGCTCTATATGTGTAACATGAATTGAATTGTATTCTGCTAGCATATATAGCAAATTAGAAAAAATGCCAAGGGGACAGAATTATTTGTATTTACCTAGGTGTCATTCAGGATAAAGGAAAAATTCAAAGAGCAAAGATGAAAGGCAGTGGTGAGAAAAGAAACTAAGCTGTTTTCTGCTCATACTATGACAAGTTTAGTTCATCTAATCTTATGGGTTGAATTGTGTCCCAACCAAATTCATGAGTTGAAGTCCTAACCCCTACTACCTCAGACTATGACTGTAAAGAAAGGGCTTTTAAAGAGATGATCAAGTTAAAATGAGTTCATTTGGGTGGCTATAATTCAATCAGACTGGTGTCTTCATAAGAAGAGTAAATCTAGACACATGTAGAGGTAAAGGTGTACCTGCACAAAGGCAGCAAAAAGATGAACATTCATCTGTAAGCCAAGGAAAGAAGCCTGGATAAGTTCTTCCTTTACGGCCTTCTGTGGAAACCAACCTTCTGGCACCTAGACTTTGGATTTCCAGGCTCTAGAACTATGAGAAATAAATTCATGTTGTTTGAGCTACCTTGCCTGTGGTATTTTGTTACATCAGCATTACCAAACTAAAACATCTAATAAGCAGGTTAATTGGTGGGAGAGAAGAATTTGACCCCAGTTAAAATGTAACTGCTTCATGAAGGATAACTACTATACTTATTGACCATTAAACTTTAAGGTAATTGAAGATAGCAAATCCTTCCCAGAGATTGAGAAGTCTTTAACGGACATCTTAATCACCATTCCCTTTTGAAACTTAGAACACATGGTATCAAACCATTTTGATGAACTTCCAGATGACTACTCTCTTCTAACCACACAAATATGGCTAAAGCCTTGAATGCAGTACACGATTTTGAACATATATTGTTATGCTTTGGATGTGAGGTGTTCCCCAAAAGCTCATTGTGAAACAACGCAAGAAAATTTATAGGAGAAATGATTGGGTTATGAGACCCTTAACCCAATCAGTGAATTAATCCCCTGGGGATTAATTATTTATTAATTAATTATTACTGGGTGGTAACTGAAGGTAGGTAGGGTGTGGCTGGAGAAGGTGGGTCATTGGGGGCATGCCTTGGGATATATATTTTGTATCTAGCCAGGGGAGTTGTTTTCTCTGCCTTCTGATCATCATATGAGCTGCTTATCTCCACTAAACGTCTCTGCCATGATGTTCTGCCTCATCTTGAGGCCCTGCACTTTAGAGTGGTATTTACTGCTTGCTCAGGCTCTGTGGACCAGTTCTGTCCTGGGAAACCAAACAAACTTTGCAATCTAATGGTCCACAACCATATCTTTTCCAGAGTGATTTAAATTCCAGTCTTGAGAAGAAAGGCTCTTTTCTCGAATTTGTTCCTTACTTGGATATCGACTCAGGGTTGGAGAATATTCCTTTGAGATATCTTTACCTTTTTTATACAACACCATCTGATATAGTTTATAATTATTTACATTAAACTTTCCCTATTCAAATAATAATATGGTTTTTGCCTCTTGATTGGACCCTACCTGATGTGGGTAATTATAAATGTTTATTAATTGTCAAAATGTATGGATTTCAGTGTGACATTTCCATGTGTGTATATATCATGCTTTGATCATGTCAAGAATAAACTCTTAATTCATTTATTTAAAAAACCAAAGTATGCAAAGAACTAGAAATATAGTTTGACAGAGTTACCTCCTTAAATGAGCCTATTATCTAATCACAATAAATGAAAAAAATCAGTAAACATTTAAATTCTGAAAAAATAGGCTGTCATTAAGTCTAACCAAAAGCAAAATAAAAATTTCAATCAAACTAAAAATTCAAATCTAAGTATACAAAAGCCTTAAACAACTGTCAAGTTTAAATATTGCTGTGCCCAAATGAATACCTTCTGCATTTAGTTTAAAAAAAATCTGAGTAGTTTCAATTTGCATTTCTCTAATTGCTAATGATGATGAAAATTTTTTATATGTTTGTTGATTGATTGTATATCATCTTCTGAGAAGTGTCTGTTCAGTTCCTTGGCCCATTTGTTGATTGGGTTATTTGTTTTTTTGGTGCTTAGCTTTTTGAGTTCTTTATATACCATAGAGATTAGTGCTCTATCTAATGTGTGAGTGTTAAAACTTTGCTCCCAAGATGTAGGCTCTCTATTACTACACTGATTGTTTTTTGTTTTGGTTTGGTTTGGTTTGGTTTGATTTGGTTTTATTTTTGTTTTTTTTTTCCTGAGAAGAAGTTTTTATTTTGAATACAACCATTTGTTGATTCTTGATTTTAACTCTTGCACAATAGTAGTCTTATTAAGGAAGTCGGGATCTAATCAGACATGATGGAGATTTGGGCCTACTTTTTCTTCTATTAGACACAGGGTCTCTGGTTTAATTCCTAGGTCCTTGATTCACTTTGAGCTGAGTTTTGTGCATGGTAAGAAATAGAGGTTTAATTTCATTTTATTGCATATGGATTTCTAGTTTTCCCAGCAATAGTTGTTGAAGAGGCTATCTTTTCTCCAATGTATGTTCTTGGCACCTTTGTCTAATATAAGAGTACTGTAGTTATATGGGTTATTCTCTGTGTCCTCTATTCTGTACTATTGGCCTACAAGTCTATTTTGGTGTCAATACAATGCTGTTTTTGTTACTATTGCTCTGTAGTATAGTTTAAGGTCTGGTACAGTGAGACCACCTGCTTCACTCTTCCTATTAAGGATTGCTTTAGCTATTCTGGGTCTCTTATTTTTCCAGATGAATTTCATTAATTCTTTCTCTGTTTCTATGAAGAATGTCACATCAATGTTTAGCAGCACAATTCACAATAACTAAACTGTGGAACCAATCTAGATGCTCATGAGTTGATGAATGGATAAAGAAAATGTGGTATATGTACACAATGGAATACCATTCGGCATGAAAAGAGAATAAAATCATGGCATTTGTAGGTAAATAAATGGAGTTGGAGAATATAATGCTAAATGAAGTTAGCTAATCCCCAATAAACAAATGCAAAATTTTTTCTCTGATATAAGGATGCTGATTCATAATGGGGTTGTTGGGAGGAGCATAGGAGGATTAGACAAACTCTAGATAGAGCAAAGGGGAAGGAGGGAAAGGGTGTGGGCATGGGGGTAGGAAAGATGGTGGAATGAGATGGACATCAAGTACATGTATAAAGACACACATACAAAAAAATATCTGAGGAGAGAAGGAAAAAGGAGCATTTGCTTTCTGCAATAATATTAGCACAAAAATAAGCCACATAAAAGATGTTGGAAGTCTTATGTCTTCAGTCACAATACTTCGCACATTGTATGCAAAGTCCCACACATAAAATGTTAGGAATGAGAATCGTAATGCCAGTCTCACATGATTGTTGTAAATTTCAATACTTAGGACCAGTGCTTGCCATGTAGCAACTTCTCCATAAATACTGTTCATTAGGGTTCCTGTTGTATTCATGACTTCTTTTTCATTATATACAGTATTATGACAAGAAGATTGCAGCTGCCTGTAATAGAAAATGCAAGTGAACCAAACCTGTCCTGTCCACCCATAGACAGTAGGTGAAACTAGCTTTCTAAACTGTACATGGACAATGAAAGAAAAGTACATAGAGGCAGTATAGAGATTATGTAGACAAACAAAAAAAATCATCTAAATAACTTAATTTCCTTCCATTTCATTTTCCTGCAGAACTTACATGAATTCACCATATGATTTCAAGTCAGTGAAGAAAAATATAGCAAGGAATAAACAACAACAACCACAATCCATTTATGTGGTTTCACCATGCGCTTAGGGTTTTAAATTCTTTACACATATTAATTCATTCAGTTCATAAAACTACCAAAGATTTAGGCAATTTAGTCAAGGGCGGACTCAGGATTTGAACCTTACACACACTATGGTTCCTGCACCTGTGTACCTAAGATTTCTGCAAGACTGTCTCTTAACAAAGAGGTAATTTTTAATCCCTCTGAAATGCTGCAGAAAGTGACACAGAACTCAGATCTATGGCTTCATTCCCCCTCACTGATCAACATATAGCAACTGATGAAAAAAGTATTAACGAGAGCTGGGGTTGTGGCTCAGTGGTAGAGTGCTTGCCTAGCATGTATGAGGCACTGAGTTTAATCCTCAGCATCACATAAAAATAAGATAAAGATACTGTAGCCATCAAAAATTTAAAAATAAATATTTTAAAAAGGTTAATGATTAAATAAATGACATTGAAAAGAGATGTTCCTAGAAAGGTTTTTTTTTTTTTCCCATTTGAACAATATTTTAAAATCTGAAATTCAGTGACAAGAGAGACAAAGCACCCAGGACTTTCACCAACAGAATAATTAAAAAACATTCTCCAGTCACATCCCACTCAGCTTTTAAACCTTAACAATGTCTTTCAATTTTAAAGCCAGAGATAGCCAAATACTTTGGAACTAGGGTCTTTCATGCCACTGGAAATCTGTGAACACTATAGTCAACTGTTTGATATTGAGGAAATCAATTAATCTCAATTTCCATCTTTTCAAAGTAAAAGAATTCAACCCAGTTATCTACAGAATAGCATGCCCCATGCAAAATTGCTCCTACACATCTAACACTATCTCAATTTTTCCCCCTTAACCAATAGCTTCTGGTTTTACTTGGAACCCATGTTTATTGAATCTCCCATTGTGGATCTGGCATCCTATTAAATATGATCAAATTAAAAGGGAACTTAACTGGTGAACCAAGAAATAAATAACACACAAAGAACCTTGAAATCACTCTGCAAGCCTCAGCTAGTTAATCCTCTCAACATCCCCATGGAGTCAAGCTAAACAATTTTCAAAGGTCAGATCTCATTGAGAGTCTGACTGATTTTATTAAAATCATAGAAAAACCCTGAGTTCATGGATTACCCTTTCTGTCTCTTCCACTTTTCTCTTTTCCTAATTTCTGCCTCACTATCACTGTGCCCTAGAAGTTACAGGAGGGCTAATGTATTTTTTTATCTCCCCATTTATGGAGAATTACAAGTATGAACTATTAATCCTGCTAATATTAGAAATTGTATCCATACTAAATCACTATGCTGTGTGTGCTCACTTAGAAAATTATTGATGACCTTAGAAATCTCACAGCAATTTCAATTTTATGAATTTATAAATCCAGAAGAAATATATTTAAGGTAACTCAGATTTTTTTTCTATCTTTCATGAGTACTGAAACTCTGTAAAGGGAGTTCAGTAATTTCTATTTCACCCTTATATCTAAACGACTTTTTTACGTTTCTCAGTTTAGAATGAAAATGCCTATGAGACATATTATTTTGGTTGGTGGTTCTCATTAATATTAGACAGAAGAAATCTCAGTACATAGATCAAAATAAAGGGGCTATTTGGCAATAATCTGAAGGTATTGCTATCTTGGCCACTAAAAGAGAAAAGCAGAATTTGTAATACCTGAAACAGACCATTCTATCGTGAGATGTCTCATTCCCTGATGAAATTCTGTCAACTTAGAGAATTTTTAAAAATATTTATTTTTTAGTTTTAGGTGGACATAATATCTTTATTTTATTTTTATGTGGTGCTAAGAGTCGAAACCAGTGCCTCATGCATGCTAGGCGAGCATGCTACCACTTGAGCCACATCCCCAGCCCCAACTTAGAGAATTTTTATGGAAATTTAGATAGTTCACTTTGTATCCTATAGAAAGTATCACGGATTTTTTTTATAAGACTTACTGAGCTACACATAATAGACTGGAAAGGAAAAGATTGAAGTATGAGTAAACCTGCAGAAACAAAATGTGCATTGTCGTCTTCCTTAACAAACAGGAAGAAATCTGCTCCAAGGCTGTCATATTTTCCAAAATTGACACTTGATCAGAAGCAGCAAGTCCAATCTGCTCCTCCAGTTTTCAGTGAGCACCTCTTCGGCATCCCACTCCTTCTCCCTTATCATCCCCTTGCTGTCTCCAGTTCTATAGTGGTATATCCTCAGTTAATTAATTTCTTGTCAGACTGGAAGCATCTAAAACTGTGCATAAGAAGTAATCAAAATAGTAAAGAAAATATTTGAACTTCCTATCAACTCCCCTAAAATTCTATGCTATCAGTGAATGAGACCCTGCACTCAAATGCATAATAATAGTAAACATCCCAGATGCACTGTAGTAAAGTTGTAAAGAGCGCGAATCTTGCTGGGCACAGTAGCCACGCCTATAATCCCAGTTGCTCTGGAGGCTGAGACAGGAGGATCGCAAGTTCAAAGCCAGCCTCAGCAAAAGCAAGGCTTTAAGCAACTCAGTGAGACCCATCTCTAAATAAAATACAAAATATGGCTGGGGATGTAGCTCAGTGGTCGAGTGTCCCAGAGTTCAATCCCAAGTACCCTCACCAGAAAAAAAATAACATGAATCTTGGAGACAGATGCCAGGGCATTTTATATCCATAAAAGAGCTCTACCATTAATATGGTACTTATAAACATTAAATGAAGTAATACATGTAAAATACTTAGAATTGTGCCAGGAGAGAACTGTTTCTCTGCCCACACAGCACCGTTTACTCTGTTAATCAATGAGCAGAGTAACATGTTGTTTGGCTGTGTCTTTTCCTTAAGATTGTGAGCTCTTCAAGGAAAGCAAAGTATTTTAATAACTCCTATACCTTACACATAATAGGCAATAAAGTTGTACTAAACAAATAATAGAACCTGTGCTATACAGGCATTAGTCATTGCTACCTCATCTGAGACTTTGTCTTTCAAAGTTCCCAAACAATGATCATTCATCATATTTGTCCTACACTTCAGGAAGAGGAAACTCATTACTTCCCAAGGTGATATATCTCATCTTCTAGATGAGATAGAATTTGGTGCATTCTATAATGAATCAAAATTTGTCTTCCTTATTGTTCCTGCTTGCTGGTTTGAGGCTTACCTTGAAGCTATAAAGAATGCAATTGATATCTGAATACAGTTATTTCATTCCAATTGATCTAAGCTAAATATTCTCTATTCCTGGAGAGACATACATACAACATGGATGAGTATTTACTAATAACTGACTTGTCTATGGTTTCTTTTTAATGTTTTTTTAGTTGTCAATGACCTTTATTTTATTTATATGTGGTGCTGAGAATCCAACCCAGTGCCTCACACATTCTAAGCGAGTGCTCTACCACTGAGCCACAACCCCAGCCCTTTGTCTATGGTTTTAAATAATGGTATCCAGAAAAGATGGATCAGAAAACAAGAGTAGTGCTTCCCTCATTCTAGAGGGAATTCTAAGGTACTGTTGGTTTGAAGATTTCTTTTTTTAGCATACCCATATTACTGCCTCAAGCAAAATGCAAGTTAATTTTATATGACTGCTACTAAATTGAATCTCATCAACCTATTCTGGGCTCTCAAATTATTTTCTGGTTTTTGTTTGTTTGTGGGATAGTAGTAGGGAGGGGAGAAGAAGTAATTAGACAACTTTATAATTATCTCCATTAAATTCCATGTTTGCATCAGCCAATTATTTGAGTTTGTCAAAATATTTTTGGAAAATAAATAAATAAAAATATTTTTGGATTTTGATTCCACCAACCTTTGTTTCAGCGTATATCACAAAGTGTCCTTTTTCCTTTTGATCACCAAAAACACATAGTTGTCATATAATGAGGAGGACAGAGTGCTGGGGAATCCAGTATTCAACTGTGATTCTATTCTCAAAAGTAAAAGACTTAAGGTACTTCTTAATTGTTCAGTCTATCTGTGTATCTCATAGATTTTTATTTACTTTTTAAGAATAGATGCTGAGGACCTTAAAATGGTGTGTATTATCAAGAATATAAATAATCATCTGCAATGTTTAAAAGCAAGTTGAGGGGCTGGAGTTGTGGCTCAGCGGTAGGGCACTCGCCTCACATGTGTGAGGCCCCTGGGTTTGATCTTCAGCACCACATAAAAAAATAAATAAATAAAATAAAGATATTGTGTTCAACTACAATTTTTTAAAAAAAAGAAGAAATGTGTTTCTTTAAAAAAAAAACGCAAATTGAGATTTTTAGAAAAAAAAATTTACTTATAAAGATATGGAAACAAGAAAAAAGCCATATATTCAGGCTTTAAAAATCAGAATGAATTTATTAAGAATATAAAAAAGGGTGTAAAATAAATTTTTAATTCTTGATCCTTTTGCTTATTCAGTTCCTGTGTATCTCTGCATGGGCAGTTCCAGCCTGGAGAACTGTTTCTACGCCCACACAGCACCTTTTACTCTGTTCATGAATGAGCAGAGTAAAATGTTGTTTGGCTGTATCTTTTCCTTAAGATTTTGAGCTCTTCAAGGAAAGCAAAGTATTTTAATAACTCCTGCACCCTACACTTAATAGGTAATGAAGTTTTATTAAACAAATAATAGAACAAGAATACCAGCTGCATTTGCCTACAAATATAAGACTAATCATTATGTTAGGCTACCTGAGGAATAGAGATTCCCCTACTGTGCCTTCCTCTTTTCTTCCATTAAGTGGGGACACCTTTAATTCTATAACTAAGAGACAAAATGCGAGTATCCCCACTAAGGAAGCAATACTGTGGCATAAATTTGCATTAAATCACTAATTAGTAATATCAGCTACTCTTCCCAGGGCACAGTTTATACAGGCTGGGAAGTAGTAGAAAAAAGAGTATCCATCATTTCTGCTGATCCCAACCCTCAATTTAGAATGGATCTTACATCTTAGGGTCAGCCCTACTGTGGTCATGGGCCAATAAAAAGCAGCCTACCAGCAAATAGAGCCCAGAAAATTTTGCAGCTTCCACTTATATTATGCGTGAATCATGGATGCATCCTGTGGGTGCGCATTTTGCTCATCTGAACCAAGTTTCTCAAACACATACCCCATATAGCCTAGCAGCCTAACTAACTCACATCATGGCCAGAGGCATAGACATCATTGCACCCATGTCAGCAATTAAGAGACAGGGCTTCCTTGCCCCTCCAGTCTGCTATGGAGGATTCTTCTTAGGAGGCCTTCCACCTGAGAACCTTCTTGCCTCTTAGCGGTGCTATCCTCATTCTTTTATTAGCAACCCCCTTGGCCATTCATCACTGCCGGAATGGGAACCTGACTTTTTGCCTTCCAGTCTCCAACTTGGGCTTGGCACCCTTTATCCCCATCTTGCCCTGGTCACTTTACCATTCCTGGCTTGGCACCATTGCTACTTCCTCTCCTCTAGGAATTTCTGCATTTCTGTCAGCTCTGGCCACATGGTTTGTGACTCTGAGAGGAAATAAAAAGTAGAGTAGAGAGCAGGGAGTCAGAAGGGGAACCCATAGTAATAACAAAGATAAACATTTCCAACTGCCTTACATTCTTTGCTTACAGGCGGAACTGGTCAGTGACATAGGTTTTATATTTTATGCACTCTGACAGAATTCCTTCAAAAAGCATCTCTAACTTTAGCTTCTTTGTCATGGCCTCAGGAGGCTGAGGCCAACATCCCCAGGAACAGCTAGTCTGTCTTATGGGAGCTTGGGTATCCGCCAAGTCCAATTGCCAAGGCAAATAGCAGAGGGAGGGGGCTCAGGATGAACAGATCAAAGAAAGGGTATTTCCCAGTTAAGACAGGAATACTGCTTTTTTTTAAAAAAAAAATGGTGCTTTTAAAATCTTGCTCGTTCAAAAATGTAAACTCTTGAGAAGTAAATTTTCCTCTCATCAGTGGCCATCTCACTTTTTTTGTTTTGTTTTGCAATATTTACAGCAATAGCTGGTTTTATTTTTTATTATACCTGAGAACATTTAACATTTAGTATTTCATCAGTAAGATAGCTATAAAGCATGAAGTGCTAAAGGATATTATACTTAATTAAACACTCGATGAGTAAATGAAACATTTTATATCACATTACTCAGCATTTTAGATACTTTCAAAATCATTCTTCCAAAATAATCCCATCATAATTAACAATATCTCAGATTTAGTTAACATGTTGTCAAAGAGAGGACAATGTTTTAAAATAGAAAAGAAACTAGACTAAGAATCAGAAGTTGTAAATTCTAGTCCTTTTACTAACTGGAACTGTGGATGAGGCCTCCTCAGACTTCTTATCTGGACCAGGCAGGAGTTGAACTGGAAACTACTCAATTGCTTGTCTTTTTCCAGTTCAATAACTTGATGAGCTGAGAATGTCATACAGTAAAAAACAAAATTGTATTTCCATTCAAAAGACTCCAATTTTAATCTGAGTGTTGCCTCTAACTTTCTTTGTGACATTGAGCATTTACCCTCTTTTGTTTCCTCATCTGTCATGAAAAGGAAAAGGAATAGATGTGTCTATGGACATTTCCAGTTCTAAAATTTTATAACAGAAAAATGATTGTGGGGCATATGTCACCTTCCATTTGCATATAAAACCTGTTGCTCTGCTCCAAGTAGCCTGAGAAAATATACGCTTTGGTAAAGCAATTTAGTGTGCTAGAACATGCACTCTCCTACATGAAGAGTGAACCTGAGTTCTCAAAGCAGAAAAGCTGCCTGCAGAGCCTTCTTTGCTTCTCTCTTGTTCTGAGTACTTGAGCTCAGGCTGTGGAATCCAGTAGAAGCCTTATTTTATTAGGCTTATTCAATATATGAAACAAAAACAACTATATTTAAATTTGGTCTTTACTTTTTGCTTATAAACATAGTGTTCAAAAAGTAACTTCTGAAAGGCTAAAAAAGGCAATTATCAAATAAACTTACAATTTCTTACCTGAAAATGTGCTTTATCAAAAATATTTTTTTGTTTACAATTTCTAGCTTTTTGTTAAAATATCTTAACTATTCAGGTAAAGGGTCTTTGCTTCAAAAGGAAGTCAGAGTTACAGTCACGAGTGGCTTACAGAATATTTTCTGGTAGTTTTGCTTCATTTCAATATCTTGCCACGATTGGCTGTTGATAGCTACAAATAAGGAAGTCTTCAAGTCAGGGGATTTCTCAGTGGAAGTTCCCAGTTCAACAACGGGAGAGCTCAGAACAGTTTAAGTTGCACCGGTAAATCCTGTGCAAACAGCTTCCAGAATGTGTAACTGCCTACATCTTTAAAGAGAAATACGCTGTGATAGAAGATTTGTAACCTGGAGAAGAGGTAACCAAATTTTATTAGTTTCTATCAATTCTCAACCTTGCAAGGTGGCCTGAATGTCTTCTTACGTATTGCAAATTTATTTCACTCCTGTACTTGCTGAGAAATGATTATGACTCAAAATGCCTTTGTATTCATTGTCACAGTTGGAAATTTAGCCTTTAAAAAGCCAAAACCAAAGAAAAACTTAAAATACTGCCATCTTTTTGTTTTCTAACTTCAAGATGGAATTTATTATGCCTCTAATTGAAATGAGTTTTTAAAATTTACATCTGGAATAAAAGCCTTCTTCAATGAGGGGTTTTTTTAAAACATAATGGAAGACTGAAAGTTGTTGGGCTTTATATAGCTTGCTCGTTTGAAAAGTAAATTAATATTGGATGTATTTATACTTTCTTTGGGTTATTATTTTAAAAAATTGACTCCAGCCTGATCCAACATATCTATTCAAATATCAACTCATTTAGCACTTTTCTATTTTGTAAGAATCACAAGATAATGAATATTTCACTATACTAAAGTATTAACCTTATATACAACCTACAATGCCTATTTTAGAATATTCAAACTTCTAGAATTACAATAATCTAGTCTTATTCTGGACTTTTTATTTTTATAATAAAAATGAATGTTAAAGATTGTGTTATTGAGTGCCTGCTGGAAGAAAATAGTCATAAGTTATAATAGCTCTTAAGTGACAGTCAGAGAGCACTTAAATATATATTCATATCACTTCTATTTCAATGAATTTCTTTTACAACTGCCCTGCCTTCTTATAATATTAAAATACTATTTAAGGGACGTCTTACCCAAGTATAAGATGATGGAGAAAAAGGAAAGTTACTTTACCAGGTCACAGAATAGTCACATCATTGCTAGCAGCTGTCTCCCTTTACTCTCCTCTCACTTGTCCACCCCATCTCCTCACCCCTCCAGGGTGCACTTCCATATGTGCACAGGTAGACACACTGTCTACCTCTGGGATGACATGGAGTTGTATGCCCATCCCTACCTGTCTGAGATTCCTGCCTAACAGTAATTGGGGCCATAGAGCAATGTCCAGTTATTTCTCTTAAATACTTGTGCTCATGAAAGAGATGGCAAACTGGATGATTCAAAGTGAATCTGTTAAATTCCCCTGAAACAAAGTTCTGGTTGGAACTTGTCCACTAACTTGAGGAAAATGATCATTCTTATAGTAGAGGACCCTCCTGTCTGTGAATATTCTGTCTTTCCATGTGTTAAGGCCTCAGCAAACATTAGGGTTCCTTGTTTATTGTAAAACATATTCCAATATATTTTGTTTCGTCTTCTTGTGTGGGTAGTGGGAGTGTTATCTTGAAAAGGATATTCGTTTCACTCTATTTCCTAACTAATTACTGCTAACATCTTGATTTCACAATTTAATCTTTCATCCACCATGTTATTGCTCTCTTATTTTTTCTAAATTAAGTCATTCACATGTGATGTTAAAATAGATTAGAAATACATAAATACATCTCCTCCCCTTTTTTCTCCTCACCATATTGGCCAGAATTTCTGGAAGGGTGCTTAATAACAGAGAAGAGAGCTGTCAACCTTGTCTAGTTCCTGATCTCAGTGGGAATTTCCCTTCGTGGTTAACATTAAGAATGACGTTGGCTGTTGGTTTGAAATAAACACATTTGTCATACAAAACAAATAACTATCGAATATCCTAGTTTATTAGGGGTGTATTTTAAAAAGAAAATGATATTTTATGCTAAAGTATATTTGCTGTCTTTCTGGAATCATTATACAACTGTGTATTTTTTCTACTTCAAACTAAATAGTGTTCTGCTGTGACACAAAACAGTAATTGCATTTTTAAAAATTCTATGTTACCCAAAATCATATTATTAGATTGCTTATGTAATAAAGGTAGATTTATAGCTACAAGCTGTATTTTATTATTGCTTTGATTAAAATAATAAATTAACCAAAACCAAACCTACACATTTCCTCTTTTTCTCTTCAATCCACATGCTTAGACGCCTCTCCTCTATTATTTTGGCTTCACAATTCAGTTCACAACTCAAAGCTAACAGAAAAGAATGAAAACAATGTGGCATAAGCCAAGGAACCCTATCCAAGCAGAGCAACCAGATACATTAAAAAAACAGCTGTTCCTCTGCTTTGTGACAACAGTTTTCTTTTCTTCTTATTATTACAGTGTTAGTTGCAGACCACAATTCAGTTATCACTAATAATGGTATGCAAAATGTATGTCAAATTGATTAATCTTATATCATATTAAGAAAACATGTACTTAAAAAAGAAATGTTTATATTTCACTGAGAATTTTTGCATTTATATTCATGTTAAGTTAATCTATATATTTACTTTCTGGAACCTGTCATTGATGGGTTTCTGTGTTAATATTAGGCTAATTTCGTAAATTAAAATGATAAAACTGCCAAAATGTTTTTTAAAAAATTAATGAAAGTTATCTGTTTCTTGAAATATTTAAAGGACAAATCCATAACACCGCTTAGCCTTGACCCCATTTTGGAGGGGAATTTCCAGTGTCTTCTATTTTTATTGATCTGTTCAAGTTTTATGCTACTTTTCACACAGTTTAATTGTTCATTTTTACTTTGAAATTTTTCTATCAAATTTTTGAAATGTATTGGCATACGTGGTATTGTCTTGTACTTTTTTTATCATCTCCATAACTATACCTTTGTTATTGCTCATTTTGTCCTTTCATGGAGATTCCCCTCCCACCCCACGCCCCACAATTTGACATGTCACAAAGTAAATCTCTTGGGTGTATCACTCTTATAGTTGGCTGATGTTTAAAGAATTCATTTTTAAAAATTTTTATTAATATTTTTAATACCTTTTCAGACTAATTTACTTTTTACACTTCTCAGTTGGTGGGTTGAATATTTATTTTATTTACTTTTAATGCTTTGTATTTAAGGCTAGGAAATGTTTAGGACCATTTTAATTAAATCTTATAACTTTTGATACGTCATTCTTACATTATCATTTTACATTTTTGGTTTTAAGGGGCTTGGGAGGTTACTGTTAGTTTGCTTTGTTTTTGTTTGTTTGTTTGTTCATTTTAGGTGCTCAGGTTTGAACCCAAGGCCTTGCACAGGCTAAGCATGCTTTGTACCACTCAACTACACCCCAACCTCTTTTTGATATTTTTAATTGAAGTTTTATTTTCTCTTTGACCAAAAAGTTATTTAGGGGGCTGGGATGTAACTCAGTGGTAACGCCCTTGATAGTATGCCTGAGGGCCTGTCTGATCCCTAGTACCACCAAAAGAAAAAGAATTTAGGACAATGAAGGCTGGGTTTTGTTTTTGTTTTTTATTAATAGCTTTTACTTTTCCAAATAGCTTTAGATTTAGAGAAAAGTTAATACTCATGAGAGTTTCCATATATCACCATAATTTCTCCCACAACTCATAGCATCCCTTATTATTAATATCTACACCAGTATAGCATATTTGTTATAATTAATCCAAAACTTTTAGTTTTGTTGATTGTTTTTGCTTTTCATTATTTTGTTTATCTCTGCTCTATTCTTTAACAGTTCCTTTTCTTACTAACTTTATTTGGTATGCTCTTCTTTTTCTTGTTCCTTGAGGTATAAAGTTAGGTTATTGAGGTCAGATCTTTCTTCTTTTTAATGTAAACATTTAATGTTATCAGTTTCTCTCTGAGCACTACTTTCACTAAATCCCATAAGTTTTAGTATGTTGCAATTTTGTTTTCATTCATCCTAACCAAATGTAATTTCCACTGTAACTCCTTCTTTGATCCATTTTTAAAGAATGTGTTGTTTGCTGGGGATGGCACACGCGGGTAAGGCAGGAGGATCTTGAGTTCAAAGCCAGCCTCAGCAACATAGCAAGGTGCTAAGCAACTTGGGTGAGACCCTGTCTCTAAATAAAATACGAAAAAGGACTGAGGCTGTTGCTCAGTGGTTGAGTGCCCCTGAGTTCAATCCCAGGTACAAAAAAGAATAGGTTCCTTAATTTTCACAAATTTATAAATTTTCCAGTTTTCCTTGAGTTATTGATTCAAGCTTCATTCCATTTTGATTGAGGAAAATACTTTGTATGATTTCAACCTTTTTAAATATATTAAAAATTGTGACTTAAACTTTGTTTTCTCCTGGAGAATATTCATGTCCACTTGACATTGGTTTGCACTCTGCTTTAAGTTTGATGGAGTGCTGTGTTTATGTCTATCATGTCTACTTGGGTTACAGTATTGCTCAAGTTGTTTCTTCTTCTTCTTCTTCTTCTTCTTCTTCTTCTTCTTCTTCTTCTTCTTCTTCTTCTTTTTCTATCCATTGTTAAATGTGGCATAATGAAATTTCCAATGATTATTCTAGTACTGTCCATTTCTCCTTCAATTCTGTCAGTGTCTGATTACATATTTTAAGGAACTGTAGTTTGGTGGGTAGTATAATTGTTATATTTCCCTGACAAATGACCCCTTTGTGTGTGTGTGTGTGTGTGTATTTTTTTCTTATTTGTGTCCTGAAACAGTGTTTGACTTAAAGTCTAATTTTAGGATAGTCATCCATCTCTCTTTTGGTAAATATTTGCATGTAAAAACTTCTTTTTCATCTTTTACTTTCATCACTTTGTGTCTTTGATTCTAAAGCAAGTCTCTTCTAAATAGCATATATAGTTTGATCATTTAATTATGGTGTATTATTCATTTTGACAAGCTCTACCTTTTGATTGAAGAAGTAAATCTATCTATACTTACAGTAATTACTAATAAGGAAGGACTTCCTTTTGCCATTTTGATGTTTGATTTCAGTACCACTTTTCTTTCTTCCTTTTTTATTTCATACAAAGTAAAGTTATTGAGGCTTCATGATAGACTAATAGTAATGACATTTAACGAAACAAATCCAATGAATATAACTATCTACAAACATTAAACTTTTCACAAAACATGTCATAACCATAAGGTTATGGCTTATAATCATTCACAATAATTCGACTGCCTTTGCATTTGACAATAATATCCTCATACAAGTGAATTTGTTCACGATTAGCAAAATTACAAAATGAATCAAGGTCACTTAATCAAGAGTCACAAGAACAACAACAACAACAAAAATCTAGCATTGCAGGACTAAGCAAGAGGTTGCAGCTGGCCAGATATGATAATATTTGTCTAATTTTATTTAAGAATTTGGTACAACAAATAAAATAAGTATCTCCTTTTGAGTCACTAGAAATAAAAACAACATTGGTAATAGTAACATAACTCACAATTCTGTAAGAATCTTCCTATAGTGCCATGTTTCGAGCTGCATGTCTGTCCTTGCTGCTGCTTGGTGAGCATGAACACTTATAGGTGTTCACCTTCTCCATGAGAAGCTCCTTCATACTAACTGAAAAATCCTTGCAAATCTGGTGACCCAGTCACCGTCTCCATAACTAGCAAAAGCTTCTGCATGCTCTCATACCATTTTTCTATTCCTCACTTCCTCCATTACCACCTTCTTTTGCATTTAATTCTTTGCAGTGTACAGTTGTATTTCCTTTTCATTCTTTTCTTGTGTATTTTCAAAAGATATTTGCTTTGGTACTTGGTCACCACAGGGATTAAGATTAATGGAATAAATTTATGACAATCTAAACTGAATTGATACCAGCTTGGTTTTAGTAACATTCAAAACTCTATCCTAGTTTAATTCCTCCCTTATGTGTAGACACAAATTATTTATTATATGCCCATTCCTTTGGATTTATAATTATTATTTAGACATTTGTTTTTTTAGGTCTTGTAGGAAATAAAAAGAATAGCAAAAAAAATACAATCATGCTGACATTTATATTACCTATGTAGTTACCTTTATTAATGTTCTTTATTTCTTAATACAGTTTCAAACTATTTCCTAGTGCTCCCCCCACTTTTTTTAGCTTTAAGGGCCCTCTTTGTCATTCTCTAAGGTAAGTCTATTAACAACAAACTCCCTCTGCTTTTGTTCAATGTCAACATTTTTAAATTTCTCCTTCATTTTTTGAAGGTTAATTTTTATTGATCCAAAATTCTTGGTTGACACTTTTTCCTCCAGCACTTTAAATATGTCATCCCACTTTCTACTAGTTTCCATATTTTCAAAGACAATTTGACTGTTAATCTTATTGAGGACCCACTGTGCACAAATGTGTCACTTTTATCTTGCTAATTTATTAATTCTTTGTCTTTGGCTCTTGACAGATCATAGCATTTCTCAATGTGGATCTCTTTGAGTGGATCCTATTTGGAGTTTTTTGAGCTCCTTAAATGTGCAGATTCAGTTTTTTTAACTAATTGGAAGTTTTTTATCCATTTCTTTAAATATTTTTTCCTGTTCCTTCTTACTTCTTCAAAAATTCCGTAATGCCTATGTTGGAAAACTTGATGGTATCCCACAAGTCTACTGGGTTATGTTCACTTTTCTTATCTCTTTTTTTCTACTTCTCCAATGGGATAATTTCATTTGTCACTTCTTCACATTCTCTGCTTCTTTTTTCTGTCTGATCAAATTCTGCTATTGGACCTCTCTAATGAATTTTTTGTTTGTTATTCTCCTCTCCAGATCCAGAATTTCTATTCTGTTCTTTTTTATAATTCCTACCTCTAATATTCTCATTTTATTCATAAATCATGTTCCTGATTTCCTTTAGTTCTTTGTCCATGGGTTTTCTTTAGTTCTTTGAACATTCTTACAATAATTGATTGAAAGTCTTTTTCTAGTAAGTTCACTATCTGAGCTTTCTCCATGTGAACTTTGAAAGACATTTTAATTGATTAATCATGATTACCCATTAAATTTTAAAAATCAATTGTATACAAAACAACCTGTAAGTTATAGAAATTACTGATATTATCCAATATAGTTTGAGTTCCTCCTATAAGTCAAACCCTATTCATACATTATTTCATTGTCCAAATACAACTTTTGAGGCAAAGTATTATTATTCCCTGTACTTGACAGATGACGGCAGTGAGGTACAGGGTTAGTAAAGTCATATGGTTAGTGAATGACAATCCAACATACAAATAAGGCAATTTCTACAGAAACCTTACTCATAAGGCATGTTTTAGCCTCTCTCATCTTAAGTTTGCTCTTGTGAAGGCAACAACCACCCAGGCCGCTGCTTAGTGGCTGTAAGTTTCTTTAAGATCAGTGGTAATATTCATCCTAACTTCAGAAACATCCAAATGTGTATCTTGGAATTTTAAGTGCAATGCATATCATAAAGGAGATGCAACACAGTGAAATAGGATCCCATTGCTGAACCCACAGTCCCAAACTACAAGGGAAATCAAGAGAAACCTTACATAGAACTAGATTTTCAGCAGAGGTCTCAACAAACCGGGCAAAATGTGAGGAAAACATCTTAAAGACTGAGGAAATCACATTTACAAACATATGAAAAGGACAAAAGAGGGAACATTCAAGGTTTCAAAAGAGGTTCAAAATCACTAGGAGGAAGAGGCAAAATATGAATCTAGAGATTTGGGAATAAGGCTCATTTCAGGCTCAGAATTTGGATATCATACAAAGGTAATGGGAAAAATTTTTAAACGACACAGGGACATAATAACATTAAAAATACAAGAAAAGGATTCTGGGGGTATTGTTCAGTGGTGGAGCATTTATCTAACATGTGCCACACCTTGGGTTCCATCCCCAGCCTGGCCACAAGAAAAACAGATAAGATACAATGTGAGAACAGTTAGGAGGCCAGTACAAAAATTGGGAATTGATGGAAACTTGAACAAGGGGTGGCAATGGAGATAGATCAGTAACAGAGACAAATTGTGACAACAGAGATCTAAGTATGCATACAAGAAATATTGCAGAGTACTCTCACATGATTTACCTGATTGGGTGACTGATTAAATGTTGAGAATTAAGAATTTTATATCTTTGTTATATAGGCAATGTTTTCCTTTTTAAATTTCTTTTAATGGTAAAAGAAAAAAACATACAATTTTAATACTACTTGTAGTTATTTACCTTTACATTTAAAAATCCTAAAATAATACTTCTTCAGTTATCATAGTTAGGATGAAGTTCTTTCATTTCCTTACCTCCAGATATAGAGAATATGAAAGAGTAAATAGTAGAATACTTTTACATTTTGATACTTCCCTCTCACCCACTTGAGTTTCATTGTTATAATCGGAAAGTTCATACCATATTATTATTATCAAATTATTTATTAAATAATATTTTATCTTATATCTTAATACTTGTATATTGTAATGCCAATGTGTAGCTTGTTCATCTTTCTATCCCTAAATCTTAGCAAATAGCAAGCATTCAAAAAATATTTGCTGAATAAATGAAGGAACTGATGTAACATTTAATATTGAATTTTTATCAGGATAGACCAAGATGTTTAGCCTCTTTTCATTGAGTCCTTTTCTTTTCTAATGAAATTATTACATTGGATCAAAGTATTATTTCACATCTCTTCTGACATATCTTTGGTTGCTATATCTTCTGTTCCACTTATCCTGACATCTTCTTCAGAAATAAGTTGGAACGTGATCTTGCCATTATTTCATTTAGTGGTTAGCATCTGTTTCCTTTTCATTCCCTTTCTGGGAGAATTTTTCAAGCTTTTACTCTAATCTTTGATTAAATATTATGCAGTATTAATTTGCATCCTATGTCTAAGTAATATTCAAATTTTGCTCTTCCATGTTCTGTGTCCTTAAAACCTGACTTATCCAACTTTGTTTTTATTTTTCCCAACATCTAGTTCCCTCCTTACTTTAGTCTAATACCTTATCTTATATTTCATCTCTTTTTTCATGGAAAACACAAAACAGCTTCTTTTTATTTATCTCTGCTTCTAGTAAATCATTTTCCAAAGTGTTCACTTTCTTTGCATTTTGAGGACTCTCCTTTATGCAGCATAATCTTTTTGTTTGTTTGTTTGTTTTTTGGTACCGAGAATTGAACCCAGGGGCACTTAACCACTGAGCCACATCCCCAGCTGTTGGGAGTTGCCCGGCTCCAAAGACTAACTTCCCCATCCCCCAAGAAGAGCTTTCCAATGGTGAGCCCTGCTGGCTCACCTAATCCCTACCCACCAATCAGACTAGCCCTGCTGGCTCACCTGATCCTTACCCACCAATAAAAAAGCACCCCATGCCAACTGTCAAACCACCCCCGGTGGTTTATTTTCTATTTATTTTCTATAAACATGCAGAGCTGTTCCTCAATAAAGGAGCATTTGCAACCACGACGAGCCTTGTTCAGCCCTTTTGTGTATTTTATTCTGAGACAGGGTCTCCCTGAGTTGCCTAAACTCTCCCAAAGTTGCTGAGCCTGGCTTTGAACTTGTGATCCTCCTGTCTCAGCCTCCCGAGCTACTGTGATTACAGGTGTGCACCACCACATCCAGCTCCAAAATATTTTTTTAAAATATTTTTGTTGTTGTTGATGGACCTTTATTTTAATCATTTATTTATATGCAGTGCTGAGAATCGAACCCAGTGCCTCATACATGTGAAGCAAGCACTCTACAACTGAGCCAGAACCCTAGCCCCCCAAAATATTTTTAATAAGCTTACAGTTTCCCATTTTCATCCCAACCACTCCAACATTGATGCCACATCTCTGCTTACTAACAAGAGTTATATATATTAATGAGTGATGAAAAACTGAAATAAAATTATGTCACTCTTTTAAGGAATTATTCCTTGAATAAATGTCTGAACTCCCCAGTCTTCATTAAACACATTGTATGTCAACTCTAAATAAATAAATAAATAAATAAATAAATAAACAACACAATTTTCAGAAAAGGAAAATAGATGACACCATTTCAACCCCAAATTCACCCATCTAAAATAATTCTACCAGCATTCATGCATATTTCATATATGCACTCTCTTCTCTTTGTGACAACATCATGGAATAGAAAAAGCAAAAACATATATATTCAAGAAATGCGTACAGAATTTTTTTCCTTATTAAAAGCTTTAGCACCCTTATATTTCAAAATGTCTATGCATTCAGCCTTAGCTTCCGAGTGGATTATTAAATTCTATAATTTCAATCAGAAATCTTCAAAACCCTTCCTCAAATTTATTCAGACTTAGTACTGAATAGTCTAGACTTCATCAAAATTAAAATTTTCTGTTGCAAAACATATTGTCTAGAGACTGGAAAAATAAGTCACATAACTGATAAAGGAGTGTTATCCGAAATACACAAAGAATACCTAAAATTCAGCATGAAGAATGCATATTCCATGTTCATATAAATATGTCAAAATAGACCCTAATGTCATATGTTACTAAAAAGAACAAATAAAAAAAGAATCATGATTTTATTATAAGAAAAAGTATTCAGCAAGCTCTAGATACAACTATGATTTAATACTGTTTATCTTTAATTCATTCAGTAAGCAATTGTCAAATGCTAGCTATATGTCAGACACCAACTAGGTGCTAAGGAAACAAGGACAAATAAAACCAATGTCTTGACAAAGAAGGAGGAGGGGGGAGGAGGAGGAGGAGGACAGAAGAGGAAGGAGAAGGAGAAGGAGAAGGAGAAGCCGAGGAAGGGAGGGAGGGAGGAAGGGAGGGGAAGAAACCACCAAATTTAAAAATGAACCAAAGACTTTATAGGTACTTGCCCAAATAAGATATACAGATGACAAATAAGCAAAAGAAAAGATGCTCTCCACCTCATATGTCATCAGGAATTTGCAAATAAGAAAAACAATTAGATATCATCGAATACTTGTTAGAATGACCAAAATATACAACAGTGACAACACCAAATGCAGGCAAAGATTAGGAGTAACAAGGACTCTCATCATTTGCTGATGGGGGATGTAAAATGGTGCAACTACCTTAGAAGATAGTTTGGCAGATTCTTACAAAACTAAACATACCTTTACCAGAGCATCTAGCAATCATACTCCTTTTCATTTACGTAAAGGATTTGAAAATGTATTTCTCAGGAAAGTCAGCACATCATTGTTTATAGTAGCTTTATAGCATCACTCTGGTGAAGGATGTTGATTAAGGGTAGGCCTATATGTGTGAGGTCAGAGAGCATATGGAAAATTTCTGCACCTTCCTCTCAGTTTTTGTGTTAACCTAAAACTGCTCTAGAAAAAGCCACGTGTTTTTTTCTTTTATTTTTAATTTAAAGCAATGGTGTATTGTCATGTTTAACTCAATTGTACACTACAAGAAACTTCAATTGGTCCAAATGGTATATACATGAGAAATTTCTGTTTATTAAAAAACAAAACAAAACAAAACAATGTTTGTTTGTTTATTGGTACTGAGAATTGAACCCAGGGGTGCTTAACCACTGAGTCATATCCCCAGCCCTTTTTAAATAGTTTATTTAGAAACAGGGTCTGGCTGAGTTGCTAAGTGCCTCCATAAATTGCCAAGACTGGCTTTGAACTCGCACTTTCTGCCTCAGCATCTTGGGGCGCTGGGATTAACAGGCATGCACCACCACGCCCAGCAAAACAAAAAAACAACAACAACAACAACAACAACAAAACCCTGTTGTTAACTATAGTTTGGCTTTGACTTTCAAAAATGAGCCCAATATTCAAGCTAACCAGAATATGCAGCAATTAGGCAGATTTTTAAATCCTTGAACTTATTGGCCTAAGAAAACAAGTATAAATGAGGTAGCCATGACCTGATCCTCTTCCTCCAAGTAGGAAACTTATCTCCCGGTATCTGCCTATAATTTCTATCTTTAAGCATAGCTAGGAAATGGTATAATGAGGACATTTTAATTCATGAGAAATATTCTATTAAAGTTCTACTTCCATTCACCAACCATTCAACCTTAGCAAGTGCATTTATTGAAAAGTATTACTAATTGGGCAAAAAACACATTGATGCATGTTTCTCAAACAAATAGATAGCTTTTCTCAAACTGCTGCATTTAACTCCCTGAATCGCATTCACGTGACGATCTATTGAAAATGCAAGTTCCTTGGCTTCACCAGGCTTCCTCTGAACCATAATCTCTAGGGGTTCATCGGTGGATCTACACGTTAAGCTTCTCGGGTGATTCTTGTGTATTCTCATATACAGGGTATTAGACCTGGTTACTTATTTTAACCAAAATTTTAGCAAGCCCCTAAGGAGACCTTGAAGCTTGACATTGGGCTCCCTTCCATGGCTGCTGCGTTTCCTGTAGGGGAGACCCAGCGGAGCCGCGGTGGGCGGGGCCGGAGGGGGGGGGCTGGCGGGGCCGGGCAAGGGTAGAGGGGGTGCCGCGTTAAAGGCTCCGCGCGCAGGCGCTGCCCTCTGAACTGGAACGGAAAACAACTTCCGGTTGCGGTCACTAGATCAGGTACCGGCGACTTGTAGCGTGAGAGAGCGTGGCGGAAAACCCTGAATTGTGAGTAAAAAGTTCGTGAGCGAGTTGGTATGTCCGGATCCGTCGAGCAAGCCCACGGAGAACTTTGTGTGAGCTAGAGGGGGGCGCTGACAGTTTGGGCGCAGCAATGAGAAAAGCTGGAGTTGCGGAGGCAACCAATTCGCGAGAATGGGGAGGGATTTTGTGCAAGAGAAACCACGCCAGTTGGCTTTCCGGAGCCTACCCGAGGGACTTTCCGGGCCCACGACATCGGCGCAGCAACGCCCACGCGGCCAAGGCTGCTGGGGAGAAACATGGCCCCGCTCTTTGGACCGGGAGGTGGGGACTGCAGGGTATGCATTCGGAGTGAGCAGTGACCCTATCCAGAGGTTCTCCCCCACCTATCGGGAGAGGGGCTGCCTCCCAGAAGCAAGTACGAGGGTGGTCACCCTTTTGAAAGCGTCTTAATAGGTTCCTTCTGTTGTTTTTCCCAAGGTAGTTGCACAATTTTGCACTCTACCTTCCTGTGGGGTGTCATCATAGTCTTGTCAATGAGAAGTTGGGTAACCTGCCAGAGGGTCACAGAGAGATTGGTTGGCTGACGCGGAAAGAGCAGAAGCAATCCCCGTCCTCAGTGGGACCCTGACGTTAGGTGAAGTCCTCGCAAGGGTGAAATCTGACTAGTAAGGAGCTACAAAAGCAAAAGGCTGCACTCGTCAAGAAGTAGGAGGGGGGATGATACTCAATTGTGCTCTTGATGTTATATCAAGACCTTATATCAAGCAAAAGTAAAGCAGCCTTTCTGTCATTTAGCTCATGGGAGAAAGCTTTTGACAAGGTGTAAGGGAGAAATGGTGTAAAGGAAGTGAAGTGATGTGAAATAGAAGAAAAAGAAAGTGATCTGCCTTCTTACCGGGGTTGGAATACACGTTTTAAAAGGAAAGGTAGCAGAGATGCAAGAGCTGTATTCTGTTGAAGAATTGTTTTGTTCCCCACTTTGAAAGGAGTGGTGAACCCTCAAATGATACAGCCGTGTACAGAAAGTCAAACCCTTTTAAGCGCTTTTCCCAACCTTGTGTAATCCAAAGCCTTCCACATCTCATTTGTGCATTTGTTATTTCACTTTCTTATGAAAATGAGATTTTCTATGCATATAATTATATAATCTGCTGTTTCAGAGAAAAAATGTGTAGCAGAAGTCTTGCAATATGTAGTTGTGTTTATTGTAATATCACAGTGCTATTCCTTTGTCTAGATGTACCATAATGTAGTTAACCATCACTTAATAGGCCCTATCCATGTATTTTGCCCATTTTTCGCAATTATTTTTCTGTTTCTCATTAAGATACAGATATATTAACCCTTTGTGAAATATGTGGTGAATATTTTAAAGACCTATCAATCTTTTGGTTTAAAATTCCCAGTTTTTTTTTAATCTCTTATAAGAAAGTCTCACTCAAATCTTCTATATTGTGTGTTAATTCCTTTTTAAGCTTTACTCTTTTGAAATCTAAAAATTATTTTTGTACGTTGTATAATATAGGGATTTAATTTTTTCTATGTTTTCATGAATGGATAATCATTTTTCCTGAAATAATCTGTTGAAAATCAGTTCTTTACCAACTGACTAGAATATCTCCTTAATATAGTAAATTCCCATGTGTCAATGTCTTTTTTAAAAAGATTCATCTGTTGCCTTGATCTGTTTGTTACTACCTGTACAAATACCTGTCTGCTTTGATTATGACATTTTTTTTAGTAATTCATAGGGCAAGTCCCTCTTCATTTTTGTTTTCCAAAATTGTCTTGAATATTATTGCATTCACATTCCACTAAAATAATCTTTAGGGGATTTTAGCCATTATGTTTATATATCTGGCCAACTTTCTAAATTTGTTAATTTTGATACATGCTCTTAAATTTTTAAGAAAACAATCATTTAAATATAGTAATCTTATCTCTTCCTTTGTATTTCTTTCCTTTAAAGAATTGCTACCCTCTCTAGAACAGTGATAAATAATAAAAATTCTGGTTGTCCTTACCTTGTTTCTTAGTTTAGTGATTTTATTCTATCACCATTAAGTATGAGATATACTATTAATTTCTAATAACTATTTATCAAGGAATTTTCCTTTAATATTTCTGGTTTATTAGAATTTTTACAGAGAACAGATTTTGGATTATGGCCAAAATCATTTTTTGGCAGGCATGGGAGTCTGCATTGGCTAGCACTTTGAGAACAGTTTTAAATAATAGTTGTTGGGTGCTCATTTGATGTATAAATTTTTTATTGCATTAAGACAATGTCTTTATTACTCCTTAAATAAATATTTTTAATCACAAATGAAAGTTGAATTTCTTAAAATGGCTTTTTGGCATCTATCATAACCTGTGTTTTTCTTATTTGCCCTCTTAGTTTGCTAGAATAATTTAGCATATTTTCAGTTTTGAACCAGTTTACACCTGGTCATAGTAAAATATTTAAACATATACTGAATCCTTTTGGTAATTTTTAATTTAAAATCAGTTATTAAGTTTCTTTTTCTTTGTTACCTGTGCCATATTTTAATAATTAAGGCAATGCTGGCTTCCTAAAAAGAACTTGGAAAATTTCCTTACTGTGCTCTAAAGGAGTTTTAAGTAGCACAAGAACTCTCCTCTTTTAAGATCTAAAAGTATTCATTCATGAAACCACCAGCATCTGGGAATATGTTGTTCTTAAGATAATCAACAGCATTCAGCAAAGTGGTCCAGAACTTAAACAAAAAACTCCTTAGAGTAAGTCCAAGTAAATGGAAAGGTCAGACACCAATACTGTCAAGAGAAAAGAGCTGTTTTACTGCTCTTGGTCAAAACCACACACACAACTTTTTTTTTTAATTGTCAAGAAAAAATGCTATAGGTAGACTGAGACTGATAAGTAAGATGTATTACTATTCTTTTTCTCCTCTTCTCCAGTTACACAATAAAAGAAAGAGTACTGCTTCTACATGGGCAAGTTCTTTCATACCATGAAAGAAATCAGGAGTGAAACAATTGGGATGCAATTAGTTTCACTTTGTTGTCACTAGCTTCCTGATTTTGCCAGGAAATTTCTTGCTTTAAAAGTAATAGCCATGGGGCTGGGGCTGTAGCTCAATGGTGGAGCACTTGCCTCACAAATGTGAAGCACTGGGTTTGGTCCTCAGCACCTCATAAATAAATAAAGATCTTGCGTCCATCTACAACTTAAAAAAAAAAAAGTAATAGCCATGCTTACATTCTACTCTAGCCAAATCCCACAGATGATTTCAAAATAAGCAGAAAAGAAAATACATAAGCTTAACCTGCTTTATTTCTTTGATATGAAGTGAATGGTTTAGGATGTGTATGGTGTGTGTACACAGAGCAGGAGACTTCTAAAGAATACAAGCCAACCATCTAATAAAAGCCCACCTCTTTGCTCAATGAGTAGCTCGTTTTTAATACATAATTAATATTGTTAAGTAATATTTGGTAGAATTATTAACTTTTTTAAAATGATGATTCCATATACTTTTTGGTCACTTTCAAGAATATGAACTTAGGCAAGTAGTATAATTTAGCAATATGTATCTGAAGTATGAAAGCTACTTACAACACTCAGGTTATTTTCAGTAGGATGCAGGCAGTATGTGAATGCTTATATATTTATTTTACTTTATGATCTATTAATGTAACAAGTAATAGCCAAGCTGACATGACAGGTGAGGGGAGGGGCTTGCCCTGTAACATAGAAAGATTGTGTGTTTTTAAAATCATATCCGTTATCCAAAGGTAGATGATAGCCTTTGATACAAAACTTCTTTATTCTTATACAGTACATGATCTTATTGGCCATTTTGCCTTTTTTGTTTTCCTACACTTTATAAACATATGTTATTATGTAATTTAACTCATTTGTGTTCAATTATGCTAAGTCAAGTTTTAGTTTCTATTTCTTATAGGGTTTATGCTGTGGCTGCCATTTCTCCCCTGCTGTCTCCTCTGCTTGCTGCCATGATTTTGAATCATGAGTAAATATAGAGAGGAGACTATTACTTAGGTAATGAAAATCTCTTTTCAACCAGATCATGAATTATCTTTAAGAAGGTAGGTGGTCAGTTAGCATGCAAAGTTTTTTGAACCAGATGCTGTATTTGACAGCTGTTCAGGCAATTTATGCAATCCATGGAACTGAAAATAAGTTGAATCCCTAATCTATAAATTCTTTTAATTGTGGTAGGATACACATAGAATTTACCAACCATAACCATTTTTAAGTATATAGTTCAGTAGTGTTGACTGTCACATTGTTTTTGCAAACAAGAAAAAATATTTTTAAAGGATTGTTTTTAAAGGAAAAGAATTTGGGGTGATAAATAATGGTAATTGTCTCATGGGAAAATATCCTGGACAGTAACTTGACTTTTCTTCCTTTTACCTTCAGATATAAACTCTACATAATGGTACTTATCAGCAATAAGTAATTAAAGTAAACAGTTTGATTATGACTAATCTGCAATAGCTTTTACTTAACCACCAATATTTTCTTCTTTATAAGTGAGAACAGTCTACTGAAAATTGTTAACAGTGAAAACAAAGTCTGACTTTTTAGTCATTAAGGAATTACTTTAAGTTCAGTGGACTAAGAAAACATGAGTTCCATTTTTAATGGTTACTTAGTAAGTTGAAGATATGAGTTCTTAAAATATTTCCAGTAGGATGATAGGAAAATTTTTCTATTGAGAAACAGAACAAACATAATTAGGTAATTATATTGTGGAGTGTTACTTAGATCCTTTCAAGCAAAAGGATATATTTTTAAATTATGTGAAGAAAATTTATTGGAACCAGACAGCAATCAACTGTTATTGTGGGATATTTAAAATGATTTTAGTGTCCATAAATTTATTCCATAGCATTTACTGTAATATAATTTCATGAGCACATATATTTGGTATCCCTAAATTAGAAATGCCTTTCCTTTGATATTGATGTTTCTCAACTTTTAAAAATCATTATTTCTTCCTGACAAAAATCTCTTATGAGTCAGAAGAGTCTGCTTCTTTTTCCCACATAGTTCTGTTCCTCCATTCTATCCGAATACAAATTTTCTCTAGTTTTTTCATTCACCAATAAAAAACAGAGCTCTGATTTAGATGATTTATGAAAACAGATTAATATTCACCATTTTAAGTTGCATGTCCTTTCTTTTCAATCTCACGGCCCCTGTTCATAGGGGAAGATTCCCCTTAAAGATCACTCATGTGGCTGGCCACGTAGTAAGAATTTTTTAAAAATTGAAATTTTTTTAAAAAGGACTGGGGATGTAGCTCATTGGTAAAAACTCCTGGGTTCAATCCTGACTACACACACACACACACACACACACACACACACACAAAAGAAAAGAAAAATCACTCATGTGCCTGAGCACAACTAACTAAGCAGTGCCACATTTATGTTAACATAAGAAGGACAGAACATCACATGCCCGGTTTCCTTCTGGTGTTTTACTATTTAGTTGTGCACTTCTACCAGTAACATTTGATAAACATCTTAAGAGAAAGAAGTATAGTCATGCCCATATGAAATTTTGGTTAGTGATGGACCACTTGTGCTACTTTGGTTATACCATTCAACCTAGATGGTATGCCATCTAGGTTTGTGGAAGTGCAATCTATAATATTTATACAATGACAAAATCACCTCATGACACATTTCTCAGAATGCCATCCCCATGGTTTGGCAACCCATGCCTATACAATGGAAACAAGGAAGTGAAGCAAAGTTAAGACTCATGGGTGAGGTCTTTGATGCTGAAATCATTTATCTCTTGGAAGATAGAATAGAAAGTTTCACCAAGTTCTAACATTCAGAAAAATAGAAAACCTTGACTGGGTATATAGTATACAGTTCAGTAGTGTTGCATTTGATCAGTGGAATTGTCTTATCTTGTTTATCCTGATAAATTTAGCCAACCAGCTTATGAAAAAATATAAAACACAGGCTGGACATAGTGGCTCATGCCTGTAATCCCAGCATTTTAGGAGGCTGAGGCCAGCCTCAGTAACTTAGTGAGGCCCTGTCTCAAAATAAGAAATAAAAAGGGTCAGGGTGTGACTCAGGGGTTATGTTTGACCCTTGGGTTCAATCCTTGGTACCAACCCTCCCACACACACACAAAAAAAAAATTGTGACACTGCCAGATCTATGATAATTAAGTATTTTATTATAGCAGCTGCCTAATTGGAATATCGTTTAGTGCAGTGGGCTATGGGTCTATTCATAACCAAAGTGTATAGCCTGGAAAGTAGAAATAGAAAGGTAAACTGTTGTTTGAGGAATCATGGTATATAACTCTCTTAAAGTGGGAAATGATAATAAATACATGTTAGAGGTGACATTCTCTTCCATTTTCTTTCTTCAAGTAAGAAAAACACACTTATATTTTCAAGGGTCTTTAAAGGTCTGTCTTACCATCCAATGTAGAGGATGTATTATATATGTATATGTACTATGTTATTGACTGATTCTCTGCTTTTTGCTCCTGATGATTTTGGCAAGTGAGAAGGCAGACATATAGTTAAGAAAAAATGTTTCTCATTCATTCATCTCTTCCTTTGCTAACGTGCCAACTTTTCTGGTACAGAATGTGACTTTTTCTTATTATTCATACCCCAAGAGGTTAGGAAAGGCTGATGCCTTTTCTGAGACAAGAGTGGAGAGGGTAGCAGTTATTCAAGTTGATTTCCTTTCCCCATCCTGAAACTACTTTAGATTTGAGTTGACCTCTCACCACAAGTGTGAACCCTAGCAGAACATTGACCCAGAAGTAGAATAGGCTTAGCAGTGGGGAAAACCCAGGAGAGGGGCCTTTCCCACCTCCCAAATCACCCACAGGATCTCTCAGCCCACAGAAAAAAAAAATAGACTTTCTTAAAGAATTACAAATCATACTGGGGTAGAGATGGTAGAAACCTTTCTTTAAAGCCTGTGATTTTCTACAAACTTGGGCTCCCAATACATATAACTGATCAAAGTTCAGCTGTTCTGGTTGAAATGCACTGTTAGAGGTGGAACATTGTTTGGCTCCTATACCACCAGATTTGGTAGAGCTCCTGAAGCAATGCTTATCCTTGATTTTTACTTTCCTTATCTAGGATTGGTTGACTGTCATTTGGCAGAATAATACTGACTCAGAAGGAACAGAACTTAAGACACTGTGTTTATGAAATAAGGAGAGAAGTTCTTTTTAAAAAGTAGGAAAGATTGGGAGAGTTAAGAGTACCAGATCAGATGATTTAGTATCCACATAACAGGAGTACTGAAAAGAGATGCAAAAATAAGGAAGTACTTGTGTGTGTGTGTGTGTGTGTGTGTGTGTTTCAAGAAAATTCCCAAGATATGAAGGATGAGTTTTCATATTGAAAGGGCCCATCAAACACCCATTGCAATGGATGTAAATTTCAGAATATACTGGACAAAGACAGGAAGTGGATAGGAGCCCACTAGTTTCTAAAGGGGGAAAGATAGGTGAAGTGCAATATCTGGAATCAAAATAGGTCTGGGCTTCACCAAAAACAAACAAATGGAAGCTAGAAGACAGCATAGCAAAGCCTTCAAAATTCTGAGGAAAAATTACTTCCAACCTAGAACTCTTTCTCTGGTCACATTGTCAGGTCTGAAGGTAAAGATATTTTCAGTTAATGCAAAGTTTCAAAATTTTTTACTTCCCTAACACTCTGTCTTAGGAAGCTGCTGAAGATTTGGGCCATCAAATGAAAATGTAATATGAGAAGAATTAGGATATTAAAAATGAGGGATTTGATTAGAGGGAGAGATGGGCAAAGGAAATTCCCAAATACAAAATGAAAGTAAGTCCCAAGATTAGAGGGCTTTCCATCAGACTTAGAGAGCAACCAATCTAGATTTAACAGAAAATTCAAGGAGAGAATCATCAAAGAAGACGAAACTGATAGAATATCAGAAGTGTCTTAATATACTGAGAAGTTATATTACTGATAATTGGAAGTAAAGCAAATAAAAAATGTGGTAGGGGGCAGTTTTCAGGAAAGGAAAAGCAACCATAGACTTAAGCAATGCATAGTAATAAGCAAGTACAGTAAAAGCTGGATGTTAATCTAATTAAAATAGGATAAATAGCTATTAGGAGAATGAGGAGAGTGGAAGGAGCGGGTGTTTAGAGACAACTGAATTCTTATTTTGCATGGTAAAAAGACAAGTAAAACTGAAAAATCAGTAGTGGAAATGCTACGTATTATTTAGGGATACACAGATAAATTCCAAAAAGAATCAGCCAAAAGAAGTTTTTGCTAAGGTGCAGCAGGAAATGGGGAAGGAAAAACAGGACTATTGTTTTTGTTAAGTCTTATAGAGCTATTTGTCTCATTAAGATACAGCTATTTAGCCAAGTGCAGTGCACGCCTTTGATCCCAGCACCTCTGAAGTCTGAGGCAGAAGGATCGAGAGTTGCTGAGGCCCTGAGCAACTCACTGAGACCCTGTCTCTAAATAAAATACAAAGTAGGGCTGGGGATGTGGCTCAGTGGTTGAGTGTCCTGGGTCCAATCCCCAGTATTAAATATATATAAACAGCTATTTATAGGTTTGATAAAAATAAAAACTAAATTAGGTCCTATGAGCATATATAGTTATAGAATCGGTGTAATTCTACATTATGTACAATCAGAAGAATGAGAAGTTTTATTCTGTGTAAGATGTGTCAGAGTACATTCTACTGTCATGTATAACTACTTAGAACAAATTAAAAAAAAAACTAGGGCAAGATCTAATAAAGATTGTGATTTCACATCAGAGGGATCTGGATTTATCTGGTTCTTGCATTTTCTAATTTTGGGACCTTAGTTAACTTATTTACCCTTTGAAGTGCTGTTTCCTCATCTGTAAAAGAAAAACCACTTATGCTGCTGTAGAGGGAAGATTAAATATGAGGGGGCTTATGTAAAGCACCTGGCAATTAGGCATCACTTTCTACCATTCCTCTCCTGTTTCTCATGAGGAAGTAGGGAACCATTCTCTTCATTTTTAGGATACTTGCTATTGAAACAGAAGATTTAAATTGTTCTGGTCAGTGGCTTTGTGCCTCTTTGGATTGAGGGCATGCCATTGGGATCTATGTCTTCTCTCAGTTCTGTATTAGTTTGAGAATTTAAATAGAATTGGGATGATTAATTATTGATAAGGAAAACATCATTGCTGCTTGGTAGGAGAAGGGCTATGGTCACACTCAAATTCTTCCACTAGACTATCATTATTAGTAAAAAAAAAAAAAATTATATACACTGATGACTATGGGAATTTCATGGAAACAAAATTAATAAAGTGCTGTTGTCCTGGGCCCTCTGCCAAAGTACCGAAAAGAGAGAAGGTCTACCTTAGCAACTGCTGTTTTTATTTCCATATTCTATCCTAGTCTTCTGGAATAATTAAAAAACCAAACCACTATAAAAAAAAAAGCCATTTTATGAAAGCCTATTTTTCTTTATTGGTACATGTTTGTATAGTATTACAGAAGTTTCCCAACTATGACTGCACCCTCCCCAACCTTTGGCAATGATTTTAAATGTCTTGGATGTCCCCACACACACAATTTTTATCCAAAAAAGTCTGAGACAGGGTTTGCTGATCTGTTTTTTAAATATAGTTGTGTAACCCAGGTGATTCCAATGTATTGACCAGTTGGGAACCAATATCCTGTAGCACGATTCTACCCCCTAAATTCTAAACTGGAGTTGATGAACTAGAGTCCACAGAAAAAGTAAATGACTTGTTCATTTTCACCCATAGCATGTCTAAACTGGACATGTATTCTGCATGCATCTGATTTTACTTTTGGTTGGCTAGGCTTTTTAAATTAGACTCTAATCTGTAAGTTGTATCAGAGAAATCAATGCACAAAATGTAGTCTACTAAAAATTAAGTTTTGAGTATTTATTTTATAACATGTTTTTAGATTTTTTTTTCCAGAGACAAAGGGAATAAAACAGCATATCAATCGTTTTAATCAACTCTTGTGTCCCCACAGGATGACATAGCAAATGGTTGAATTTACTAGATTTGAGTCTTCGTGCTTAAGAAAAACTGGCATGGCCCTACAAAGAGTGGAAAGTCGGGTATTTCTGGCACAGGTGAATATTTAAAAGGTTGCTTGTTAGGCTACTAGGGATTCTGGGTTCCTTATTTCAGGAATATTTAAGACAATGAGAGAGTAGATTGCACAGTATTAAAATATTAGATCTAGTTTTAAAATAACCTTTAAAGTCACATCCTAAACATCTTGGGAATGACTAGAAGTAGAGATCTTGAAATCTCTGCAACCTTATTTATTGTCCATTGGAGTTTTCACAATTACTTCTAATAAAACAAGTTGTGACTTGCAAACATTTGTCCAACAGCCTCTAGGTGTCCTCAGGGAAATTAAAAGCAGAGATATGAAGAGCTGTGCCAGTGGTCAAGAGCAAAGAGTACATACAGCTTTATAATTATGAGGCTTTTGCTTGTTCCTCTTTATCAGTGGTAATATTCTTGACTGCCCAGTAATTTAAAATTGTGCTTTAAAGAGAAAATAGGCCTTTTGCAAAAAGAACCTCTGTCTACTGATATGTCACTCTCTTTTTATAGACGAACTCTCTCAGATTCTGTTCCTTCATGATATTGTTTTTGATACAGTAAATGACTCAGGAACACTGGAGAGGCAGCTAATTTGCTAACTTATAAGACTTTAACTACTGTTTCAAAAACAGCCTTGTCTTTTATTAATCTCTTGCAGCCTGTGACAGCTCTTATTTTGTGTGTGTGTGTGTGTGTGTGTGTTTTGGGGGACTTTTCTAAGATTACTGAAAATTTTTTTTTTTTTTACTTTTCTGGTCAAGACTAGAAGATAAATACAAACACTTCTACTCTTGATAACTCACTAGTTAACACGACTTTATTGTCATAAGGTTGGTAGTGTAGAAGAGAAATCCCACAAACACCTTGACAAGACTTATTTTTCCTTATTTCCTTATTTAGCAGTGTATAAAGGTTAACAGACCAGAGCATTAGATAACATTCCCACCTATTTGATTAATTAGGGAAAAGACTGTGACTGTTTGTCTCTTTCACAGTGTTTTAGTCAGCTTTTTCGCTGCTGTGACAAGATGACTTGACCAGCACAACTGTAGAGGAAAAGTTTATCTAGGGGCTTATGGTTTCAAGAGTCTCAATCTATAGACAGCAGGCTCCATTCCTCAGGGCTCAAGGTGAGGCAAAACATTATGGCAGAAGAGTGTGGTGGAGGGAACCGGTTCATATGATGATCAGAAAGCAGAGAGAGAGAGAGAGAGAGATCTCCCCTTTGCAGATACAAAATATATATCCCATAGCCATGTCCCCAATGAACCACTTCCTTCAGCTACACCCCACTTGCCTCCAGCTACCATTCAGTTAATCCCATCAGGGATTAATTAACTGATTTCGTTAAGGCTATAACCCAATCATTTCTCCTCCAACCCTTCTTGTGTTGTCTCACACGTGAGCATTGGGGGGACACCTCACATTCAAAGCATAACACCCCGGGAGAAAAGCAGTGCTACTATGTGTTCAGCAGTGAATCAGCCAGGATACAGACCTTCTCCTCTTTTAGAACACCACTTTTCATGGGTTTCTAAAAGAAAGACCTTGTTGGGGATTTGTTTTGTTTTGTTTTATTTTATATATCAATTCAAACTATAAGATGTCCAGAGCTCATCAGGCAGCTCCATAAAATTCAAGAACCCAGTTTCATCATCCCTGAAATGTTGCCTTCACCAGGGTAATACAGGTGACTTACCACTACAAAATTCCATCCAGCTGAGAAATTAAAAAGGTGAAAGGGAGAGCTTGTTTTGGAAGTTACATTCATTTGCCAGTTTCAGAATATAGCCACATGACCATACCAGCTAAAAATAATCAGTATTTGTACGTAAAGAGCAGAAGGGAGGACTGGGGATGTAGCTCAGCGGTAGAGCACTGACCGCATGAGCAAGACCCTGGGTTCAATCTCTAGCACTGCCAAATTAAAAAATAATAATAATTAAAAAAAGCCAAGGAGAATGAATATTGTGGAACAAATACCATATTCTTCATACCTGATTCATTTAAACTCTGCAGACTATGAGATGACTGATATGAAAACTAATGCTCAGTGAAGTTAAATAAATGGCTAGAAAATTACAGATCTAGGATCTGAATTTAAAGCCTTCACTTTTTTCATTCTACCTACAAAAGTATAGCTCCTTTTGTGGGCTTATATCCATCTCACAATGCAGAATGCTTTCAGTCCATATCCAGGAACTCACAGTTCTTAACAGGACAGCTTTGCTCAAAAGTCCAAGTCCAAAGTCTTCTGCAAGACTGCAGGAAAGCACTTAGCTATGAGCCCCTGCAAAAATCAAAAGCAGTTATATACACCCAATATAAAATGGCACAGAGTAAATAGTCCCATTCTAAAAGGAAAGAATAGTCAGAAGGAATGGGACCAAAATAAGATAGAAACCTAGCAAGGCAAACATTATGTTCTGTGGATCTACATTTGACATCTGGAGCATGTGGTAATGAGATGTGGGACCCAAAGGGCCCTACGGCCTTCTTGGTTGCCAGCCACGTGGCCTCTTTCTTGGGCTGGCTCTGCTTGCTGCCTGCCACTTTCCTTGGCAATTGTTCCTGGCATCTCCAACTTCTTGGGATCTCCATTGCAGCTTCAGTTTCACTTTCACAGCTTCACATGTCACCCTCCCAAAGGCTGCCCACATGGATTCTGGCCCTGCTATATACATTGTCTGTCCTTACAGGCCTTCCTTTGAAATCTCAGTAGAAACCTCCATGACTCCCTAACCCCAGCATTTTTTCATTCCTGCTCAACCAGCACAATGTGGATGACACCAAGATCTGCTACCAGTAGGAGCAGAAACCAGGACCATTTGGACGACAGCTGCAGTGACCTTTGAGTGCCTGAGAAGCTGAGCACTAAATCCTAGGGAAACAACTTCTTACATAGCCCTGTGGGAATAGGGTACCCCTGTGCTATCTTCAGAGTCTTTCAAACAAGTTTACACTTTTTTATACCCCTGAACCTTCAGTGAGTGGAGTCTTGGTAAGATTCCTGAGGTGCCTTCAAGTCATCTTTTTCATTGTTTCTGTGCAAAGTATGTGGTTTTTCTTTAATGGCACTAATCTCTTCAACAGTTGCACTTTTCTGGCCTCAGTTTCAAATGTGCTCCTTTTCAGGCCAAACTGCAAGTTTTTCAACTCTTTCTACTCTGCTTTTTGTTCCCATTCTTAAAGGAAGTGGCTTGTTGCTAGGGGTTTTCTTGGTTCTTGTCCCTGAGCAGGCACTCCCTTTAGCTGGAAAGCTGGAATGGGAATCCGATGCCCTCTGCTCTGCTTTCTTGCTCAAACCACCTGGTCTTTGGGTGGGAAAAGAAGTAACTTGCTAGAGGGGAAAAGATGAGTGGGTAAATGAGTATCCAAGCTTCAGGAGAATTGCAGAGGGTGGGCCAGGGGGCTGGAGTGGGAGGTGCATTTAGCTAACCCAGCTACCTTCTGGAATGTCAAGAGTGTTTTAATCTTTTCCCATGTAGTAAAAAAGGAAACCAAACCAAACCAAGAAATGAAGTAAAACACTAAGTAGAGTATTTCCAAGAGATTTCTCTAGCTTCAGCTTCCTGGGGTTGGGGAAAGAGACTAGCCATGAGATTTGGATTTGAGCATGTATATTATCAATAAAAATAACTTTGCCCTGGAGCCAGGCAGATTTTGCAGAAAACATACCAAAATGTAATTGAAATATAATTGCTTTCATTTTGAAATTAATTCTACACTAACAAATGTTTTTTAAAAATAGATGAACAAGTGGCTTTAAAGATCAGGGTGTTAATATTTGAAATTTGGCCAATTTAATTAGCTAGGTCCCAGAGTCTCCTTTTTTACTGGTCAGTATCATTGATCTAACACCTTTTTTTTTCAATTGTGAAATAGAAATTAAACTTATCATTTATTTATTTGTATGAACTGAAACTTTATTTCCTCAGTATACATTCTTATTTCAGGAAATAGTATGCATCCATGTGGAATTTACTCAGCAGCTCCTCTTAGTGACATTTGTGTGATCTAATTCAAGGACCTGAAGTGAAGATTCCACATGATTTGCTTGCATATGATGCGGCTATATTTAATGCAGCATTTACATTTTTAAAAAGAATGCACCTTCTTGATGGAACAGACATGCATTTTTAACTCACAGACTGAAGGAAGAACTGTATAACAAGGAAATTCCTTAAAAATCAAGTCCAAGCATCTTTTTTTTGTACTGGAGAGAAAGAAAGTTGGGTCACAGAAGATTTAGTGAACCTTAACTAAGGGTCAGTTAGTAATAGAATAAAGTATGAAATTAGATGGAGTCCCAATCTTTAATTCATCACAGATTTTAAAACCCAGGTATGGTTTATAGATCTCTTGCCATGACATATATAGCTTTTTAAGATGATAGATAATCTAGCCACTTCAACCCTCTAATTTTTATATTAACATATTTTGGTATATTTCAGTCCCTGTTACTACCTGTAGTTCAGTTTTCTTTCCCGCCTTGCATACTTATTTTTAACCTCTTATATTTTTTGTAAATTACCTTAAATACCTTTTTTTTTTAATGAGAAAGTAAATAAAATACTCAAAGTGACACTTTGTATTACTGGTAATTGCTTATGTTTCCATCGAGTCTTTGGCTAAGCAGAATTTCTAGCCATGTTAATTATCTTAACAAGATTTTGTCTTTTTCATTTATCAGAGGTAGCTGTGGGAACCATCTTCCCAGTGGAATGACTAAAGAATTATTATTCCTTCACTTCTTCAGAAAGTCATGACAAAGTGATACCTATAACTTGAAATTATTATTTTTTCATTAAGCCTGGTAGACAAGTTAGATGCACATTTAGTATCTTAAAATGAAAGACTTTGCTATGATTGAAATGTTACTTGTAGCCAGTCTTTAAAACAGCATTGTAGGGGCTGAGGTTGTAGTTCAATGGTAGACCATGTACTTTGCATATGCAGGGGCCTGGGTTCAACCTCTAGCATAAAAAACAAAGAGAAAAAAGTTTTTGATTTATGGTCAGTTAGGTTTTGACAAGAGTGCCAAGACCTTTCAGAGGAGAAAAAAAATAACCCTTTCAACAAAGGGTTCCAGATCACCTGGATAGCCTCATTCAAAGGAATGAATCTGGACCCTACCTCATTCATATGAAAAATTAATTCAATGTGGAACTAAGACCTAATATAAATACTAAGATTATAAAACTCTTAAAGGAAACTTATGTGAAAGTCTGCATGACCTTGGGTTAAGTAACAGTTCCTTAGAAATGGCAGCAAAAGAGTATAAGCAACCAAAGAAAAATATAGGTAAATTGGACTTCCTCAAAATTTAAAATGTATGTTAAAGAATAGTATCAAAAACGTTAAAAGAGCTTTGTCCAACAGTGAAGAACTCCCCATGAGAACATGCCTCTCTTTACAAACGAACTCCTTTTTTTCTGCTCTAGAAGAAAAAGAGAGGAAATACCTGGTGCCAAGCCCCAATTCCTGCCTCAGAGGAAATGCCCAGGATGCTATAAAATCATCAGTCTTTAGCGAAGCACAAATGGTAGTTTTGTGTGTTGGTTGCTCCACTCTCTTCTGCCAACCTACAGAGGAGAAACAGGACTTGCAGAAGGATGTTTCTTCAGCAGGATGCAACTCTAAAAGCACCCTGAATCAAGATGGGAAACCATCCCATGAACACATTTGAATATTTAAAAGAAATGAAAGAGGACTGGAGGTATAGGTCAATGGAGGATCACTTGCCTAACATGTGAGGCCCTGAATTTGAATTATTTGATCCTCAGCACCACAAAAAAAAAAAAGAAAGAAAGAAAGAAAAGGATAGAAAAAAAGTGAAAATAATACATCTATAAAATGGGAGAAAATACTTGTAAGTTATATCAAATAAGAACCTAGTTTCTAGAAGATATAAAGAACTCTTACTCCTTAACAATAAAAAGACAACTTGGTTTCAAAAATGGGTACAGGATTTGAATAGACATTTCTCAAAGATACATAAATGACCAACTAGCACATAGAAAGATGCTTGACATCATTAGTCATTAGGGAAATGTAAATCAAAACCACAATTTGGTACCACTTCACTCACACCCACTAGGACAGCTATGATTTTTAAAATGGACTATAAGAAATGTTGGCGAGGATGTGGAGAAATTGGAACTGTTGTGCATCACTAGTGGATATGTAAAATGGTATAGCTACTATGGAAACAGTTTGGCAGTCCCTCAAAAAGTTAAACATAGAATTACCATCTGACCCAGTAGTTCTACTCCTAGGCATATATCTGAGAGAATTGAAAACATATGTTCACACAAAAATGTGTACACAAATGTTCATAGTAACTTTATTTATAATAGCCAAAAAGAAAAAGCAACTCAAATGTCCATCAACTGAGGAATGGATAAACAAAATGTTGTATATCCATACAATGGAATATTATTCAGCCACATAAAGGAATGAATACTGTTACATGCTACGATATGAATGAACCTCAGAAATAATATCTTATGTGAAAGACGCCATACATAAAGGCCATGTAGTATATGATTCCATTTATATGAAATGTCAAAAACAGGCAAATCCATAGAGACAAAAACAGATTAGTAGTTGCTAGGAGATGGGAGGAGAGGAGGAGAATTGGTACAAATTTTAATAGGTTCAGAGTTTCTTTTGGGGGTGATGAAAATTCTGAAATTAGATAATGGTGATAGTTGTACAACATAGTAAATATATTAAAAAGTACTGAAGTGCTTGCTTGAAAATAGTGGGTTTTATTTTATCTGAATTATATCTCAAATGAAAATACTAAAATTTTTTAAAATATGTGTGCCCACATATGAAATGAAAAATGTTGTGACAGATTAGAGACTTGAATATAAAATATTTCCCAAAGGGCAAAATAATTTGCTACCCTCCATAACCAGTAGAGTACTTTGTCTATTCTGTGGCTTTTAGATGGTTAAGACAAAAGTCCTGTGTTGTGATTTTTAAGGCTGGACAGGAAGAATCAGTAGATAACTCTCTACGCAGAGCCAAGGAATGTGATTAGAGATATTATGCAAACTGAAATGATAAAACCAAATTACCTCCTTTGAGCAAATTACCTGTGTTCAGAAACAGCAGGGAAGTTGGAAAACTAATAGGTAATGGGGGTAGGACAAAAGAGATGTGATTTTTATTTTTTAATGTACAATTCAACAGCAGCTCTCCCTAGATTTTGTGCTAAAATAAGAGCATTTTCACACATTTTAATTGCTCTGTGATAACAACAGTGTGAACTCCATCCACAAACATTTATTATCTATTTAATTTTGCTCTAATTTCAGTGTAGCCAGAATTCACCTTGTAAGTGGGCGTAACTGTCCGTTTAGTGAAAAGAAATCCCTTCCTGCATTGCTTATCCTATTGTACATTTCTATAGTAAAATATTAATTTTAAAAATGTCCCTTTTATCTCTACATATTTACATATTACATTTGTAGATTATTATTCTCAAAGTAGCATTTTTATGAACTAGAACTTCACTTTATAAACTGCAACATTAGTAAATAATATTTAAAACTTAAAAAGATTTTATATTTCTGGTCAGGATTTTAGATGAAACTTTCATTTTTTATAAACCTTTATAGCATTTGGTTTATGTTAAACTAGGAAAGACTTGTCTTTTAAGATACATTTCTATAATGATATTTGTGTAACTTAATAACTATCTAAATTATCCCAATTATTTTCCAGACTTGCCATTTATTCCATCCTTTATAGTGATGCTACAGGACAAGAGGGAATGGATAAAAACATTGGCGAACAGCTCAATAAAGCATATGAAGCCTTCCGACAGGCATGCATGGATAGAGATTCTGCATTAAAGGAACTGCAGCAAAAGGTGTGTGGTTCTGATTTTGAAAGTTGTTTGGTTCTGGTTTTGAGAAAGTTGTTAATCCCAGTAAATGAAATTTGAAAGTCTTTTGCACCTGAAAAAATATTATATTTTTAGAAACTGGAAAACTATAATTACTGAAACATAGGGATATATTAATTGATGACATTAATTTGAGATTTTTTGTTGCCTTTTTAAAAAATTATTGTGGGGGCTGGGGTTGTGGCTCAGCAGTAGAGCACTTGCCTATCACATGTGAGACCCTGGGTTCAATCCTAAGCACCACATAAAAATAAATAAAATAAAGATATTGTGTCTAACTACAACTAAAAAATAAATATTTTAAAAAAAACGTAAAAAAATAAAAAATAAACATCAAAAAAAGTTATTGTGACCTGTGATATGAGTTGATTTGATGGGTTTGTATTAAGATGATTGTGTTTAGGAAAGAGAAAAAATGGTTTCCATATATAATTTTTAAATATCAGTGCTTATTTTTGTATATGAGTAAATAAATGTAAAAACAATTTTATGACAGATTGGAAGTTAAAAGTATCACCGTCTCTCAGCTAGTTTTGTTTTTTGATTTTTTCTTTTACCTTGTTATTTGGATGACAGGAAGATTGAAAATCTTAAAATATCCTGGAACTTAATTTGTTAGTCATTTATAAAAAAAAACTTTCATTCTTTATGACAGTTAAAATAGACTATTTCAGTGAAATCTTTCCTGTTTTATTAAAAGTTTCAAGCTTTAAATTATTGCTGTACACATAGCATTTCTGTTTAGTACTTTCAGCATCAAAATAAAGTAATTTGGAAGACAAAAATTATTTAAGCTAGTAGTTCCTAAGCACATGTATGTCATTGATCTATCATGAGGTTTTCACCAATCAGTAGCAAAATGAGAAAAATAAGAATAATGTAATGAACTTTTTGTAATGCTAAATGTATTCCACTTAAAATTCTGTCCTCTAATCTGACATTATGTTCCATGTTTCTGTCTTCAGAATTGTATTAACATACACTTATGAAATGATAATGGGAGGATTGTTTCCTTGTTTAGTGTCTTTACTTAGTTGTATTTCAGAGGTCCCCAGTTCCATTCACACATTTTGTAATTCAGTAGAAGAACTCACAGTACACAGCATCTAGTCATACTCATAGCTTAAGATCTACTACAGTGACATGGTAAAGATATATCTCCAGATCATTCATGGAAAAAGACATCAGGAGGAGTCTAAAGGAAGTCATGTCAGTCTTTCTATGTACTTTCCCTCCAGCTTTACAGATTCTTTTATGTTTATAAAGCATAAGAAACTCCATTTGAGATTCAGAGTTCAGAGGTTTTGTTTTTTAATTGAGAGCTAGTCACATAGATACCCTGTATCAGCCAAAATCCAAAATTCAAAAGAAAAGTATGTGTTCACCACAAATTTCATCGTACGTTGAACTAGGCTGGCACAATAGTCACAGTCTTATCACTTAGGAAATGTTTTCAAAATTCAAGTTCTCAATGCCATTCAAGGGTCAACCTTACAAAATACAACTTTTTGAAGATAACATCCTGAAGCTGAGCATGATAGTAATCCCAGCCACTCAGGAAGCTGAGACAGGAAGATTACAAGTTTGAGGCCAATCTAGGCAATTTAGCAAGACCCTCTCTCAAAATAAAAAGGGTGCAAGAAGTAGTTTAGTGGAAGAGCACTTGCAAAGTCCTGTGTTCTGCAAAAATCCCCAGTTCTTCAAAAAGAGGGTAGAGGACAACCTCAGGCCTACCATGTTAAACTGTGCATGCACTGGCTGTTGAAAGTAGGGACTCTTACTTTGGTTCACTCATTTAAAAAAAGAAGAAGAAGATGGGGCTGGGGTTGTGGCTCAGTGGTAGACCGCTTGCCTAGCATGTGTGAGGCACTGGGTTCAATTCTCAGCACCACATATAAATAAATGAAATAAAATAAAGGTTCCTCAACATCTAAAAAAATATTTTTAAAACAATAAATAAATATAGAATTGCCGCAGTCTGGCTGGGCACAAAATCACGAGCCACTCACAGCCTTGTAGATTCAAACAGCAACTCTGTATTCCCGAACTCACACCGGCACTCTACACACGTTCTGGGGGAAATCCACATTCTGAGCTAAATCCCAAATACTCTCTCAATCCCCCGAGAACTCAAGGAGCAGGCGCGCCTGAGGCAGCAGGATACGCCCTATTCCTAAACCGGGAACTAAACCCCGATCTGCCCTAAACCCCGATCTGCCCTAAACCCGGATCCGCCCTGGTCCTTGAGCAAGGTCACCTTACATGCAATGTCACTGCAAATGACCTGGGTCATGCCATGCGTCATTCTTACTTAGCAATGGCCCTCAGCATAGAATAAGAAGAAAGAATGATTTTTACTAGCCTATAACATTTTGAAGTCTAAGAAATACACTAATTCTTACTTGTTTCATAAATACAGCATAGAACTACACAGTTCCCTTTCTCCTTTCTAGTTGATAATATACTGGTAAATGCTTATATTATATGTCCTTGCATTCCTCAGAAACCATCATTTTTCTTTGTGATCCTCCTCTTGGTTTACTAAAGAATACACATTATATTAATAAGTGGACTTATGGACTATCAGTTCTTTTTTATATATAGGTAATTTTCAGTTGTTGATGGACTTTATTTTATTCATTTATTTATATGCGGTGCTAAGAATCAGACACATTGCCTAACACATGATAGGCAAGCACTCATTCTACCACTGAGTCATAACCCCAGCCCACTATCGGTCTTCATTAGAGGTGGATAGTAGAAAGAGAGGGATGATATGATGAGTCTTCTGAAAATTATTGCAATTAAGTTTAGAATTTGGATTTCTGATTCTTTCCACAAGTATAAGGAATATTCACTTGTAAAAAAAATAAGCAAAAAACAACAGCAATAACAACAACAAAAAAAAAAACAGCCTTTATTGTTTTGTTTTACAATTGGGTTAAGAAGCAATTCTACATGTGTCCTAGAAAAGTTTTAGAAATGTAGGATTAGGAAAATAGAACATTGAGATATTGTTAGGTTAAGGAAGAAAAAGAAATTTGTCTTTTAACTCCTATTTTTCTTGTACTGGCCAATGTGGTAAGCAGCTAGTAATTTAATCCCTTATCATACCATGAAAGAAGATTTACACATTAAGCATATATCCCAAATAAAGAAAAAGGGAAAAAAATTTAAATTGATGTTTGTCATGTACTCAATAGTGAATGAAGGAAAAAAGTATGCTGTCTGTTCTTTTATAGTAAAGTCAAGGTAGTGGTCTTAGGTATAGTCCCAAAAAAAGAGAGAAAGGAAGGAGGGAGGGAAGAATGAAGGGAACAATTATTGAGTGCCTACTATGTAGTGGGACTTTGATGGAGTTTTGAAAATACTAAGACAGGGCTGGGGATGTGGCTCAACGGTAGCGCACTCGCCTGGCATGCGTCCAGCCTGGGTTCGATCCTCAGCACCACATACAAACAAAGATGTTGTGTCTGCCGAAAACTAAAAAAAATAAATAAATATTAAAAATTCTCTCTCTCTCTCCCCCTCTAAAAAAAAAAAAGAAAAGAAAATACGAAAACAAACATTGATGCCCTTAAAGAACTTTTAAAAATTCAAATAAGTGATGAATAAAATAAATATTTTATTATATAATAAAGGATAAAAAGATGATCAGTAGTAATTACTGAAGTGAAAGTATAACAGTAAAGATCAGTGCAGGATAATATATGAGCATAGAGAAGAGGCACCTAATTCATCTTTGTAGATCAGGTCATAAGCTCCATGTGAGTTAATATTTGGACTAAGATTAAGTTTAGTAAACTAAGGTAGAAGGGTCCTACAAGTTGGAGGAGCAATATGTGTGGTGCTTTGCATGTACCACAGGTGGTACTCTCGCTTCAAAATGAATGATGGACATTGCAAGCAAAAAAGCTACAAGGATAGATTATGGCCTGATCATAAGGAGCATAGCTAACTAGTTTATACTGTATCCTATTCAATGAAAAATTACTTAAAGATTAATATGTTCCTTAGAAAAGTCTTTATTAGTGAGATAGAGATAGGTAGGATACAGAACAATGTTGAATTTAGCTCAACATTAACATATTTTATTCTAAGCATTGTTCCAGGAGTAAGGAATATAAAACTACGTGGCAACCTCAGTTGCACTTTAAGCACTCTAATAATTGTATTTATACAAAATTAAATCTTAATATACAATTACATATAAAATATACATTGATATGTATTAAGTATGTGTATTACATATTATACTTTGGTTTGAAAAAGAAAAAAATGAAAGACAATCATTTTCAATCCATCAAAATAAGGACCTAAACTAATTAAGCATTTTAGGGATGAATTGGAGAAGAGATCTAAAATTTCTTTAGGTGATACATTGGAAAGTAGGTGGCACCTGAATGTAGGCCATTTCGGAGAGTGAAGGCATAGACTCTGGAATGATACCTAGGAATCTAAAATCAATGACCAGATTAAAAGTGGTGCTGATGACTGAAATCAAGAGTACAGAAGAAGGTGTAGATTTGGGGATGGGGAAATAAGACTGTGTATAATTAGGTTTTAGTTAATAAATTTCATTACCTGTGGGTCATACAGATGAAAATGGATGGTTTAAACATGGATCTGGAAGCCTAGAAAGACTTTTGAGTTGGAGATAATAGTTGCAGTAATAAATAAATGGGGTTTTTTGTAGCTTTAAATGTGAATAACATTTCCCATTTAGAGTATATAGGTTGAAGGTGTATTTGAAGGACAGAAATGGAGGAGGATAAAAGGAAGGAAAGAAGGCAAACCAGTTGGCTTTCTGATTCTAGAGATTCAGAACATTAAGCAGTTGAGAGACATAGGAAGAAAGCCTAGAGAACATCAGTATTTTTAGAAATAGACATTTAGAAGGGGGAACCATTAAGGAGATTAACAAAAACCACTAAAAGGAAGGAAACAAATTAACAAAGAGTGATACCATAGAAGCCATTGGAAAAGAATTTCAAGAAGAATGTGGTAGTTCGCAGTAACAGATAGCTAAGAGATCTAGTTAGATGATGCCTGATAAGCATACTTTTCATTTGGCTGAATTGAGATTATTGACATTTATGAAGACAGTTAAGTGGAACATGGAAGGCAGATTGCAGTAGACTGAGAAGAATTAGGAAATGAAGGACTAAATGCACTATAAACTATATAGTCAAAAGGCTTGACTGTGAAGAAAAGAAATAAGTTGACATAGGATTTTTGGTTTTTTTCTTTCTTGTAAGTTGAGTGAAATGATGTTGTAGAATAATACAGTAGACAGAAGAGAAAGTTTGAAAGTAGAAGAGGAGAAAAAATAATTGATGCCTTCCTACAGTCAATTCCCTACACAACAGCCAGAGTGAATTTTTTTTTTTTCCTTCACTACTGGCAATTGAACCCAGGGGTGCTGTATCACTGAGCTACATCACCATCCCTTTTTGTATTTTGAGACAAGTGTCTCTCTAAGTTGCCCAGGCTGGGCTCAAACTTGAGATCTTCCTACCTCAGCCTCTCAAGTAGCTGGGATTACAGATGCAAGCCACCACACACGGCCAGAGTGATTCTTAGAAAAGACTGTTTGAATGTTATCAGTCTCCTACTCAAACTTTTGCATTTTTTCAAAATCCCTTCTATGGGTAACCAGGGAAGAGTAAAATTTGACTCTTGACCAACACTTTGTCTTTTTCTCTATGCTTTTCACAGTTTTCCACACATTAATTTCTTGCTATTATTCAGATATATTCCTGCTTCAGGGCCTTTATGTTTGCTATACCATTTTTCTGGAGTGGTTTGGATATCCTTTGGATATTTCCTTGGTTTCCCCATTATTGCTTTCATGTTGCTCCTCAGATACTACCTCTTCAAAGAAGCTTTTCCTAATCATCTTTTAAATGCAAGAGCAGCCTCTGTTACTCTCTGTCTTCTAACCCTGCTTGCTTATTTTCCTTCAGAGCATATACTACTTTGACATTATATCTATTTAAATCTGTTTGTCTCCTGAATAAGAAAGTAAACTCCTATAAGGCCTGAGTCCATGTCTCATTCACTGTTATGTCCCCAGTACCTAGCATGTAGGTGCTCAAATATTGGTAGGACAGAAGAGAGGATCAGTAAGAGGAAGAAAAGGAGGTAGTCAGTTGACCTCTAGAAATTCAGAAAAGAGAAGAAGTAATGATATTGAAAGCAAATCATTTGAAATTATGGAATCTGAGAAGAAAAAGAATAAAGGAAAGTAAAAAATAAAAGCCTATGGAACTTTTGAGGCACCATCAAGAAATTGACCATGAGCAGAAAGCAAACACCTTTTTCTCTCAGGACTGGAAGGAACAAGATTAAAAAGTAATCACAAATGAATATAAGTTTGTAGAGGTAGTGGCAGAAAATTAGAGGGATTTTCTATGAAGTATAAGATGAGGTCATCTACCATCAAAATGGCATTTTTTCTTGACCTTGCCCCAACATCTCAGCATAGCATGGTGTAGTTGGGAGAAAATGGTTCAGTTCCTAGTTCTCTTCCTGAGAAAAGAAGAAGCATAGCAGAACTTTTTGCATGTTCTAGTTTGTCTGTGGGCTGCCTAAAGGACTATTTTCTGCCTTCCCTGAACTCAAGAGCCATGAATGGTAGCATAGTTTGGATCTCAGGCTGGACATCAGTTTTCAAGAAAACTGAAGAAGTAATTCAGGCCTGCAAACACATGGGGGTAAACAATTATAGGAGAATAAAGGATTACCATAGAATATATAAGATATCAAGACAAAGCTGGGGTAGGATTTGGGGAAAATTTAATGCATTTATAAGAAGCCACAGACAATCAGAAGTTAAAAAGAAGGTCCAGATAGGACCATGCTAGAAAGGGCCTGAGAACTTAAACCTTCATTCTGAGCTGACCTCCAGGGACAGGGGCCTGCTAGTTAATGAAGGCCTTTCACATCAGATTGCAAAGACTATGCTAGAAGAGTTAGCTCTTTTTCTAAATGCTCAGTTTTCCGAAGAAAGATAACAAGAAATACAACAAAACAGGAAAACAGCCATTCACAGATTCAGAGTAAATTTCCAGAGTACCTCAAGAAAAACATATTAGACTTACTGAACAAAGACCTCAAAACAACTGTATGAAATATACTTAAAAATTTAAAGGAATGCATAAACAAAGAACTAAAGGAAAGCAACGATAAAAAATGAGAACATCAACAATGAGATAAAAACTAATTTAATAAAAACTTAAATTCTGGAGCTGAAAATTACAGTAACTGAATTGAAAGTTTCACTAAATGGGTTCAGTAGCAGATTCAAACAGGTAAAATAAAGAAGCAATGAAATTGAAAGCAAATCATATGAAATTATGGAATCTGAGAAGAAAAAGACTAAAGAAAAGTAAAAAATAAAAGCCTATGGAACTTTTGAGGCACCATCAAGTGTACCAATATACACATTTTAGGAGTCTTGGAAAGAGAAAAAGGAGAGAGAGGATCACAGAAGTTATTTGAAGAAATAATGACTGAAAACCTCCTAAATTGAGCAATAATGTGGATATAAAAGTCCTGACAAAGCCCAAAGACACTACAAGAATAAAACACCTCAGACTAATATCCCCTATTAATATTTGCCATGATTTGAATATATTTGTCCATTCTAAAACTCATTGTTAAAATTTATTCTGTAGGGCTGGGGCTATCGCTCGGTGGTAAAGCGCTTGCCTCGCATATGTGAGGCACTGGGTTTGATCCTCAGCACCACATACAAATAAATAAAGAGACTATGTATTCATCCACAACAAATATATATATTTATATAATTATTTTATAATGTAACTGTTATGATTTGGATCTAATAAGTCCACCAAAGACTCATGTGTTGGAAGTTTTAATTCCCTGTGCAGCAATATTCAGACACAGGGCTTTGGGAAGCAATTGGGTCATAAGTACTCTTACCTCATCAGTGGATTAATCATTTGATGGAAGGAAAGGAAGGTAAGTCAGTTGACCTCTGGAGATTCAGAAAAGAGAGTCATGACTGAGTGTACTATTGGGTGGTGGTGGGAAATGTAGAAAGTAGGATCTAGGTGAAAGGAGTGGGTCCTTGAGGGCATGTCTTTGGGGACTGTATCTTCTCCCCAGCTCCTTCTGTTCTCTGCTTCCCAGCATCATGAGATGAGCAGCTTTTTTCTACCACACTCTTCCACCATGATATATTGCCTTATCATAGACCTTAAACAGTGGAGCCAACTGACCATGAACTGAAACCTCTACAAGTATGAGCCAAAATAAATCTTTCCTCTTTTAACATGTTCTTCTCAGATATTTTGTTACAGTGACAAAAAGATAGCACAATAACAGTATTAAGAGCCAAAACCTTTAAGAGGTGACTAATGACCTTGAAAGGGTGAGATTGATCCCTCTTAATCCTCTCTTTGCCCTTCTACTATATGCTGATGCAGCAAGAAGACCCTCACCAGGTGCTGACATATTAATTGTGGATTTCTCAGCCTCCAGAACTGTGAGGAAATAAATTTCTATTCTTTTTAAATTATCTGGTCTCAGACATTCTGTTGTAACAGACAAAGCTAAGATACTACAAGAATAAAACACCTCAGACTAATATCCCCTGTTAATATTTACCATAATTTGAATATTTGTCTACTCTAAAACTCATTGTTAAAATTTATTTTATAATGTAACTGTTATGTAATAGAATGTTTAAGACCAGATAATTTACAAAGCAAACTGAGATAATATTTGTTATGGTTTAAATATGTGGTATCTCCCAAAAGCTCATCTGTGAGACAATGCAGGAAAGTGCAGAGGTGAAATGATTGGTTTATGAGAGCCTAAATCTAATTAGTGCGTTGATCCATGGATAAAGGTAACTCAGCAGTAACTGTAGGCAGGTAGGGTATGTATGGAGGAAGTAGGTCACTGGGAGCGTGCTTTCGAGGTATATTTTTTATCCCTGGTGAACAGAACTCTTTTTTTTTCCTTTCTGCTTCCTTGTTGCCTGGCCCTGAGCTGCTTTCCTCCTCCACCAGATCCTTCCGCCTTGATGTTCTTCCTCACCTTGGGCCCACAGCAATGGAGTTATCCATATATAAATTGAACTTCTGAAACCATGAGCCCCAAATAAACTTTTCCTCCATGATGTTCTTTTCAGGCTTCTTGATCACAGCAGTCAAGAAGTCTATTAAAATAATATTGATGCAAAAATCCTCAACAAATTACTAGAATGCCAAATTCATAGCATATTGAAAAGATTAGCCACCAAGACCATGTAGGATTGATTCCTACAATGCTAAGATGATTGGACATCCAAAATTAGTCAGTGCACTATGCCACATTAACAGAATTAAAGAAAAAAAATGACATCATCATCTCAATTGGTTAAGAGAGCATTTGATAAAATTTAACACTCTTATGATTAAAAACATAAAGTAGGAATAGAAGAAAATGACTTCCACATAATAAAAGCTATATATGAAAAACTCTAACATCATATTTCAGTATGAAAGACTAAAAAGCTTTCATCTAAGATTGGGAATGAGATAAGGATATGTATTTGCATTACTTCTTATTCAGCCTAGTACTGGAATTCCTAGCCAGAGCATAAATAAATTTGTTTACATAATTACCTGTTGAAAATCTTAAAGAGTCAACATACACACACATGCACACACATACACATGCACACACACAGAGATATACACACACATTAAAAATAAATAAACCTATTGTAATAAATTCAGAAAAGTTGCAGGATACAAAATCAATATGGAAAAATTTAGTACATTAGCAATAAACAGTCAGAAAAGAAAAAATTACATTTATAATAGCATTAGAAAAAATAAAAGCTTAAGAATAACCTTAACCAAATAGGTGGCAGACTTGTATACTGAAAACTATGTAACATTGTTTAAAAAAAACATTAAAGAAGATGCCAGTCTATAAAAAGAAATCCCGTGTTGTTGGAGTAGATTACTGCCTTTCTTTATTTTACAAGAATTTACTCAAAACAGTTAAAAGAACTAAATGTAAGAGCTAAAACAATAAAATTCTTAGAATAAATCATAGGGAGAAACTCTCATGATACTGGATTGGCATTGATTTTTTGGATATGGTACCAAAAGCAGAGACAACTAAAGAATAAAGTAGATTAATGAGATACCACCTTACCCATTGGTATGACTGTTATGCAGAAACAGAACAAAGGTGTTGGCAAGGAGGTGGAACAATAGGAATCCCTGTGCATTGTTAGTGGGAATGTAAAATGGTATAGCCACTGTGGAAAATGGAAAGGCAATTCTTTAGAAAATTGCCATACAGTCCCCCAGTTTCATTCTTGAGTAGATGACCCAAAAAAAGTGTAAACAGAAGATTTGGGATATATCTCAGTAGGCACAAGACCCTGGGTTCCATCACCACTAATGGGCGGGGAAGTGAAAGTATGGACTTACACAAATATTTATACACCCATGTTCATTGCAACGCAATAGGCAAAAAGTAGAAGCTACTTAGCTGTTTATCAGTGAGTGGATGGATAAACAAAACATGGTATGTACATCAACAGAATAATATTCTGTTTTAAAATGGAAGGAAATACTTACATATGCTACAATATGAAACCTTAAAGATACTACGCCAAGTGATATAAGCCAATAACAAAAGGACAGATATTCCAATATTCCACTTACGTGAGGTATCTAGAGTAGTCTGATTCATAAAGATAGAGTAAAAGGGTGGTTGCCAGGGGCTGAGGGGGAGAGAGGAATGAAGAATTGATGTTTAATTGGCACAGAATTTCAATTAGGAAAGATTAAAAAAAAAAAAAAAAGTTCTGGAGATAGATGGTGATGATGGTCCCACAACAATACAGCTGTATTCACTGTCATAGAAGTGTATAATTAAAAATGGTAAAAATGCTAAATTTTTTGTTATGTCACAGTTTTTTTTAAAATTATTATAAAAATAGACTAAATCATTGGTCTGGTTCATATTACTAGCTGTGTTTTATTGCTTTTCATCTGTCATCTATCTATTACAAACTCACCAACTTTTAAGTCTCCTCTTTGAGTTAGTACACTATATCCATTCAAGAGCATTCTGTCAAGCAAAGGCACCCAAAATGATATGAGAGGTAAAAATAAATAAGGCCGATAAGTGATTGTTATGATATTGTTGGCTTAAATTTCATGTTGGCTTTAATGATACTTATTCCAAAAAGTAGATAATTTAAGATGTACAGAATATGAAGTAATATTGCTCTCTTATTCCCCAAGATTAATCATTCTTAGCAATTTGGTATGTATCTTTTTGAGTCATAATTTTTCAAAAATAGATCAAGGGCTGGGAGTGTAATTCAATAGTAGAGCATTTGTCTAGCATACATGAGGAACTGGCTTTGATTTGTGATTCCCAGCACTGTGGGGTAGGAAATAAAAAGCTCATAGTCTAATACTGTTTATTCTGTTAGTTTTTGTTTTTGTTTATTATTGTTTCTACGTTGCCTAAGCTAGTCTCAAACTCCTGGCTCAAGCGATTGGCCCGCCTCAACCTCCTGAATAGTTGGGATTATGGGCATACATCACCACATCCAGTTGCTAATTCTGTTTCTTGCAGTGTGTAAGCATTCATTTTTACCTACACTAAGAGGTCTTCTGTCTATCCCAAAGTAAAATAATATTGCAATCTAAGTAGGCCCTGACTTAGACAGCTTTTAATATGTTTACAGAATAAAAGATTATTATATAGGGTATGGAGTATAGGATGGTAGAGTTGGCTTGACCTTGGAATTAACTTTCATACAGAATAAGTTGCTGTTTCAAAGGGTCCAATAAATACAATGCTGAAATAATAGAAAAATTAACTTCTTTCTCATGTAACAGTTCAAAAATGAGTAGAACAGGGCTAATAAAACAACTCTACTATCTTTAAAATATGGTTTTCCTCTCTGAAATTATAGTAGCTGCTCTATTGTTACCATTTCCCTTCCAGTGAGAAAGGTGAGAGAAGAAGCTAAAAGCAGCTTTCTGATGTCCAGTTTTTGTACAGATCACTTCCATTCACATCCTATTAGTCAGAATTTAGTCACATGATCACACCTAGTTAAAAAAAAAAGCTTTAAAACATGTTGTAAAGGAATGCATAAAGGCACAAAATACCTTTATTGTGGGTACCACATTTAAAAAATTTATTTTCACTTTCTCTTGAGATGTAAATGGCCTCATTATTGTCTACCATCCTTCATTTTTTTCTTTATTTGTTCCAACAAAATATGTGCTGTGTAAAGTGTTGGTGGTGATAAAGCATTTTATTGTTTTTAAATTTATTTATCAGTGCATTATGGTTATACATATTAGTGGGGTTCATTTTGACATATTTTATAAATGTATATAACATAGTTTTCTTCATATCAGTTCCCAGCACTTCATCTTTCCCTCCCTTCTTCCATCCCCCTGAATCATTTCCTCTACTCTCTTGATCTTTCTTCTCTATATTTTTAATTGATGCATTATATTTATATGTAAAATAGGAATAAATTATGCAATGTTCGTATATGCACATAGCATAATTTGGTTAACTTCATTCTCCAATTCTCCTTTCTCCCTTGGTCCCCTGCTTCTACTTTACTGATGTTGTTTTTACAAGATCCTCCCCTCCCCTTTTTTTTTTTTTTTTATTCTTTTCTATTCTCTATTGAAGGTTCTGGTAGTAGATAAAGGTGCTTTCTGATTAAAGTCTTTTTTCTTTTACACTACATTGTTAGTACTTAGCTGAATTCACTTTTTATCCATCAGAATTTAAATGATTGTATGTTTTTCCCATATTTTTATTTCCAGAAATTTGGGTTGTCAGTATAGTATATATATCCAAGAGTATTTGTTATTAAAAAATATTTACATTATGACATTTATTCCAAAATGTATTGAGCACCTACTATATTTAAAGGGTGTGAACACTGTGTCCTGATAGAAGGGCAAAAAAGACTGAACCCCATGCAAATAGTTCTTTTTAAAATCCTAATCTCATTCATTAGAGAGGAGCCTTCATGACCTTATCACCTCTTCAAAGGCCCCACCTCTTAATATCATCACAATGGGAATTAGGTTTCAACATGAATTTTGCAGGGTACACAAATTCGAACCATGGCATTCTGCCCCTGACCCCCAAAATTCATGTCTTTCTCAAAAAAAAAATACATGGTATATTTGTATATGGTATATATTCATTCTGTCCCAAAAGTCTTAACTCATTCCAGTATAAATTTTAAAATCTAGGTCTAAAGTCTCATCTAAATAGCATCTAAATCAGTTATTGGTGCAACAAGGTACAATTTCTCCTGCAGCATATTCCTTTCTAGCTATAAGCTTGTGAATTAAACAAGGGATGTAATTCCAAAATACAGTGGTAGAACAGGCATAGCACAGACATTCCCATTCTAAAAGGAAATAGCAGGAAAGCAGAAAGGGACAACAGGTTCTGACCAAATCTAAAACCCAGAAGGGCTAATATTGAATCTCGAGGCTTGAGAATAATCTCAAGTCCATGTCCTGTCTTCTGCATACACTGAAGTGGGTCTGGGCGGCCCTCAAGGCTCTGGGCACCTATACCCACAGGCTTTGCTGGATACAGCTCTCCCAGTTTGGAGTCTCATACCTTTGGTTCTCCCAGGGTGGAGTTGCACACTTGTAGCCTTAACAGTTTGGAGTCTTCATGGCAGCTCTGCCCCCATAACTCCAGTAGACATTGTCCTTTCAGGAGCTCTCAGAAGTGGCCCAAACCTCACAGCTCTTTTAAACATTGACCTAGTGGTAACTATGTACTTGGCTCATTATTAAAGGAAGGGAACAAACATTTGCAAAAAGCTAATGTGTAACAGATATTTTATATGTCATCTCCTTTAATCCTTCAGATAAATATTATTTTCGTTTCAAAGATAAAAAAGTCAAAGGTTCAAAGAGGCAAATAAATCAAGACCAAAACAGAATCATAGAATGAAAATAGTTGGACATTGTTTATTACTTGGCATGCTGAGAAATTGATGGTGGTATTATCACATAATAGTAAATAATCAAATCTGATATCTGTCAAATTACAGATCTCTATATAATAGTCTTGATCTGAAGGGCAGGGGTGTGCAGGACTTATAACCTATTAGGCAGAGAATGGTTGAAGAAGGAGATGTGTAAGACAGGCTATATGATCTCATACTTTTTAAAAAACTTAAAATTGAAGTTGATGATTAGCTTACCAATGTTTGACTAGAATGCATCTAAATTATTAGTTTTATCTAAAGTAAGATTATTAGTTTCTTTCTTTATCGGGAATAATTTATTATCTTCCTTATGAATTGTGGAGCTCCCTATTGAGAGCATTTATAGCCAAGCAGATCCTTCAACGAACCTTTCATTCTCTTTGTTAATCTTGGAGCAGTTCGAAAGGTTTTTAAATTGAGACTATTTTTTAATCCATTCATCATTTACTAAATTCTTTAGTAAATCATTAGAGGAAAGCCATGGTATTTTTCAGACTATTGGAATTAGTTCTTAAGAATAAGAATAAATAATATTTGATCTATTTAGGGTATTACAGATGACTGAAGGACACTTGAACTTTTTTCCCTATTTAGGAAATGAGCACTTTATAATATATGAAAAATGAGAACATTCAATGTCAGAATCAGGAAAAAATTCAATTTATAGAACTCTATTTTAATATTTATGAAACTCATGAAAACTTGAACAGCTGTAAGTCCAAAATTACAGGAAATATGTTGCCTTAGTTTTGAAGAGGAAGGATTAAAATTTTGCCTTGGTAAAAGGGCAATTCTTAAGATAAACTTTTTGCTTTATTTGTGATAGTCTAGAGTGTAAATGGACAACCATTTTTAATAAATTTAAGGTGTATACCTCATTTGATCACAATTCTTTTAAATTTTGCTTTCAAACACTAAGAAAGAGTATAATGTATCTTATGACACAAGTACCTGAGTACCTGTTTAGCTCTGTAGATGCTGGTAGACCACTTGTTTTGCTAGTCTTTGGAATTAGAAGGAGTGTCAAGTACACAGAAGCCAGAGTCATCTTGGCCAGATGGTGTTTGATACAGATGGATGGTTAGTTGTCATGCAGATCTCCTAGTTGGTAACTTGTTGCTGCCATCTGACTCAAAGAATCATTCACACACACTGGCTGTCAAAAGCATCTTCTCTTCTGTCTGTTTTAGCTGTCATGTCTGTGCTCTGTACAGAAGTGTTGACAAGACATTGCTGTTGTACATTTTCAATGTGGTTGTTAGTGATTTTTCTGTTTTGTGGGGTCTTTGATAGTACTGGAATGCGCTTGCTTTGTAATTGTATTGTTTTTAAAAAATACTGTGACCATGCAACAATTATTTGACTTTTAAGGATTTTTTAGGTTATATGTTTATTCAGATTTGTTCAGTAAACAAAATAATTTAATAAAAATAAGATAAAACTCGTTTCACTTAGTTTCCAAACCTAGCAAATAAACTGAATTCTATTGTCCCCCCCCCCCAATTTAATATAATAGTTATTTCCAGACTCTTTGTAGCCTGTCTGTGGTCAAAATCTTTATACGCTTTCCTGAATATATGTTTTCTCTCCTCAAAGTACTTCCTAACAATATAAGCTTTCTTCCCTGCACCCACATAAAAGCCTTCAAACATTGTCTTTTACATCCACACTCTTCAAACTTAAATTCTCTTTGTCTTACTCACCTACTGACCTTGTTTCCATTTTTCCTTTTTCCTCATTGGAATATAGGCAAAGCCATTTCTCCCTCCATTCCTTCAGTTCATATCTGAAGGCATATCTTTTTTCTCTTCTATTTTATTAACAATTTAATTAAGTGTATTCAATTAATATTTTGCTAAGCATCTCAATATATGCCAGGCATTCTGTGATCTTCTGGAGACATCAGGAAGAAATAGACTGTGCCCATGAAGAATTTATAGAATCTAGAGGGAAATCAGACACAGACTATAACTTCTATAAGGAAGTATATGAAAAGCACAGTGGAGGATATAGATCATTGCTATTCTCTTTCCCCTGCTAGCAACTTTCAGATGGATTTTTTTAATTATTGCAGAATTTATTTGAGCTTTATAATATGTAATCAAGGGACTTAAGAAATAGTTCAAGTCTTCAACTTGAAATTACTGTTGATCTATTATTTTTTCCAGGATATACTAAATACATTTTCAGGATTATTCACTTATTATAATTTTACATGCAGATGTCATAAAGTATGTTTTTAAGTCAGAGTAGATGATGAAAATTTACTGGCAGAAGCTTTCTGAGTAGATTACAAGAGAAACTATATGATCATTTGGGTTCTTCATTAAAGTGGAGAAGTAGGTAAGAATGACTGAGACTTAAATAACTTAGACATTTGTTATGGGCTGTTTTTTGTGTAAGTAACTTAATCTCTGCACAATAGAAGGCTTATAGTTAAAAACAGGTAATTGATGTTTATGAAGAACTTTTTTGAGTTCTTTGGAGAAAGTTCAAAATGCATGGAGGCACAAAAGATTAACGTGTATGCTGATTACTCTGTTGAAGTCTAGATAATTTTAAGGTATTAAGAATTTGATGTAGATGTTTGAATCCTTTCAGCCAATTTACCGTAGCTGTGTTTCTAGCAGCTTGAATATGAGTTTATTTAAGAATAAGATGCCTTATCCTGAGTAGATTGGCCCTAGGTGAGACTTGAGCACCTAAGGATCTATTCTGAGACTGTCAGTCATTGAACATGTGGTCCATGTATACTTAGAAGACTCATTCTTTTGTTCATGATGATAAAATATATTTGAATTCTTTATCTCATTTTTCCCCCAGTAAGCATGTGTTTTACGTGCTTTGCAAAGTTCTATGGGGAATGTCAACTTAATATAAGACTTCACTCAGATTACTCTGTCAGTTATTCATTTTTGAAGTATAATCCTTATAAAAGTTCACCTTCTATTTTGGTAAATGTGGTTATTTTGTTTTAATTTCTTGAATTAATCTGTATTTGAGAATCTAGGAACAGCCATATAATTTATACTTCAGATTTATTGGTCTCTGAAAATAATAGAATTTCATGGGGCTGGGTTTGTGGCTCAGTGGTAGAATGCTTACCTAGCATGCACAAGTAACTGGGTTCGATCCTCAGCACCACATAAATGTAAAATAAAGATATTGTGTCCACCTAAAACTAAAAAATAAATATTAAAAAAAAGAAAATAATAGAGCTTCACTAGTTGTGAATTTTGATTGAGTCATTTTAAAATCAAGTATTTAGTATAGGAGGAGATGTGGGGATAGGAAGGATAGTAGAATGAACAGACATTATTACTTTATGAATATATGTGACTACATGATCAATATGATTCTGCAACATGTACACTCAGAAAAATGAGGAATTATATTCCATCTGTGTATATCAAAGTGCATAAATGCATTCTACTGTCATGTATAACTAATTAAAACAAGTTAAAATTAAAAAAAACACAAATATTTAGTATATACTGAAGGATGCTTTAAGTTTATTAGGACCCCTTTCATATTTCAAGGAATTTGCAATTTAATCATTTATTTGTTTCTCCAATAATAGAAATTGGTAAGGATCCTCTATCATGTTTTGCTAATGTATTTTTACAACTACTAATTTGGTAATTGTAATGCAACATTTTCAAATTTTCTTGAAGGTTTACAACATATGTTTTCTTAATATACACTTGTGTCTTTTTTATTGCTTAATTTTCATAGCTATTGCAATAAAATAGTGAAATGGATAGATTAAAAGATAAGGGAGGGGCTGGGGTTGTGGCTCAGTGGTTGAGTGCTTGCCTGGCACGTATAAGGCACTGAGTTTGATCCTCAGCACCACATAAAAAATAAATAAAAATAAAACAAAGGTATTGTGTATATCAACAACCAAAGAAATGTTAAAAAAAAGATAAGGGAAATTATGGTACTTAAAATATACAGTAATCATTAGCCGTGTTGTTGAATTACTACAACTTAGAAAAGAAGTTTCTGACCAGTATACTTATATAGCACTTCTTTTGTGTTTTTATATTCTAAAAACAAATTCAGAAGTATTTATTTGAAAGACCTGACATTTTAATCTTTGTAAGTTAGTGTGTATTTTTAAAGAATCACTTTAATATAACATCTGTCTTATCATCCATGCTTTTTAAAGGATTAAATTCAAATTACTATTAGAGTTTTTATTGTAACTGAAATACCAAAAGACTGTAACGTCAAATCTTGACTGAAATCTCTTCAAATAAGATGATTTTTTAAAATTTTATGTGTTTTAAGTATCTTAAATCACTGATGTTTGTAACAATTACAAATACATTCCTGGAGCCAATTGTAATTAAATTTTCTTAGTACCTGAGAAATGCAATATGGGCAACTCCTAGTAGACAGTAAATGTATGTTCATGTCTGTCAGTAAGTATCAGGCTAACTGGTTTTCATGTCAGCAGACTGAGAACTATGAGCAGAGAATACGTGAGCAACAGGAACAGCTGTCACTTCAACAAACTATTATTGACAAGCTAAAATCACAGTTACTTCTTGTGAATTCCAGTCGAGGTATGTTTGTAGTTTTTGAACCTCTTAGAGAAAAGAAAGGTGAAAGTTGAATTTTACTTTTCCATTGTCTCTCAGTAATTGTGATATAATAAGTGTAGCACAGCTATACATTATGATTATTTAAATGAACACTTGCAGAATTTGAGGAAATGGATTCTCACATTATACTGTATGATAAGACTAGGTTGATAAAACTTCTGTGAAGATATTCTGCCAGTAATAGCAGAAGTGTTTTTAAATATCTATGCCTTTTGAACTAAAATTTAGTTCAAAGATCCTAAGGATATCTCATAAGAAAATAATCCACAGGTGATAAAACTTGTGGGTAACTTTTATTTTTTATTCTTTATGACATGCCCACATTTTCTAATTTGCCTGCAATAAGCGTGAAGTAGTTATATAAATAATTGTCTTAAACAAGAAAATATGATAAATTACAACAATATGACAAATTATATAAAATATGATAAATTTTCTTAAACAAGAAAATATGATCTTTGTTGGTAAGAGAATAATACAGAGGGGCTGGGGATATGGCTCAAGCGGTAGCGGGCTCGCCTGGCATGCGTGTGGCCCGGGGTTCGGTCCTCAGCACCACATACAAACAAAGATGTTGTGTCCGCTGAAAACTAAAAAATAAATATTAAAAAAAAAAAGAGAATAATACAGAAAGCATATTTCTAGCTTTCTGAATTCTAACATGTTTTACTGCTGACCTTGGAAAAGTAAGGGTTTTTTGTGTTTAGTAGGAAAGAAAAAAACTAAATGGGCAACTTTTCAAGGTAACTGTTATCTAAATAATTTTCAAAACTTAAAGCTTAAAATCTATTCTTTTAAAAATTTGGGGGGGTATTTTTACTTTTTCAAGTGATATCAAAAATAAGAGTTTTCTACTGATGTTCAAAAGGTTTTTATCTTGCAGATAACAGTTATGACTATGTTCCCCTGCTTGAAGATGGCGAAACAAGAAAGAATAATTTGACCTTTGATCAGCCACTTGATAAAGTGAAATCTGGAATACCAAGAGAAAAGCAGTCAAAGGTGAGAAATGAGAAATTAGGTTCCACAGACTTCCCAAATTATTTAGTCAGTATATTATTAGGGTTTGGGTGGGCAGGATGTAGGTAAAAAGTAGACAAGATTCTTTTCAACCCTAACATTGCTTCTATAAAAAAGCAGCCTTTAAATGCTGATATACAATATATCTTCCTCATTTTATTTTCCTGAGGTGATCCACCATTGGAATTTCAACAGAAGTTCAATATATACAAACATATGACAGACATGTTCCTAAATAGAAGAACTATTTTCAAGTAGATTAAAGGCTTACATTTCATATTTTCTAATATTTTATTTTTCTTTTCACAGGCATTTAACAAAGTTCTAAAAGTTTAAAATAAGGTAGATAGTAAGATACAGATGATACTAGGTTTGAAAATTACTTTCTACTTTTTCTTTAATTTCAGTGCTCAGTTTAAGAAACAAAACAAAACACTTCACCTAACAAGCATAAGCATAAGTTTTTGTCATTGAAGCAATACAGAAATACTTATATCTGCATGAACATATATGCAAAGATTATCTTGCTACATACAGTTGGTTAGAAACAAGCTAAACATCCATTAAGAGCAGAAAAGTGTATCTTTTTTTTTTTTTAAGTACTTTTGCAATTTTATTATAGTTTATGCATCTCACACAAACACAGAAATCTATCAGACTGGCATGCAAATATAGTACACAAGAATTAAAGAGATATAGATTATTTTTCCTCTTCTCCTTTCTAACATGTCTGGGTTTTTTTTTTTTTTTTAATTTTTTATTGTTGGTTGTTCAAAACATTACAAAGAAAATTAAAATAAACTTATGTTTATATCTTTCCTTCTAAATAAAGCAAGAGATTTTATTTATTTGTCAGGGCTTTTCAGTTACTGATTCCACAACTAAGACTATCTTAGTTATTATTTAACATCAAATCTGAGAAATCCAATTTTGACATCATTTTCAATAAATAAAAATTTTAGAATGAGAAATTCTCTATAGTATCTTTCACTTCTTTATTCTATTTATTAGAAGTGAGTTACTAAATGCTCCAGGGTGAGAAGAGTATTAATGTTTTATAAATATATTTTAAAAGCATTATAGGCATTATAGATTGTCAGTTACATAGAAGAGGGTGCCAAAGATTAAGTGGGAAGGTAGGGGAGAGGGCTGCTATTTAACTCACCATCTGATAAACGTTAATGAGAGGTAAAGGCATTTGGCAGAATTTTGTAGTAAATTCAGGAACTGAGATTTAAGTGGTAAAGTGCATGCTAGACCGTGGATTCATCCCCAGCAAGAAAAAAAATACACATAAAGTGAATTCAGCTTTCTGAATTCTGTCATGAAGGCTGGAGATGTAGCTCACTAGCAGAGCACCTGCCTATCATGTGTGAGACCCTGAGTTCAGTCCCCAATATTACCAAAAAATAAAAATAAATAAAATTCTATCATTTGGGACTGGGGTTGTAGCTCAGTGGTAGAGCGCTTGCTTTGCATGCATGGGGCCCTGGGTTTGATCCTTAGCACCATATAAAAAAATAAATAAGGGAGTTCATAACCCACTTGAATCAAAGTGTGGAATATGATATGTCAAGAAATTTGTAATGTTTTGAACAACCCACAATAAAAAATTAAAAAAAAAAGAACAAAAAAATAAATAAATAAATAAATAAATAAAAGATATTGTATCTATCCACAGCTAAAAAAATATTTTTAAAAAAATTCTATCATTCATTTGAAAGGAAACAAGTATCATAGCCTATCATCTTAAGAACAATTTTTAAAATTCCATTATGAATATAAACTTTCCAAAGGAGAATAGCTGAGCAGTGCTAAAAGAACCAAGAAACTGTTTCATGTTGTTACTGATTCTAAAAATGGGTGGGAATGTAACTCAGTGGTAAAGTATCCCTGGGTTCAATCAAAGCAAAAAAACAAAACAAAAATTGAAAATATTTGCAGATAAGAAATAAAATGCATACACTTATACTTCTTTGGGGGAGCAGATAGCAGGGATTGAACTCAGGGGCATTCGACCACTGAGCCACATCCCCAGCCTTATTTTGTATTTTATTCTTAGACAGAGTCTCACTGAATGGCTTTTGCTAAGCCTGGCTTTGAACTCGCAATCTGCCTCAGCCTCTCGAGTTGCTAGGATTACAGGCATGTAATTCTCTGCACCCAGCTCACACTTCTTCTTGACAAGCATTATTTATGTTTTGTTTGCAGGACACTATTGTCAAAAATAGTAACCTGTTTACATGATAGCAGTTAATTATTTTAATAAATTTGTTCTTTAAATATAGATTATTATTTTTAGTTTATTTTTTAATATACTACATCATTTTTATGATCTCAGAAATTAGATTTTTATGTTTGCTCCTGGTAGGTATTTCAGTTGATGAACTAAATACTATCTTAGGTGTCCAAGGGTTTGACAGAAATCTTTTGCACTCATCTTTCTATCTGATGTTTTTTAGGAAATTATACAGAATTCTACAGTGTTTTGATGCAAGAAAATATTTAGGGAGCAATAATAAGAACACAAAAGAATTTGGTGATATTGGTAAACTGTTTTTCTTCATTCAGAAATTCTGAATTCTGGTTATATACCTGACACTACCAACCACTGGAGAACAAAGAAATGCTGTCCCCATCTCTTCCATAAAGTCTTTTTTTTTTTTTTTACTATTATCTTTATTTTTTAGTTGTAGATGGACAATACCTTTATTTGTTTATCTTTATGTGGTGCTGAGGCTCGAACCCAGTGACTCACACGTGCTTGGTGAGAACTCTACCACTGAGCCACAGTCCCAGCCCCAAAGTCTTGATTTCATAAGCAAAACTGCCATTACTGAATGTTATAAAAGTATTCCAGATTCTAGAATCCAAAACATGAAGTAAACACAGTATTATTCAAATGTTTAACTATTTAAAGAAATTATGTGTTCTAGTTCCAAATAGCTGATTTTGTGCTTCATTTCTGATTATAAATGCATATATGTGTGTATAAGAAATGTGTGTGTGTGTGTGTATATATATATATATATATATATATATATATTTCTAATTTATTCTTTATATATGTATTTGGTTTTTCATCTGAGTTTCTCAAAAGCTTAAAAATAGAATGAATACATGGGCTAGGGTTGTGGCTCAGTGGTAGAGCACTAGCCTAGCATGTGTGAAGCACTGGGTTCAATTCTCAGCACTGCATATAAAATAAAGAAAATAAAGGTCCATCAACAACTAAAAAATATGTTAAGAAAATAGGATGAGTACAGTTTTTACTAAAAGATGCCAGTTAAATAAATGGTTTGCAAATTCTGGTATAGCTACATTGTGATTAGATCAGTGAATTAGGTAGCTTTGAGAAACAGAATTTTGTAGGTTTAGTTAAAAAAAAAAAATGAGGTCGTTAGGGAGCTGTTCAATATTAACATTAAGGAAATCTGATGTGCTGTACCTGGCAATTGCAAGTAAATATAGACACTCTGACATGTTTGAGAAAGCTCATGTCTAAAAATTCACTTGTCAGTCACTTGGAGAAGAAGTATTTATTGAACTTCCATTGTCCCAGCCTTGCTAGTCATTGGCAGCAATATTAAAAGAAAAAAAAAAAGAGTAACAACATGCAAATTGAAGATTTAGAGACCCAAAGTAATTAGGAAGCATTATAAAACAATGTGATAGGAAATTTAGCCTTATATAATTTAATGCTATAACTTAATTCTATCATGTAATTAAGGCTAATGAAAATAAAATTCTAATTTTATGGCACTGATAAAACATATGGAGGACATTAATTTAAAAATTAAAATTCCTAGTGAACTTAAGCAGTGGCTCAAAATTGAGTTCATGTAGGGAAAATAACTCTTATCCCAATGAATTGACAGTAGGCTTCAGTAGAGACTTGAATCTTAGTTTAGGGAAAAGAAGAAAAGTTCTCCTTTAACTAACTTGGTTAGTGTGCAAGGATATATACATAAGCTCAAATTTTCTATAAGATTTTTATGGAAAAGGGATAATCTCTAGATAAGAACCAGAATTATTCCAGATCACTTTGGATAACATTGTATAAACCAAGCTCAGTGGTAGATTGTTTGCCTAGCATATGTGAGGCACTCAGCACCACATATAAATAAATAAATAAGTAGATGTCCATCAACAACTAATAACATTTAAAAAAAAAAAGTTAAAACTGAAGGTTTTTAATAAGTTTCATTTACACATACATAACCATTTTTAAGCAACATAATCATGGATTCCTAGGCATTTACCTAGTATGTTCCTCCAGTTACATATGCTGATTTTATTAAGCAATGTGACCTTGAATACTTTTCTGCTTCCTAGCCTTTTGTGTTTTATAAAATTCTAGTTTCACAGATTTGAGTCTCAGATGGTATCCTCATCCTTGTGTTGCTCATATTTCATATCCTCTGGACTCCTGGGACAACTCCCACTTAGGGATATCCATCTGAGTTTTGGGCCCCCATTGCTTCTCTCAGCACAACTCAACACTAGACATTTTTTTCTGTTGCAAGACTCTTAAACTATTTGTTTAAGTTGGTGCATATTGTCCAGATACCAGGTTTTATATACATTGTAAAAGCTTTAAAATAGAATATAGTATACAAGTATATGATAAATATGTTTTTCGAATTTGAACAAAAGTTTAAAATTAGGCCTTATACAGGATATCTAACAACCAAGTGATTTCCATAAGAAAGTTAAATCTGATTTATATCATCTTAACACATAGTATTGTATGTACCTTTTCTAAAGGAGGAACTTGAAATAATTTGACAGCTTAGGTTCATTACTCAACTTTTTTTTTTAAGTCCCTACATTTCTTTAATGCTCAATTTTTTCCTTTTCATTATGTATTAGACAGAAATAGCTATCTCATACATTATCCTAAACTGGGGTTTATAGAGAACTAGAGAAAAATGTGTTTTTGTAAGTTGTACCTCAGGATCCTTGGCTTCTCAGTCAAAGCAAATGTCCCATTTTCCCTAGTTTTGTTTCTAGAAACTGGATCAAATTTACCCTTTTTATATATAACACTTATATGTGTATATTATTCATCTCTTTGGAGACTAGTGTTATTTTTTGTTTTTTTTTTAGACTGTCTGGTAGAATATAATTAGAAGAGAAAAATTATCTTCATCCAGTTGCTCACTTACTAAAGATCAGAGGTTGGGTTGTTTTGCGTTTTTTTTTTTTCTTTTCTTTTTTGGCAGTGCTGGAGATTGAACCCAAGATCTTGCCTAGCTAGGCAAGTGTTTTACCACTGACTTGGGTAAAGTCTGTAAAGTTTTTGCTAAAGTGACATACTAAAGGTGAAAAAAAAATATTGATACCAAAGCATTTTAATATTTACATTGCAATTTCTCTTGGAGAAATTTTTGTTTTTATATTGTATTATTCATTCATTTTAACCCTTTCCTTCTTTAGGTCTCTGTTTTTTAATACAGTACATAATTTTAGGATTTTTGCTTTATTATAATACTGGAAGTAATTCTGGGGAAGAGAAGAAAATGAGAAGTATCAAGTCACTTTTTTAATTCTTTTCCCTACCTTATAAGCAAATTTAAATGTGTCTGATGTGACTGGTTATTTTCCCCTTATTTCCTCCTGTTAAACCCTTTCTCACAATTCCCTTCTTTTTTCTTCTTCTTCTTCTTTTTTTTTTTAACTTTTTCAAAGTCCACCAAACAAAGTTGGTATATTCTATCCAGCTCTGATTTCTCTCCAAGGGATGAAAAGCTGTTCTCTCAAACTCAGTAGGTAAGGAAAGCTTCCCCAACCTGTTTTCTCTTGTTGTGTCATAATGTGTCATCCTAAAAGTTCTCAAAATTGGTTGTGAATATATTTATTTTTCCAGTGCTGTGAAATGCTTCTGCATGTAGTCTGTTGTGATTTTTTGTTGATATTGAATTACACGACAAAAATGCAGCCTCACATAAATGATGTTTTTGGAAAGGGGAAGCTTTTTTAGCAATTATGGATATTTTCCTTTGATACTACACCAAAACTTGATAAGAAGTAGTTTCTTTTTTTCTTTTTTATTTTTTGTAGTTGTTGATGGACAGCATGCCTTTATTTTATTTGTTTCTTTTTTATGTGGTGCTAAGTATCAAACCCACTGCCTCACACGTGGCAGGCAAGTACTCTGCCACTGAGCTACAGCCTCAGCCACAGTAGTAGTTTCTTAAACGTTAACTGCAGCCTGGTATCTAAAACCATGTCGATGAATGCTACATTAAAAACCATTGATCTTCCTTATACTTTGAATTTCTTTTACAACATTATAAACTGGTCATTTGGGACATACTGGTTTAGTGAGTTGTACAGATTACAGATCTCCCAAATGTTGACTTAGTTCATTGTATAATATTTAAAAATCACATGTAACATCATCAGTGATCTCATCCGAAAAGTCTTCAAGTATTGGGCAGCTGTCAAGCCTACTGTGACAGGTATAAGTTTTCCAAAATTTTAATTTTCACTTGAAAGCTCAAATTTTATCATTGGCAGCAAATCTTGTCACTTGTTTTCCTTAAAGTGACAGGCTAACTTCATTTTCTTTTCGGAAAATGTCTGAATAACCATAGTCTGCATGTCAGTCATTCTTTCAAGTGAAAATGGCATTCTATTAAAAAAGTGACTAGTTCAGCTTGCAACTCAAAGAGTTGCACAAGTTCTCTTCCCCAAGACAACCATTGTACTTCAGTATGCAGCAGCATTTTTTTGTGCATCCTTCCTATTTCCTCACACCAAATATTTAAAAGTTTTGCTAACTTGAGATCAAAAATTCAATAGAAGTAATTTTTACTGCATTATTAAGAACAGTCTTAGGTGAAACCAGCCTTTTCTGATTTTTTATTCTTTTTTACTGAGTTTGTGGCATTAAAGAACACAGTGAATACAGTTGGGTACCATGGCCTTGGTAGCACTCTGGCATCAACAGTTTTATACACCATTGCTTTTGCCATGTAAATGAATTGTAAACACCAATTTAGTAAAAACAAATGCAAATTGCATTTTAATAGTATTAAGAAAGTAGTTAACCTCATTTCACCCTACTTAAAAACTAGTAAGTTATCGGTTATTCTTTTCTGGATCCTGAATGAAAACAGACTGGATCAGAGAAAAAGGACTTTATTAGTTACAGCACAACAAGCAAAAGAACATCATATTTGCATTGCTCACACCTTGGGATAACACATATGGACCCAGAGATGCATGCAGATGCAGTAGGTTACAATGTAGTAGAGGAACCCTTTATGTTATAGCTAGCACTGAACAAGCTTATTCTTTGTCCAAGGGTGATATTATTTCATCTTTCAAGTTTGCTCTCTGCAAGCACAACCCTGAGAAATGTACAGGTAAAGATTAGTCATAACCTTATATTATTAATATGTGAAGAAAAATGTGCAGAGACACTAAACCCATCTTAGATATCCTTTTCCCATCGTGGATCCCTTGAAATAATCTTGAGACCCCCAGGGATCATCGACTATATTTTGAGAACCACTGGTTTAACTATAATTTCCTCTTAGAAAAATCATGTTGCCTTTTTCTCAGTAAGATATTACTTACATCCTACTGAAAAAAAAAAATGTGCTAAAAATACCCTAGCATCTTCTCAGGACCTTTATGTATGCAGAAGATTGTAATGCTCACTTATCAGTCCTTTTCACATTTATTGGATAATTTGTTGTTTTATACATTTATACTTTAAATTATGATACTTTAACTTAGTAACTTATTTGTATCTATTATATTAAATCCAGAACAAACTCTGAATTTTGACTCTAATCTGTTAAAAGACAATGTGGAGGCTGGAGATAGAGCTTAGTGGTAGAGCATCTGCTTAGTATGCATAAAGCCCTGGGTTTGACTCTCAGCATCACCTACCAAAAAAAAAAAACAAGAGGAAACAGGTATCCACCTGGTACATTGCCTAATATGTTTTACAAAACTATAGACCTGTGAAATGCTGCATTCTGTGCTCTCTGGTAATGTTTTAAAGCATAAGAATTATATGTAGAATCTGAAATCAGCAGTAAGAGAGCGACTTGTCTTTATTTAATCACAGGATCTCTAAGCTAACACTTTTCCCAGTGTTGTATTTTAATGTCCTCTTACTGGATTTGTAATCCCTACAAAGACATTACTAGAATTTGAGAGTAGGAGAAAAGAAGACTCATCTAATTTTTCAGTTGTACATAATGTGTTTCACTTTCTGAACTTTCTTCCTTGCTTAAACCTAATTGTTGGGCTGGCAGTATAGTTCAGTTGATAAGAGTGCTCGCTTTGCATGCGTAAAGCCCTGGGTTCAATCCCCAGCACCACAAAAAACAAACAAACAAAAAAAAAAAACCACCTAATTGTTACGTTATGAAAGTTGACTTTTTCCCTGGAAGATTTTTTCTTTGACAGTTAGTCATCCTTCCATATTCTAGAATCATAATAAAACTGTTGTAAAATAGTTTCCACCTATTCCATGTCATTAACCTGTGATTTTTTTTTTCTTCTCTGATCAGTCCCTTTTGGAAACACCATAAATCTGAGATGGGTATCTGTTTTCTTTCTTCTGCTGTGTTTATCAATAGCAGTATGATTTTTGCCTTCCAACTCAGTTTCATCTAAGTAATTCCATATCTGATATATTTGTCCACTGTTCCTTCTACCCCTAATTGCTCTTCACTATTTAGCATTAAGGACAACACATTTCCCTCTACATTTCATCCTAATAATACCAGAGGGGCCACTGACTTGTCTGTATCCCTTATTAAGAGCATCTGGACAATATTACTGCTGCTGGATGGACAAGAGGCCATAGGAGATGATCTCCTTGTTTCCTTCTTATTGCTGCTAATTGAATATTTTCTCCTCCATCCTCTTTATCTGTGCTACAGCCTGAGAATCCTCATTCCTGCCCCTGGTTCTTGTTTCTTATATTGCTATAAGGATAAAATGACATCTTTTATATAAAAATGAATCTAAAACTCCTTTCTACTGTTTAATAAATGTCCATTCCTTTTGAAATGAAGATAAAGTTGGTGAGACCCTCAGTTTTGTTTTGAATTTTACTTTTCCAAGAACCTAATCTGTTTTTTGGGATTTCTCCTGCCCTGCATTATTGTTTTTGTTGTTTCGTTTTGTTTCTGTTTTCGTTTTAATGCAAGGAAAAATGGCCTGACATTAAAAGTAGAAACTGGAAGTGTAAACCAGATTTGAGGAACAGGTGGTAATGTGGTTATATGTGTCTTAAAACTTGGTGTTCCTCAGCCAGGCATGTAGCTTAGTGGTAAAACACATGCCTAGGATGTACAAGGCCCTGGTTCAATCCTTATTCATTCTCTCTCTCTCTCTCTCTCTCTCTCTCTCTCTCTCTCACACACACACACACACACACACACACGCTTCTACAACAGACACCAGAAGAAGTGAACATGATGTATTGGACAGATTTAAACTTTAGAATGGCTAATAAGAGAGAGATTGGGCCTGTTTAGTAGAGTTGATATGAGAATAGATCATATAACTAAAGAAAGGTAGAAGAGGGAAAGAGCAGTGTACCCAGTTCTGAACCTTACAGACTTTTCAGAGACTTTTAGAGACTTGTTCCTTGTAACCTAGGAACAAGAGGGACCAATGAAAATATCAAAACGTAAGAAATATCGTATAATTCTTGGAACCAAAAATAGTTTCAAGGAGGAGCTGGTTGGTCATATAAAATACTTAAAAATTAAATTCCAAATTATGCAGAATGAGAGCTTTAAAAAAAACATTAGATTTTTATGGTGAAATCTCAGAAGAATGGGAAGAATAAAAAACAATTTAATAGTTAAACTTCCATTATAACATTTATAAATCAAACAACATGCAAGAAATCAACCACCTGAAGACTTTGGAAACCAAACCTGACACATTTTGGAGGAGAATAAAAAATGTGAATCAAGTAATTGGCTAAAAATGAATTTCCAGTTTTCCAGAGTTTTGTCCTGATAGTGGCCATAGTTGCAGTGGAGGCATAGCAGTAGCTTAAATTCCAGCAGAAAGCCCACTGTAATTCTTGCTAGAAGAACCAGGAAGCAGAATGAAACCAGAATAACCATGGTTACTAAAAAGTGAAGGAACCCTAGAGAAAGAGAACCCTAAATTATTTTTAAACTCATTCCAAATCTCTGGCTCTCCCAAAGCTAACAGGACTAACTGAAAGCAGTTTGTAGTTAAGGTTAACCGTCTGGTCTGAGCTGCTGCTCTCCATGAAAGTGAGTTTGGAGTCAGCTAACCAATTTTTTTATTGTAAAAACAAACATGCCAACACTTTCAGCACCATGTAACATAATAATTACAATGTTTAAGATATGGTCCAAAATTACTCAATATATGAAGAGCCCAGAAAATGTGACCCATTTACAAGAGAACAAATACCAATCCTGAGATGATTCTGAAATTCAAAGTATCAGGAAAGAACTTTATCAGCTACTACTTTTAAGTTCAGTTCTTTATTAGCAAATAGTTGAGTAAGAGTAGAATTAACAGTAAGATACCCCGTTTTTGTGCTTTTTTGTGTGTGACAGGCCAGTCTTAGAATCCTAGAGCTAGTTTGACTTGGTAGGATATGTAAATGTTACCATTCTTTGTTTCCCTCTTTATGCTGGATAACTAACTGTAACATTTAGTTTCTCTAGCAGCCAAGGCCAAGGATTATGGCTGAGTAATTAAACACAGGCAAAAAGGCACAACTTCCATTCACAACTACTCTATATGCTAGAATTCAGACAAATTATTTGATCTCTCCAAAGCAAGCTAAAGTTTGTAAGCAAACTTTAAAATCATCATTAAGTACTTAATATGTGAGGTTATGTGGATTAGGTTAAAAAATGCATGCAGATTAATTAATAGCTATTTTCAAGAAGATATTTTCTGTTCATCATGGTAATAGTAACAACTTTAAATTTGTACTTAACTCTGGAAAGCACTATGGAGATTCCTCAAAAAACTAAGAATGGAACCATCATATGACCCAGGTGTCCCATTCCTTGCTATTTATCCAAAAGAACTAAAATCATCATACTGTAGTGATATAGTTGCTTCAGTGTTCATAGAAGCACAATTCACAAGAGCCAAATTATGAAGTCAGCCCAGATGCCCAGCAATAGATGAATAGATAAGAAAATGTAGTGTATATACACAATGGAGTTTTACTTATTCATAAACAAGAATGAAATAATGGCATTTGCCAGTTAATGGATGGAATATCATGCTAAGTGAAATAAGCCAGATTCAGAAAATCAAGGGTTGATGTTCTCTCATGTGGAAGCTAAAGCAAAATAAGGGAAAGCAGGTGTTGGGATGCACTTTCATAAATATATAGGGAAGATGAGTAGAAGATTAAGAATGAGAGGGAAGGTAGAAGAATAGGAAAAAGGGAAAATATGAAATGATTGTAACAAAATCATGTTATATACATGTATAACTTTGCCAAAGGGGATTTCACCATTATGCATATGTAGGAAGTACCAGTCAGAAAAAAATAAATGAGTGAAAGGAAGATTAGTAGAATAGAGGAAAGAATAGGGGCAGAGTAGAGGGGTGGAAAATTAGGGGTAATGGAGGTTGAAATTAAATTCCTTGAGTGTATGATTTTGTCAGAACAAACCCAAATATTATGCATAACTGTAATGCTCTAATTTTTTAAAAAAAAATCTTTTTGGTTAAAGAAAAAGATTTTCCCAAATCAGTTCTGTTTAAGCATAGTGTTTAGGGAAACAAAGGAGTATGAGAAGCCTTGCTTAAGTTGGTCTTGACTTATGCAATTTCTACTGAAAGGTATCCCCACAATTAATATCTACCTCTTATGAAAATAAATTCAAAAAGAAATATGTAGACGGTACTTAATATAAAGTAAAAGACTTAAAAAACATAATTTCAAGAGTAATAATCTTATTTCAAATTAATGTCAGAATTGAAATTATAATAATTGAGATAGTACTGGTAAAAGATTTTACCTTTCTTAAAAAGCATGTTGTATCATAAAATTGGTAGAGATGGGGGGCGATACATTAAATCAGAACTCTGTAAAAAAAAAAAAAAAAACTTGGAAGTAATTAGGGTGTTTAATTTTATTTTTATATTGTTTATTTTTTTGCCACTTCCTTCAGAACTCTGGGATGAATCCCATTTTGCCCTGGAGTTGTTCCCACACTGGCAGTGGGTTTGCCTAGCACACTGTGTCATGCAGAACAGATTTTGTTCCATGCAGAAGAGGATTTTGTTCCTCTTGCTTTGCTAGGTTTTCAGGAATGTTAAGGAGGGTGTGAGAACCAAAGATTTTGTATGTCCATGAATTCCTATAGATTAAATACAGTTTCTTTGTATTTTTAATCTTTTGTCTTCAAACTTATTTTACTATGCTTTTATACTTATTCTTATTAAATTTCCTTTCATGATGTTTTTCTAGTTGTTTTACACCTGAATCTTTTCCTTTTCTCGTTCTCCTTAATTTAGCCAAATCCAATGTTTGACTTCATCATCCATTTTTACCTCAGTGTATATGTATGTATAACTGGTAAGGAAATTTTCAACCTCAGTCTGTCCTTTAACATTTCATTCTTAAGTTTCAAAAATCTAGATGATAAGTGAGTCCTTACTTCCAGTGTATTTTTTCACTATTTATTTTAACTTTTCTGTAGTAAATTATATCAAACTAGTTATTTATATCATAGGTGTTCACAGTTTATATTTCCTTTACCAATCCATCCTTTATTACCTTGGTGTATTTCTTGGTTTACATTATTCAAAGTAAGAGCATAATTCACTTTTCTGTTTTAAGAGCATAATTCTGTTGAGCATCATTCAGAAACTAAACAAAAATTGACTATGCTTAGTTGCCTGGACCACCAAAAGGTAAATATTTCTTTGCATTTAAGGCTCCCAACTAAAGTTAAGAGGGAGTCTTTGATATGAGCTCTGGAATAAAGTGATAGGCATTGCTATAGATCAAATACGTGCCATCAAGAACTTCACTTCTTTATTTAAAATTAGCCTTTTAGGGAAGGGAAAGTAGCTCAGTGACACAGTGCTTGCCTACCAGGCACAAAGCCTTGGGTTCAGTCCCCAGCAATGTAAAAATAAATAACTGTAGTCTTTTCAAGGTAAAGTTCTTTATATATGAGAAAATGTGCATTATGTTAAAGAGTTTAGTCAAATCGTTTTTTAAAAGTTCCATAAGTCTGTATAATTTTACTTTCATTTTTAGTAGCAGCTATAACAAAGATAACTGTAAGGGAAAATATAAATTCCTTTTTTGAGAAGTTGATATATACCAAATCCTGGAAGGTAACCCAAAACACTTTTTTCCTTCTAGTGTCAGGGATCAAATCCAGGGCTTTGCACATTGCTAGGCAAGTGGTCTTCCTCTGAGCCACATCCCTAGCTCATTTTCCATTGTCTTTTCATTAAGAATAAACCTGTAGTTGTATGCAGTGGCACACACCTATAATCCTAACAACTTGGAAGGCTGATGCAGGGAGATTGCAAGTTTTTGAGGCAAGGCTGGGCAACTTAGTGAGATCCTGTCTCAAAATAAAATTTTAAAAAGGGGGAGGGCAGGGGAACTGAGGATATAGCTTAGTGGTAAAGCACCTCTGGATTCAATCCCCAGTACCAAGTAAATAAATAAACAAACTTGAGCCTGTATGGTTACACACAACTATAATCACAGATACTCAGAAGGCTGAGGCAACAGGATCAAAAGTTTAAGGCCAGCCTGGGCAACTTAGTGAGATCCTGTCTCAAAATAAAAACAATAACTCAGGGCCTGGAGTTGTGGTTCAGCAGTAGAACACTTGCCTAGCATGTACAAGGTCCTAGATTCAATCCTCAGTACCACTAAAAGTAAATAAATAAATAAATAAATAAGGATATTTTTAAAAAACATAACTCAGTAGTAGAGAGCTTGTGTAGTATGCATGAGGCCTTGGATTTGATGCCCAGCACAGCAAAATAATAAGTAGGTAAATCTGGTTTTAGACTAGCAAAATATTAGCTACTCATTGTTCTCCTTTTTAAATATTATTTCATGTTAAACAACATATATTTTTATAATACCTAAAGTTGAAGTTTAAATTGATTTACACTAAGTCAAAATTTTCTCAATTCACATAAGAGGAAATTTAAGGAAACATTTCACAACATCCTCCAACTGTTTCAGATGGGTTTATCTTAATGGATTTAGTTGAATGACTTTTCCAGTGCCATACTGGAAGTGTATTTGACATGTAAAACTCATTTCAGCATTCATTCTACAAGTTTCACATTTCCAAACTGGTAGTTGGAACAGCTTATGATGTTAAGTTTTTTAAGTTTTAGTATCTTAAAATAAATTCATTTGTTGAATGATGTAGTGCTTAAAATCTAAAATAATACTCAAAAATTCTCTTGCATTCTTATTTGAAGTTAAAATAACCTCATCTTCCTGAAGTACAGGATCCACTCAGATAATATTTGAGAATAGAAAAAAAATTTAAATATCTTTTTCTATTGATTACTTACACTGAGATGCTCACCAAACAGAGGAATCTTCATTAAGTAAGGTAATAGCATCAAAAAGAAAGTCTGAATTTCTAAGAAAAGTATTCAAGTCGCCATTGACTTTTATGAGTCCTAAATCCTTTGAAAAATAATTTTTTGTAGTGATAGATGGACAGCATGCCTTTATTTTATTTGTTTATTTTTATGTGGTGCTAAGGATTGAACTCAGTGCCTCACATGTGTAAGACAAGAACTCTGCCACTGAGCTACAGCCCCAGCCCTGAAAAATATTGTCTTCAGAAAGTTGTGTAAGACTGCTACAGTGGAAAATAACATCAATATGCTATACCCATGCTAAATAAACCCTACTTCAAAACATCTGTCAGGAAACTGCTCGCCTTTTTTGGGGGGTTGGTTTTGGTTTTGTTTTTTTCCCAATTAGCATGTTAAGGAGTCCCTTTTTGAAATTTTTTTATTGGATGCCACTCTGATTTTTCATTTGACATACATGAGCAGATTAATTTAATATGAATGATAGAAGGTGTAGATATTGCTTAGTATGACCAGTAATGCTTTTCTTAAGTAACAGAACAAAAATAATAGTAAATAGAGCTATGTTCTTTACCTTCGTGGCTCAGGAGGCCAAGGCAGGAGGATTGAAAGGTCAAAGCCAGACTCAGAGCCTTGCCTTAAGTAACTCAGTGAGACCCTGTCTCTAAATAAAATACAAAAACAGATTGGAGATGTAACTCAGTGGTTAAGTGCCCCAGGATTCACTCCTCAGTACCAAAAAGGAAAAAAAAAAGAAAGAAAAAAACTAAATTTAGATACTTCATAGAAATCCCTAAGTGAGTCTTCCCTTTACCAACTGCCTGAACACCCAGGGCATCTTTTTACAACAAATTCACACACACTAGTTATCAAATCCAAACATCACAGAAGTAAATTGGCACCAGTTAATTTACTAAGCCAAACAAAAGTTTATTATTCTTTTCCAGCCTTTTCTTTCACCTATCTTCATCTCCACTAGATTTTAATGATTCTTTAACCTTTCAGAAGCAGTCATTCCTAGTTTCTGTCAAAATCAGAAGTGGAAACTAGGATATCATCTTTACCACTTTCTGTAATACATCTTCAGTTTTAGGCTAAAATTACAAAGTAATTCTTTTTGGTTCTTTCTAGGTCCTAATAAAATAACATATTAAGAAATTTTAATAGTAATTTTTCAAAGGAAGCCATTTCATTTAATATAAACACTTCATTATTATTTAACATATTAATTGCCAAATAATTTTATTCTCTTTATATCTGCTCTTTTTGATGTGGTTTTAATAATATAATCTATTTAACAGTTGTTTTTTCGTAGTGTCCTAAGTGATTGGCTAGCTTTAAAATGTTACCTCTCTTCCTGTCCATACTAAAGTCTGTTAAGTGTTGTAATTGTACTTAATGCCAAAGAATAACCTTGTCTGCCACTTTTAAAAACAAACTGTGATTGTGAAAATGTCTTCTGACTACTTTTTAAAAAGCTCAGTAAAACAGTTTTAGTTCAGAAGGCGTGGCCTAAATGTTTGCTAGACAGAGTATGCAGCAAGAAAATGATCTTTTTTTTTTTTACCTCAATACCATGTTATAATATATAAAATCAAATTGTTTAAATTGCCAACATTTTATTTTACTAATTCTACGCTACTGCAAAATAATACTTTACATATGGTGTAGGGTATTCATTTAGGAAAAAGCTAGGAAATGAGAGCAGTATATACTGGAGAACATGTTAATTTTAAGAAAAACAAACTGAAATCAAGTCTTTGTCATCTTAGAGGACAAGACTCCTAAGATATTCAAAGCAATCTTTTGAAAAGCAAAATTAAAAGGGGAGATACTCAGGTGATAAAACAATTAAGTAAAAATTGTCATTTTACTAATAGTGACAGTGACCTTAATTGAAGAAGATCAAAAGTCACCAAAGATATGTCCTCTGGTTTGGATTTGAATTTGAATTATATAGTTTGGGCTGAATTATGATTATATAATAGCCATCTTCAAATATCAGAATTTGTTAGTTTGTAGCTTCAGAAAGTACACAAAGATTTCTACATATATTTAAAGACTTTTTAAAAATCTGAACCATAGAATATAAAGTATTACAACATGTTCTTTAGTGTTGACTTTTTCCAAGATCAAAACAATTGTAATACCAGTGTAAGCCACAGGGTGGGAGTGAAAGGCAAGAACTTGTATTGAAGCAGCTTAAATATATAATTACATGATCTTTATAAACCTTAAAAATGCTTGTTAAATAATAAGTAGCTGTAGCTTGGTTTTATTTTTTCTTCCTCTTATTACAGCTGCATTCCTTAGCAAAGAACCTACAAAAACAAAGACATTAATACATACATATAGGCCATTATTAGTATTATCAAAAGGAGTTAACACAAAGGTTTCACTCAATTTCTAGTCATATGAGGTGCTTGGTATCACAGTAGCAATTTTTATCAATAATTGAATTTGTGAAATTCCTTGAATTGCCAGTACTGAAGATAATAATTGAAGAATTACTATCAAATTACCAAAATGCTTCATGCTTTAAACTTTTTATTTTTATTTTCCTTTCTCCTTTATCTCATTTAAAGAAAAAATTCTATTGGACATCATAAGCTATTATATATTTTGTGTATATATGTACACTCCCTCAATTTGTTTTTCAATGGAGAAGATAAATAAATGTTCCTTTGTGTTTTCTGTTAACCAAATCTCGTTTGAGTTTGGAAGCAATTTAAAGTATGATCGTTTTTTTGTATCTTTAAGGTGAGAAGACAAGAGGTTTCTTCTCCTAGAAAAGAAACTTCACCAAGGAGTCTTGGCATTCCTTCATTCCATGAAAGGTAGTTCTGCATCCTTTTTTGCCAGCTCTTAAAAATTACAAATTTTGAAATATGCAGTACTTTATATTTTTTATATATATATATATATATATATATATATTTTTTTTTTTTTTTTTTTTTTTTTTTTTTAATTTTAGCAGTTGTAAGAAAACAACTCTCTTTTAGAACTGGAAGAAACCAACCAAGGCTCCTACATGTTAAAATGACCTAAATAAGTCATACAGTTAATAGCAGAGCTAGAAGTAAAAGTTGAATTTTCTGAAGTTCTACTATTTCAATAGACCGTGTATTGTGGTCACATTATTTTATATGGATGAATCCTATTGTGAACCTTATCAAAGTGAGGACTATTTCATAATTCTATTTATGAATGTTTACATAGAAAAAAAGTCTGTACATTGAAGTTAATGAGTGAATAAGCCAGCATTAATGTGATGTGTGAATAAGTAGATATTCTGTTCCACACTACATTTATGAATTAGAACTTTTAATTTAGCACTTATTTTATGCCTGGTTCTCCAAACATTAGAGTTGCTTTTGGGGACATTTTCTACAAATTTAAAATAACTTTTAACATTTCTTTAATTTAGTGGTACATAAAATAGTGGTATGTAAATTTTATTATGATAAAAAATATTTGGAGTTAGTTTACATTTTAAAATATTGATTTGTTTTTAGGGGTAGTATAGAGAAGACTTTCTGGGATCTCAAAGAAGAATTCCATAGAATATGCATTCTAGCAAAAGCACAAAAAGACCACTTAAGCAAACTTAACATACCAGACATTGCAACTGGTAAGGTTTGATTTAACTTTCAGTCATTTTGATTATGTTGGTTGAATTCGTTTTGAATGTGAAATATTTGTGAATGGCTTCTTAAGTGCTAAGGATCTCCATCTTACCCCACACCCACTTATACTTGAATTTTGTGCTGTATTAAGTTCTGTAATGTATTATTTTGCTGTAATTATTGGCTTTTTTCCTCTCTATCTTCATTATACATGATATATAGAGACTGAATTGAATGACCCAATTACTAGTCAGCTTGATTAGAAATCCCATCTTAAAAAAATACAAAATAAGTATAAAATATGCCTCTCAAAGTTTTTGGTTGCTGTTTAGAGGTCATATTGCACTTTAACTCATATGTTAGTAAGCAGCCTTGAAGAAACACTTCCACATATGAGCTAAGTAAAATGATAGCATCAGGTTTGTTTTTAACTTCTACCTAAAATTACATTGAACTCTATGGATAGTTTCTGATAATTTGGTTCAAGAATGAAAATGTAGTATGCACATTTCCTAAAAGCCATTTCTATTGGAGGCACAAAAAATAAACTTAGTATTAAATACAACTTAAGAGGAATATCTATTTTACATATGTGTTGCTGTGTGTTATTTAAAAGTTCTGCCATTCCCTAAAGTCCTAGACCGGTTTAGTTAAGTATTAATAGCAAAATACCAGAGATTGAGCTAACAAGCACTTCTGTAAACAAAAGGAAAGTAAACTGATCATTTGTAATGATAAATTCTCTTTTATCCTTGTGAGTTATTCTGCAGATAATTCCCAAGTGATGTGATTTACAGTTTTCACTCTGAACGATACTGCAGCAATACTGACTAGCACCCCTTTAATTAAAGATCACATTTCATTTCTTATAGCTCTAACATCTAAGCTGTTTAAAAATCATATTACAGTCAAATTTTGCTTTCTGCAACTACTACATTTTGTTTTCAGAAAAACTATACAGTGTAGTGAGGAAGAAACAAAACAATCTCTATAAATAGGCATAATTTGTTTCTTCCCCTTCCTTACCCCTAACATCCCCCAAAAGAACTCAATTTCTTCATCTTAATTTTTGACATTTTCATGAGAAATTGATCTTTGGACAGACTAAAGATATTGTGTTTGAAGTAAATATTTTTATTTAAAATATGCTAGCTACATGGAGATGTAGTACCTAGAATTCATAAATATGCTTTGTAAACATCAACATCTTATCAAAACATTGCAATGGTGATATATTCTTTGCTACACAGAGAACATACCCCATTATCAATGGCTTAATACTTTGACCATTTTTAAATTGCACAGGTCTAAATCTGAGTATGTATCTGTCAACTAGAGCACTGGGTGTTTAACTTCAATTTCTTTCCTACTAAAACTGCTTCCTCGCATTATTCTTATGCTTTATATAACTATGTCACAAATAATAAATACAACATTATTCTTGAAATATTTTAGATATTTTATGCTAGAAAATTCACTGACATTTTGTTTGGTCCAAATAGAAACCAAAACATCAAATATTTTGCCCTAACAGTAGTAGATCAAATGGGAAGAAAGAAATAGGAATTAAAGATACCTATTTAGAGTTTTCAAATATGTATTCTACTTTGAATGAAAATATAGAGGAAGTATCTCAAAAATGATTTGTATAATAAATCTGGAAAACAGTATATTTAACAATATTGTCCCTATGATATTTTTTGTTAAAATTTGATTTTTACTTTAAAAGAACTGAATATTTATTTGTTTTAAAATGAGTTAATAGAATTGTACATTTCCTGTTTATTACTTTATTTTATCTATTCACCCACATATGGCAATAGTCTTGAGAAAAGATAAAGATAGAAATGTATGTTTAGCAAATATGTCTTAAGAAAAATTGCTGTTTGATCCAAAGGGAGGATCCTATTTCATTGGCAATTAGGAAAGAAGAATATATAGGATTAGGGATTACAATCAGGTAAATTTTTTTGTCAGTATTAATGGTAATTAGACTAAGAAGTAATCTAATGAGTAGCTGTACTCAGAATTTGGAAATTTTTTGCATCTTACTTGCTTTTCCTTCCCTGAAACAAACAAAATAGAAAAACTATTTGCTCACCTCAACATGGTTCTCTGTATGGTGTCAGGATGACAAGTATTTTCATGCAGCTCATTTGACTTTTAAGTTTTCTAAGCTCAGATTTCTAGTAGCCTTAGGAATCCTGGGTTTAAATCTCCTTTCAATAGATATTTACTCTCATCACATGAGCAGATTAACTCAAATTATTTTAATGTGGCTGAAGTTGTGTACCAGCTAGCTGTGCTAAAAGAAAATATCAGCTTTATTACAGCTGTTTGATTTCTCCATGTTTTCTTTGCAAGGGGGATAGGTCAACTGCTAGGAAAGTAATTCCAAGCACATTTCTGTCAATTTGAGGACTCCTCTCTATATATAGAAACCAACATGTTCAATTTAGCATAATGGTTCTGAGTGAGTACAGACTCAACTTAAGACTGCTTGGGTTCCAGTGCCAGATATACCACTCACTACCTGTGTAGCCTTGGAATTAACCTTTCCATCTCCCAGTTTGTTCACACATGAATTGGGGATAATAATAGTGCCTACCTTGAGATTATTCTGAGTACTAAATGAATTAAGACACATATAACAATTATAACAGTGCATGGCACATGAAAGGGCAATTAATGTTAATAGTTGTTGCCATTAGCAGCAACAGCAGATTCTAAAGCATTCACCCTGATCTTGTGAAGATCATTTAATAAGTCTTTCCTCCTTCTCAGGTATTACAGAATTTGATTATTGTTTCCTAGAATTTCTTGCCACCCTCAAGTCTACTGACAGGAAAAATGACTACTTGAGAGTTAATGGACTGTTCAAGAACCTTGGAGTCAGAGAAATCCAACTAAGCAATTGAGCTTGTTTTCAATTATAGTACTCTTAGTCACAGAGTATATAGTAAAGTAGGTTATTATTCTAGACTCTGTGAAGAAAAGAATACAGATTCATTCAGAATTCATTTATTGAGGGCATACTGTGTGCCAGGCACAGGGCAGGATATTGGACAGGAAAGTGAGAAACAGAACATAATTTAGGACCTCAGAAAATCTACTATAATGGGAGAAAGAGAGGCATTCATAGAAATATAACACACAGTGTTCAGTCCTCAGGGCACCTCAGAGTCATGGGAGAACCATCCGGAGAAACTAATGTCTAGGCTAAGATATGAAGAGCAAATTAAGAGTTGGGCAAAGAGAATGGGAAAAGACAGGACAAATCAGGCAATTTGCACAGCATATGACGTCCAGAGACAAGAGTATGATTATTTTGGAAAACTGCACAAAGTTCATTACATGTGGAGTATGAAGTAAAGTGGGTATGGTGAAAGGTAAGGATGGAAAAGGTGACCAAGGGGCCAGTTTTGAACAGTTATAAATGCTTTTCTAAGGACTAAGGGTTTGGGGAGTTTTATTAGGAAGATAAAATGACCAGATTTGAACTTTAGAAAAATTATTTTTAGAAAGAGGATAGAAGGGAAAGTTGCAATATAGAGAAAAAATTGAATATGAGACGACTTTAGAAGCATGGAAGCATCTCAAAGGTTGTAATAATCTAGTAAGAGGCGATGGTGTGGACGAAAGAGAAGTAGTAGGTATATGACTGGATGACTAAAGAAGTTGGTTGCACATCATATCCAAAGACAAGATATCCTGTGTCAGAATGTGCTTTAGCAAAGGATACAGAGGTGTCATGAAACTACAAAAGTCAGAGGAATACAAAGGAACTGACATTTGTTAGCTGGCTACAAACATGGATAGAAACCATGCAAGGTGCTCAGTGCACCCTATTCACTTAAACCCACATCACTGTGACTGTACTCAGTGATGTACAACTTCACTGGTAACAATCTTTTAATGATGCTAATTTTTTAAACTTTTACTATTTATCCACTGAATAAGAATACTTACAATGCCAAACTCACTGCCCTCTTAAAATGACATTGTGGAGCATATGTTAACTTTTTCTAGTATCTGAGTTTCATTAACATGGGAAATTCTTTGATCTTTTTTTTTCTTTTTGTATTGCAAAATATAACTCTTTTTGATCTTATGTTATTAGTAGTGGTTTCTGAGATCTTACATCTGCATTTTTGTTTTTCTTGCCTCCCATGCTTCCAGCTCTTATTGATTTCTTTTCTGCTTTAACAGCTCATACCCCCTTTTAATTTGCTGTTTCAAACCAGCTATGAGCTAAAGAAACATCAAGCTCATTTGAATAAATCTAAAGTGAGAATGGAACTTTATTTATCTATGGACTTGAAGCTCGGACTCCTCATAAGTTCTTTCTTTCTAGCTTTTGACTATGTCCTATATAGCTGAATTTGTTGAATAACTAGGGTTTTATTTAGAACTACGTCAGCCCTGGTACCTACGTGATATCCACAACCCCTTTCCCCTTTTTTATATGAGAAAATCATACATTGACATGCGGTTTTCTTTACATGCATCCCCAAATTGCATCTTTTGCCTCCATCCTCTTCCTTCTTCCCAGCCTCCATCACTGCTCCCTCATATTATTGAGAGCAGGATTATTCAGGGTAGACAAAGGCTAAACTGATTAATGAGATACTTAGTTACACAGTGATATTGGGGGGAATAAATCATCTAATTCATGTAGTAAATAATAAATGACTTAATTTACATATATATACCTAGTAAGGATTTTCCCTTTTAACAACTTAGTTGTCTAAGCAAGCTCACAGTTGCGGTTTCCGATATTGACAAAATGTTTAAATGTATGCGCTATAAGCAAATGTTTTTTTTAAGTGTGGAGCAGTGTAACTGTGAACAGAAATGCAAAGCTCACAGCACAAGAACTAGGAAAAGACAAAGTAGTTAAACTGTTACTAATAAGCTTGTTCTGCTTCACCTGCTGCAGGCTGATAATATTCCTATGCAATATGGTAGCAATGTAAAAACCCCAGTTGTTTTCAGTTGCCATAATAACCAAAAGAAAAAATAATACTTATAAGTTCAAAGCTGATTGAACAAATTTTTAAGAATGATTTGAATGTAAATGTTTCCTTTTTATGTTCTTTTTTTCCCCCCAGAAACACAGTGCTCTGTGCCTATACAGTGTACGGATAAAACAGATAAACAAGAAGCGCTGTTTAAGCCTCAGGCTAAAGATGATATAAATAGAGGTGCACCATGCATCACATCTGTCACACCAAGAGGACTGGGCCAGGATGAGGAAGACACCTCTTTTGAATCACTTTCTAAATTCAATGTCAAGTTTCCACCTACGGACAGTGACTCTACTTTTTTGCATAGCACTCCAGAGAGACCCAACATCTTTGGTCCTAGCACATCCGAGGCAATGTGCCAGGACAAATTTAATATGGAGCTCAGAGACAACACAGGAAACTTTCTTAAGACAGAAGAAACTCTGTTTGAAATTCAGGGAATTGACCCCATAGCTTCAGCTATACAAAACCTTAAAACAACTGACATAACAAAACCCTCAAATCTTGTGAACACTTGTATCAGGAGAACTCTGGATAGAGCTCCATGCTTTCCTCCTGGAGACCAAAATGCGTTATATGTAAAAACATTCCCACTTCAGGACCCAACAGATGCACCTTTTTCCTCACTGGATTCCCCAGGAAAAGCTATCCGAGGACCACAGCAGGTAACTGTTTTGCATTAACATATTTTATTATGTGTGAACACACATTTTGCCACACGTGCACAGATATGCTTCTCTTTTAGATTATCGGACATCCTTTTGAAATTAATAATTAGCCAAAGTTAAAAAGCTTTTAGTAAAACATGCAAGTCCTGTGATAAAGGACACGAAATTTTAAAAGATGAATATGCTAAAGCTCTATCATAAAATTTATGACAGATTTTAAAATGCATGTAAGCCTTATCCATATCTAGCATGGTACCAGTTTCTTAGTCTCTTATTCAAAGCTTGTGTACTTGTACTTACAGAATTAATCATTAAATTTCATAATGTGAAATAAATGGTGTTTATCTATTAAAAAGTTTGTATATATCATACTGAATCTTCATAGGAACACAGTTATCTATACGTAAATTATTGCATAATATATTCCTATTTATCAAAATAAATTGTCATTTAATACTTCTATTATATTCTCAGTTTTACAGTACATAGATCTGTAAGGTTTAATGTTTGTTTTGGTTGCTAATCTGGCACTAATATCGCCACCTAATACATTTTTTAAATAGTGTCTGCATATGTATGGTTTTAGTCAAATATTTAATGTTTCCAACAAGCTTGAAGACTACTTATAGCCTACCAGTCCACTTTTACTCTTCCCTTGTAAGTTCAGATTCTACCACAGAATGATTCTATTTGTTTTAAAAAAAAAGTTATAATGCCTGAGGGCAAATTAAAAATACATAATTGTTAAAGTAAACAGAAGCTTATAAAAATACAGATTGACATAAATATCTATATAACTTGCAAACATTTGTTTGATGGTCTCTGCTTTGAGATATTTAATTTTTTTAAACACTTGATTAAATATCCTTTGGCTTTAAGTACTCCTATAGGTTATAGACTTTTTCATCAACATGCAAAGAAGGCAGTAGTCAAGCAGTAGTGTATTTTAGTAACGGAAAAACTAGGCATTGCTGACAAGCCTTAATTTTAAACTCACTTATGTTCTACATTGTACCTTATTTCACATCAGTCTCAGTTATAGTTGTTACTAAATGAAACAAGTTAAACAATTTCATTTATTGCAAGTAGAATTCCTGCAGAGCTGTGAACTATATCAGTTCTAATGCTTGTTACTTTTTTCTCCTTTATCTCTCTTGCCTGTTCTTTGACTAGTTAGTCTGTGCATGCATGTTTCAGTAGATGGCACCCTGTATTGTACATTTACTTTCTATACTGCAGCAAGGGAAACAGCTGGTATGTGATTACAACTTGATGGAAAAGTATTCAACTTAAAAAATGCAGGAGAATTGGTGTTGAGCTATCACAAGACATGGGGCATAAGGTTAGACAATTGATATTTTAGCAGAAAAAGCAAAAAAATTAGTATGATTTGAAGGCCATGTTACAGTTTCGGATTGAAAGAATATTTCTTAAAATGGGTTTTAAAAACATTTTAGTATTTTATTAGTATTAATGAAGTTCAGGGCTGGGGTTGTAGCTCAGTAGTAGAGCACTTGCCTCGTGTGTGTGTGTGTGTGTGTGTGTGTGTCACTAGGTTTGATTCTCAGCACCGCATATAAATAAATAAAAATAAAGGTCCATCAAAATTTTTTTAAAAATAAAGTTCATATGATGAATACAAAATTCTTGAGTTGTGGGGCTGGAATTGTGGCTCAGTGGTAGAGCACTTGCCTAGCATGTGTGAGGCACTGGGTTCAGTTCTCAGCACCACATACAAATAAATAATTAAAAAATTTCATCAATAACTGATAAAAATATTTTTTAAAAATTCTTGAGTTCATAGTAATAGCAGTGATTTTGGTTACATATTACAAGTTTTTACTTTATATCAATCAGTACTACTAAACACCTATTTTATACATGCAGTTATCATAGCAAAGATTTAAAAAGGATCAGCTTATTTTTGTTCTATGTGATATTTCTAACTTTTGTTGAGTCAATGATTGGGCTCCTAACTAAACTCTATGAAGAGACTAAATCTGAACTATTAGATAGTTCCTACCATAGATCCTACTGGAGAAGGATTTTTGAAGATAAATTGGCAGTGGAAGATTGGCTTATCAAATTTGGAAACTAAATTACTTCTAGGTTAAATTTTTTAATCTTCTGTCTGTAGCCATATCAATTTTTCATTAAACCTTTTTTGTTTAAAATGCAGATAGGAAAATTTGTTTCTTAATTAGCTCAACTAAATTTTTGTTCATATACTCATGACAGTTTTGTTCATAGAAAATATTTTTCTAAAAAAAATTATTTTGCCCCAAATTTTACATAATCTCTATTTTAAATATTACTATATTTCTTATGAAAAGAATTGAGTCCATGTTATTATAAGCCCTTTATACTGAATCTTGCTGCATAGACAGATTTTATGTATTTACACAGAGTGTATATCTGTCCAGTAAGATGTTTATAAGAAAACAGGCCATGCTTTTTTTCAATTAGTAATATACTATTTATGTAAATGATTGTTTAACTGAAATGAAGGAAGTTAAGGGAATGAAAACTGTCAGATGCTAGACTATGCTGTGTTCCTTTACAAACATATTAGTAATAGGAGCATAAAGGATTCTTTTTAAATTGGCTTCATGGGATGATTCTCCTCAAAATACCAGAATTTAGCTATGTCCAGGTAATTTATGTATGTCAAGGTAAGAAAGATTTTTTTAAATAATCTATACAGTTAAAGATAGTAAGAAATTTTACAGTTAAAGATAGTAAGAAATTTTTCCGTCAACACCTGAAGGCACCTACTATTAAGCTAAATGCTATATCTCCTCTTTCTAGAAGTTTTTTTTTTTTTTTTTTTTTAAGATAAATGCAGTTTTTGAAAGGCATTTATTTGCTGGTAGTTGTAATAGAGGTTGTTCTATAAATTATATTTTTTCCATAATTCTTTAACTGGACAAATGTTGACAAGTTTCACTTTATTCAGAAAGAATAAAACCAAACTATTAACTAACAGAAGCAAAATAAGAAGAAAGAGTGTATCTGATGGTAGATTTTGTTGAATATTAATTCAAATATTTAAGTTTTTCCCAAAATACTGAACCCATAGAATCTGCTTAGTAGTTAAAAAGAAAAATTTTCTTTTTAAAAATCAAAATGCTGTTTCTCATATATGTATGTATATATGTATGTATATATATGTATGTACATATATGTATGTATGTATTAAGTATTTGCTTATCAAAGTAGGGAAATTTACATTGCTTTGGATTAAGCAATGTAATCACATGTGCAGTGTGCCATGTGTTAATAAAAGCCCTATTACTCAAGATTTCTGTTATAAAATACAATAGAATTTAATTAAAATGTCCTATTAAATATTGACTTATTCCTAAACTACTGCTGTTGACATAATTGAGTATTAAAAATTGCTGGTGCTACAGTTGCAGTGTTTTTAAATAAGTAAAGATAAAATTTGGAAGTGTGTTCCCAGTTCTGGTTTTTTTTGTTTGTTTGTTTTGTTTTTCGTGGTACTGGGGATGGAGCCCACTCTATCATAGAGCTACACCCCCAGCCCAAGTGATTTTTAATCAGAGTTTGGTTATGTCCTTTATGAAAAAGAATTGAGTCATGTCCTCGTGCTAACTCCATGGAAAGGTAATTTGCTTTCATATTAGGGAATTTTGTATATAATCTCATACATAATCATTCAAATACTTAAATTTGAAATTCAATGCAAGTTGATTTTGAGTACAAGTAACAGAAGATGTTTTTGTTTGTTTCCTGCAGCCCCTTTGGAAGCCCTTTCCTAATCAAGACATTGACTTAATGGTACTAAGTGGCTCAGACTCAGAACTGCATATACCCCGAGTATGTGAATTCTGTCAAGCAGTTTTCCCACCATCCATTACATCCAGGGGGGATTTCCTCCGGCATCTTAATTCACACTTTAATGGGGAGACTTAAGGCACACTTAAAAACAGATATGTCAAGTTGTGTGATGATTTGGGGTTATTAATACTACAAATACTTGATTGTAAATTAAATTCATAATCATTTATAGAAATATCTAATATCACAGCTATTTGAATTTTTTTCAAAATTTATTTTGTAACTTTTATTATCTTTTAAAAGATCATCTTGTAAAAAAACCAATTCATTGTATTCATGTTTACAGTATTATTACCACAATTCAAAGTGATGTGGCTAACAGAGTTGTAAAATCATAATTTATGTTGTATCAAATATCTAAGCTTATTGCTTGGATTTCTAGTGAGAGCTATTGAGTTTGAAAATGTTATAAATCTTAGGGGATTTTGTTTTGTTTTCATTTAAAATATTACATTATTTATACTACAAGTAATTTCTTTTAAGTAAATCTGTAAGAGGATAGCAGACAAAATAAAAATCTAATACTAAATCCAAGAAATTTGATGCCCAGTGATAATTATTTAAACACTTTAGATTATTTCTAATAACGTGGTTTTTAGTTTTTGCTCTGTGTATACCTATATGATGAAATGAATTAAATATTAAAAGAGTTACTTATGTTATGATCATTAAAGTGTTCTTTGTTCCTGAGGTAAATAAATAAGTCATATTTGTGGGAAGTTTATAAAAATCCTGTTTTCTCTTTATTAGCCTGATAGAAGGGCGATGACCGGATACAATGGCATGTATTACAATGGTACATCACTTTGAATTTTAAAATCATTTTTCAAACTGAACTTTCTAAAGAAACATTTGCTTTTAATGGGAGCAAATATAAAAGCCTGTGAGGACTATCCATATTTATTAACTTAGATTAATTTAGATTAGAAACGTTAACATTCTTGTTGAGAAAATTGTTATTCATTGTTAGCAGCCTGATTGATGGCCACTGGAAGACATTTGAAAGAGCGATACCAAATTCAGAATTCTGCAAAATTGTTTAAAATAAGGCTTCCTTTCCTTTTTCTTCCCTATGATTCTTGCATTGGGGATTTATCTTTTCCCCTGGTTTTTAAAAATATATGAGGCATAGCTTCCATTTTATGAAGCAAACATTGATTTGCAGCTCTCAAATAGAAATTTAAGCCTTCGTGAAGCAAATGTTTTAAACTGGAGGGTTGGAATGGGGGGATTTGAGCAGGCCCCTGTGCTACTGTGAAGAGCCTTAACTTGTGGAAGAATGAGAGTGGTGCCTCGACTTCTCGGGGTGTCAAGCACATCACATTGACATCTTCCTCACCAAGGTGACATGGCGATTATTAGGTATTCACTGTGAAGGGTTCTGAGGCATGTACATCTCTTTCCTTGCCACTGGGACTGAATGGAAATGCCTAGACAATTATCCAAGCCTCTTCCCTTCCCCCTTCCTCCCGCCCACCCAGCCTCCCCTCTCACTCCTCCCACACACACAAAAAAAATTAAAACTCAAAACTTCCCAGTGTGTACCAGCCAGAATATACCACTGAACCTATCTCAGGAAAAGGGGATCCTTTTTACCTCCTTTCTAGAAAGGATGACTCCCCCTCACATAGTTGAAATCTACTAGCTTACCGATAACCAAAAATTAAAATAAAAACTGGCCCAGAACTGAGATTCAAAGTCACTAACCCCTCTTCTCCTGTCCATCCTTTCCCCCACATCCACTACTTTTAGTAAGAGCCAGGGACTGTGCTTTCTTTGGGGTTCCAGCAGTACCCTAAGCTCCAACTTATGAGGCAGAGGCCCTTTTGGGCCCAAGAAGAGGAGTCTCCTGTCCTGCTCTGCAGAGGTGGCACTGGTCTCAGCTCAAGAGGTGGAGTGGGTACCGACCAGGTTTCTCCCTCTGTCTCTTATTATTGAGTCGTGCAGGGGCTGCCTCTTGGCATCTGCTAAGCGTGGCCGGGTAAGAACAGCTCCCAGGTAAAAAAGCTGCACACGCAAAACGCTGAGTCTGAAAAAAACACCCCCGCCGAGGCGAGGCAGTTGTGAGCGGGATGCCTGATAAGTGGGAGGTGAATGTCCTCGGGAGGGCCCCCCCGGTGCAGCTTTCCCCGGAGGCTGAGGCTTCTGCCAGCGGGGACATCTGCTTTCTTACACTCCAGCCTGGCTCACCCCGCCCCCTCAGCCCCGGGTTGCGTGGTTATTTTACCAACACGGGAGGTGGGGGGAACTCAAGGAGGTAGAAAAGGGGTGGCTGGAAGCTTAGAAGATTTTCTTCCCACTCCCCCCAAGTCCCCTCCTTTCTTCTTCACATCTTTTAACCTTCAAGGTAAAGACTTCATAAATATGAAACAATAAGCGAGTCCGCTGGCTCTCAGGCCCGCCTTGGGCTCTCCGGGGCTGTCGGGTGCCAGGCCTTGCCCTTTTCTCCACCCTCTCGGAGTCGGGCCGGGTTTGGCTGGTTCGGCTGGGTTCGGGGGCCGGCCGGGTGCGCTCAGCCTGTGGCGCCTTCTCTCCCGGGCTGCTGCCTCGACAGCTGCTTGTAGCTACAGTAATTAGACTGTCAGTGCTTGTTAGAGGAGAGAGGGGGAAACACGCTTCTGACAGCAGATTCCGAGACTCCCCAGTTTGTTAATTTCTAAGAGATCTTTAAAGCATTAATTGAGGTCTCCCCAACTCTTCCCTCCCGTCCCTCTCCCCCGCTCCTCCCTTCCCAAAAATATCTTTAGGACAAAATTCTCCTCCGCGTGGAAGCAGTATTTCCCGCAAAACTGCCAGCCCGCGTCCGACTCACGCACATACACCCTAGTTTACATATACATATATAGGCACACGCGTACACGCGGAAGGTTAAGTCCGTGGAGGACTCGTCCAAATAGGCACCGGGATTGCATTTAAAATAATAGTAATAAATAAATAAATCAACTACGAAGGAAAGGGGGGGAGGGAAGCAGAAGTCGGGAAGAAAAGAGAAAAGCAGCAGGCTGATTACGAGGTGTCAAAACTGCCAGGAGCAAGAAGGTGATAGCAATCAGGGGTGAGAAGAGTGCGGCATTCGTGCGGGGCAACTAATTATCCGTCTCATTTGAGAAGAGCAGCATTTGAGGCAGCAGCGTTCGCCTGCTGAACGGTGACAGATTGGCGCGGAGGAGAGGGGAGGTGTTAAAACAATGGAGCCGGGCGCGCGAGCGCTGCTGCATGCT
>NW_026000037.1:48708093-48712591 GCF_001458135.2 Marmota marmota marmota
CGCCACCCGCTTCCTGCTCCCTCGCTTTCCCGCGCGTCCTTCCCGCCGCTGGCGAGTGGAACTTGGCCATCACCACCGCGTGCCTCGCGGGCCGGGAGCCCCAGAACGGCCCCCTGCGGCACCCTCTGCTGGCCCTGCTGAGTGCAGCCAGGCAGTGCACCCTAGGGTCCAGACTGCGCCAAGCGCCCACTCCCCGAGAGCTTCTCGGGCCTGTTGACAGGGGCTCGCGTCCTGGGTTCCACGCCTTAGAGAAATGGCCAAGGAGCCCGCGTTCTTGCGCCTACTCATTTTCTGCTCAGGGGATCGAACGCGTTGGGCAGTGAGTGGGCACCCAAGCGAATTCAGGAAGGCCGCAGGACAGCCAGTGGTGGGAAGAAGTCGGAGCCAGAAAGACCCCTGGACCGACTACACAACCTGGCCCTGCCCTAGTGGGGCCGCCACCCAAAAGGCCTCTTGCAGCTCCTCGCCCTCCTGGAGTTGCCAGGCCCCTCTGGCCTGCTGCGAATCTGCGTGATCATCCGCCAGCAAAATCTCCCTGTTGCTACCCCATCTTCCCCACCAGAACCAGAAGCACCCCGTTCAATAAGCACAGAAAGGGTCTTAGCATTTGTTGTGCTTCCAAAAGCCTGACCTCTTGACCCCAAGACTAGATTAAGGGGCCCTCTGGACCTTCAGAGATACATCTATGACTGTCGCTGTTGAGAGAAAAGCCTTTAGAGAAGCGGGCCAACCTACCCCTTGCCGCATACACTGTGGGGCGATTGGGACGAGACATTTCAGACAGCACCATTCCCTGTCGGGCAGAGAAAACTGGTCACAACGGAAGCACCATGGCTGTCCCTTGACAAAGAATCCACCAAAATCTGAGTCCACGCTGAAAAAGATTTTACAAACCTGTTGAGGCAGGCCAGCCCAGGACCTCGGTTTTCATACAACTTCCTCTACATTTTTTACCGTAAAGGCTGATAGTTGAACTTAAAATACATTTTTATTTCTACCATTACAATATTTTTACTATTACAAACTTAGATATTTAAAAACATTGATGCTCTTAGGACTTGAGTGGGTTACAGAAGGGTTTCAAATTTCGACCAAATGAGAGTGCAGTTTCTTCTAATGTGCTCAGTGCTATTTAGCAAACCAGGTGCAGAAATTTACATCATAAAACCTCCTTCCCTCTAACCATAGATGGAAAATGAAAGTGGCTGAAAGATAATGTATGTAGAAAATTTTATTTTCTGCTGACTTTTACCTTTGCATAATTTTACACACATAATTGCTCATTTTTTAAAATCAAATGTGAAGGTTTGATAAGACTCAGTCATACATACACAAAAGTTTCATTTATAGTATTCTCTCTGCCCCTCTACTGGTAATATTTCAAAATAAAAGTATACAAATATAAAATAAAAATGATGAGTGCATTTCAGCATTTTTATATTGACATCATTGGTCCTATTCATATGAAAAACTACACAAGTGCACAGAGAGAATCCTGTGCTTGAGTATTAGCTGGCACTTGGAAAATTCCCTAGTGTCTGAATCTGTTAAAATAGCAACCTAACAGCAGGAAAAATTAACTTTATGTGTATTAATATAAATTTGAGATTCAGGTGCCCCATGAACATCAAAATTAAGCAATTTATTAACTATTCATCAATCTTTTCTTCATTAACCAGTTCTACTGAAGCAATGTATCTGAAACTGTGAACCTAAGGAGTTCAAATAAATTTACTTCAACTCAATCTTGTGTTGTATATTTATAATATCTAATAAAATACTTCTACTTCCCACAACTTGGTTTTTATGGGCTCAGTGTAATTTCTTCTCTGTCTGTAGACCTCACAAATTTGCCTGGCTGTTTTAATGGTATATTTACAGATAAGTTTTTATTTGCACATAAGGACAAAAAGGTGAAGTGAAATTTGGTCCCAATGGAAACCTGTTAGGTTCCCCGAACATATGGCTCATTGGGCTGTTACTTCCTTTTTGAGATCATTTTCCAAGATTTTTTAATATATACATCAATTTGACACCAGTTATAAAGAAAATATATTGGCTTGGAAGATGCCTCCACCTGGGGCATATCTCTTAATAACAAACCATGTAAGTCAGGTGTACCTCTGAATTTACAGGTTTCTAATTTCAGAGAATAGAGCTTAATTTGAAACCACTCAGAACTGACAGTTGATATACAATCATTGAAATTAGGTAGTTCTTTGGATTCTTAATACACCACAATGATTTGATTAATGCAGTTTAGGGGTGACTGCCTAAAACTCTTTCAAAAGGCTGTGCATTTGGAGTCCACAGAACTACAATGATTTCTCTCAGTAGATACAAATGATGTAAGTCTTATTTGTTGAAAGTGTGTGGTGCCAGCTTAAGACTTAAGGGGAAAATCACAGTACTGAAAAAGATGTAAATGTTCAATTGGTAAAAAAGAAAGGGGAGGGGGCTACTGTGCTAAAACATGTTCCTATTCCATTATGCTTAATTTGCTATTCAAAACAAGTTTTTCCTAATAAGCTCTATTGTTTCTTTCTGTTTTGTAAAATTTAATATGTGTGAGACAAAAACCAGATTCAGAATGTGAATGAAGTCTGTTTAGCGAAAGATTGTTGGAGCTTACAGTTCAAGAAGAGCCTCAAATCAAAAGGAACATCACCTCATATCGCTGATCAAGTATAAAGAAGCAAGTTTCTGAGATCATTTCTAGAATCAGCTACTACTGTATTGCCAACTTCCTCCAGCATCAGAGCTCCTCATGGATGAATTACTACACTTAGTGTGCAAGTGCTAGAATATTTTAAATAATGATGCTTTGTACATTAGCTTTCATTTTATTGCAGTCTTCTCTCTGAGGCCAAAATCCTCAAATAGGACTGAAGTAAATTCTTAAACATGTTACCACCTGTCCTTTGTACAGAGATGTTCATCACATCTCTCCAGAGAATCTGCATCTGATCAAAAAATGCCTCCATTTTTAACCAAGGTTTGAAGGTTCCCTTGAAATCTAGGATGTCTGGATAACTTGAAATGTGCCCATGTGCCCTTTGCTATTTAGGACTCTACCATGAATATATTCAAAAACTGTCTTGCTGATATTCTTTGGAACAAGAGTATAAAAGATGGGTTACCACTTATTAATTCAAAAAATTGGTTTTTTTATAAAACAAACAAACAAAAAACCCCAAAGTCTCCAAGATGCCTTAATTCAATTTTCTTTTTGTGAGGACAAAATAAAAACTAAAGAAAAAGAGAAGGAATGAGTCTCTCAAACCTACTTAAGTGGTTGGAATTCAACTCAGACTCCCATGACCCTCAATCTATTGTTTCTTCTATGATCCTTCACCTCCACAAATATCAACTTTCCCCCTGACTTTGTACTTGGCTTTGTCAGAAACTTAAATCAAATCCAAAGTTTATTAATACAAAGAAACCATTATACTAAACCACAGAGTAAATAGGGAGCCTGACCTTACCTGACAATTCAGTGGGATTTACTATTCAGCAATTGACAGTTTATCACCACCCTTACAAGGGTCCTGGGACATTTCTTTTGGGAGGAAGAACCACCTTAATCATTGAGTGTTGAGCTTTTCTCAGGCCTGCTCAGATAAAGGGATAGGAAGTATTGGTATATATATTTGTAGATGGAGACACAAAATAAGATAAAAGAGAAGATAAAAAGAATTTGTACCTCTAAAGTACTTACACAGCAACCTAACCCTCCAAACCACAATGCTAACTTTTTGATAGTTCAGATTTTAAGCTGAAGGTTAGCATTTGTTAAAGAAAAAACTCAATCCAGTATAGACTGAAAGTAAACTATGTATTTTCTAAAACTATTGATCCTGATTTTAAAAAAAATTCTCTAAACCAAACTAAACATTGCATTTGGCTCCAGAATTGGCCTTCCCCTATCTGAGATGGCCCTGCAGCTCAGGAAAAGGTCTTAGCCTTAGATTATCTTCCTTCCATGTTGGTGATTCAACTCTGAAACTGCTCTCATTAAGACAAGTAATTTCTCCATTTGCAGTTATTAAACTGTTGTTATCACTGACACTAAGTGTCAGTGATAAAGGGGCATCCTGTATGGGTGCATTTGTACTCTTCAGGCAAATGGCTTAAAAGGCAGCCTATTGGGCTGGGGTTGTGGCTCAGTGGTAGAGCACTTGCCAATAGCACATGCGAGGCCCTGGATTTGATCCTTAGCACCACATTAAAAATAAATAAATAAATAGCTAGATAGATATTATGTCCAACTACAATTGAAAAAAAATCTTTTTTAAGTATAAAAAAGTATATATATATGTGTGTATGTGTGTGTGTGTGTGTGTATAAAAGGCAGACTATCTTGGGGCTGGGATTGTGGCTCAGTGGTAGAGTGCTTGCCTTGCATGTGTGAGGCACTGGGTTGGATTCTCAGCATTGCATATACATAAATGATTAAAATATAAAGGTCCATCAACAGCTAAAAATTATATATATATAT
>NW_026000037.1:48712615-48757149 GCF_001458135.2 Marmota marmota marmota
ATATATATATATATATATATAAAAGGCAGACTATCTTACTAGAAATTCACAGTATCCAGAAGAGTGATAAAGCTTGCTTGAAAAATCTCTCTAACTGGGATTGGGGATGAAATACAATCAGCAGGCTTCCTGCATAAATAGCAACTTTGTGAGTTCCCCTTTCTCCCTACACACACACAAACTTCAATACACAAAGAGACACACACACTTGAAATGTCCTCAATTTTGTACTGCTTTTTTCTTGAGGTTTTACCATTGGCATCTTGTCAACCTTTTCTTTTAGAATCTTGGAGACTTTGAATGAGATTTGTTTCTGGCTTAAAAACTTTGATGACTTTCAAAGCAGATTTTTCTTGACCCTTCCATCTTTAATGTTTTTAAGTTCTGACTTTCTTTCAGAATAAACTAAAGACTAACCAGTAAAGTGGCTCTAAAGATTTAGCAATGATACATGGGTACCATGATAACTGCTTGCAGACATGCTAAGTATGATACCCTCTACTGGCCAGGAAGGGAAGGAAAGGGAACCCTTTGGTAGGTGAGACCCAGTGAGCTAAACTTAGGGAATGAATCCTGGTTCATTTCTTTAAGAAGAGGCACCAATGACGCTGTACTTCCTGCTAAAGATGAGGACATTTCCAAGTAGCGTCACTCATTTCTTCCTCTTCCACGGTATAATGTGCTTGGGGAAATATGCTATGGAGGAAACTCGTTTTCTTTTTTAAGGCATAAAAATGTACTGAATGAGTCTTTTTTCTTACATAATTTCTTCAAAAAAAAGTATTCTTAAGTTAGAATCAGAGATTTAGCTAATAAAAACACAGGACGCTGGGTTAATTTGAAATTCAGATAAACAACAAATAATTTTTCTAGTACAAATATGCCCCATGCAATATTTGGCAGCCCTATTTTTAACATCACATTGACTGTAAAGATATGAAATTGAGTTCTTAACAGATTCTTCCCTAGTTTGGGGGTTGGGAAGTAGTTAGGTGTGGAACTAATATCTTTTTTTTTTTTTTTTCTGGCTGAAAACTGTTCTTCCTTTCTCATTCCACAGGCAATGTCTCAGGCCTCTTAAGTATCTCTCAGCATTTGCTGTCCATACCACTCCTCACACTTTTGTTCATGTAAAGTTTGGTGTTGTGTGTAATTGTGTTTTTACATCGTATCCTGCATGATGGAGCTTTTAAATAAGAGAGAATGAGTATCACAACGCTTCCAGATTTCCTGGCATCTTTCTGGCCTCTGCTTCCATGCTGCCTCAGGTAGGTTTGCAGGTACACAATCTCAGTGGAACTGAGATTGGGGAATGGGGGCCCTAGAGGCCTATGGAAAGGGAATGGAGAAGGCAAGAAGGACACTTAAGTTCCTTTCCGTTCTGTTCTGCAGTGCACAGTGGAGGGCCACTGCAGGCCCTTCCCTGAGGTCCGTGCTGAAGGCTTCCTCCCCTCTCTTCGGCCTGCCCTGCTGCCCTGTAAGGCCTGCGAGGCCGAGGAGGTGTGCCTGGGCCTTTGGGGCCTGCCTGGCCAGCCAAAGGCCCAGAGCACCAGTGGCTCCTGGCTCCAGGGTCGCAGGAGGCAGGAAGCTTCAGCTCAGGGGCTGGAGGCACCCAGGCCTTTCCCGGCCCTGCTGCGGCCGCCTGAGCCTCTCTTGAGCCCGGCGATTCTTCCCCTCATTTGTTGCATTGTTTGCATTAATATGAATATCTTGTTCTGTTTGTTTTGTCTCCTGGGAGCCAATAAAGCTGTGAGTTTTTTCTTTACACCAAATGCAGCTCTACAGGCGATCAATCAATGGGTAGTCTTCGGATAATCTGTGAGAGTGAGAAATCTAATAAAGCTAGTGACTAAAAAAAAAGGAAAACAAAATCTATTTTTCTCTTAGGTTCACTACGTCAGGATTAGTGTGTTCCACTTCTGCTGCTTGAGGTGGGTTTAACTTATTCTATCATTATTATTATTATTATTTTTTTTTACCAAATGGATTTGAATGTCAAGATGGGAGGGAGAAGAGATGAGGGAAGATTGAGAAGAAAGGGAATGTTTAGGAGTCTTACATTTTCTGATGTTGGCTGATTCTTGAAGAGGAAAGACAGTAATTTCTAAACTCCCAGAAAATTAAAGAGCTATCAGATTCTAATAAAATAGACTTTGGTAAAGAGGCCCTCACTCAATTTTCCAAACTGACAGGAAATGGAAATTAATAACAAAGTAAGCTAATAGATGAAAATAAATCCAGTTATCATGAGTGTCCCCTGCTACCATCACTTGCTAAACTTAACTTCCCAAATACATTCTCTGGAAGGCCCCTCAGCTGTCCTTGGCAATGCAAGAAAGATGAGGAAGATCTGCTTGGGCTGCTGCTGTGCTCCTCACAGCACAATGCAACCTAAATCATTTATAAACAGATCAAAATAACAATCTGAATTATCTAACATTAACAGCTGAACTGAAGAGCCCAAGATTATGTGATGAATTGTTAAATTGCAGTAGCATTGTTTTGGATTGCTAATTAAAAAAAATAAGCAAACCCCATGACTCTAGATATGACAACTGAAAATACCCACAAATTATTTAATAAATGAAGCGTCTAACAACTTTAACACTTCCTGGTCGCCTTGTTAATAAATGTAATTTGAGGTAGATTTTTAAAATCTTCAATCTAAACAGTGAATTCATTACGCGCCATTCAGATCTCTGGATGCCTATGGACTTCTTGGAATTAGGTGTTAAATAGACAAAAGTGAACCAAACTGCCTTTAAAAGCACAGCATGACCATGTAATTCTTTTTCCAGTTTGTGGTAAAAAATGATGAAACTTCTTTCCAAGTAGCTATCACCCAGATTTAGTGTGAAAAGTAGTGTAATTGTAATTCACGCCATCAGGGTCTATCGCTGATAGACGATCAGCTGTTCTGTGGTGGGGAGAGGCTTTCTTTTCAAATAGGAAAGCTGCCAAGTGCTCTGCGATACCTCCAGCAAGCTTATCGGATTGAGTTCAGAGCCAAAACAGCAGCTGCACACATATGCAAATTGGCAATTAATAGTATAACATTCTGAAAAAAATGTTTAAAATTTTTTTAAAGAAAATAGAAAGAAGCTACCTGAACATTAACCTTCACTGTAAACTGGGACTTCTAAGATGAATGACTAAGGATTAATTACCCTCTGGAGAGGACTTACTCTTTATTACCTTCTCTTCTGTAGATCAGGTCTTTGTTGTCTTGCTGAGTTTTGTCTGTTTCATGGAACACAACAATGGGCTCTATAAGAAGTAGTTTAAAAATCACGAAAAAGACCTTATATTTTGATTAGAGAAAAGGAGGAAATTAAGTCATTTTCATCCATCATTCTTTCTGTACACAGAGATCACAAAGCAAAAGCTTCCGCATCCTCGTGAAAAAGACATTTTGTTCTGGGTGTCATCATCTCCTTCCACTACAGCTTGCAATGGGAACAAACTCTACATCCTGGGGTGCTGCTTGTCTCTGTCTTGATTTCTGTCTGTCTTTTCCTCCCATTGACAGGAATGCCATTTGTATGCTTCACGAAGCAGTTTGCAGAAATGCAGCAAGGTTTATGGTTTGTGTTGCCCAGCATGTATAAACATAACACTCTCAAATGTTTTTTTAAAAAAATCATATGAATTTGTTAAATTTCTTAACATCTTGGTCCCCCACTCCACCCCAACCCCCCCTTCTCACACACATACATACACACACATACACACACACACACACTACATTGTTTTTTCTGACATAACAGTACTTGTGACTAGGAATACGTCAACCACCTAAGTACCAAGAAGGACCTGGAGTGCTCACAGGAGGCTTTCCCAAGTGATTTGAGTCTTCCTCTCTCACTCCCTTTTCCTTCTTCTAATATAGGGGTGGGGTGACTAGCAAATGTTTCAGATTATCTGTGAAATCTTAATAGTCATATTTCCATGATTGAAGGTCTCCCTGTTCCTATGATGTGGCAGGTTTCTGAAACCTTGGTATTGAGGATTTTACAGACATCTCCAAGTTGTAGGAGTTTAGAATTGGGTCAGGATCTTCTCTCTAATATGTGAGGGTGGAGGAGGTTTTATTTTTCCTTATTCTTCTGGGTGTTACAGGGTGAGATTGTATCCACACCTGCTATAAAAAAAAAAAAAAAAAAAAAAAAAAAAAAAAACATTCTTTTTCTTATACCTTAGGGACACCTCTCTTATAAGCTAAGTTTTTGACCATTAATGTTCCAATTAAAAGGATACTGTACATCTTATTGCCATATTGACTTTGAATCTTAGATATCGACAGTTTTATAGGAAATACACCCATATAGAATTCAAATATATTTGTTTATATTCCTTGGAAAAAAAGATTTTTGGATAACTGGTCAATTAAGCATCCAATTAAATTTGAGTGCAGAAAATTTTGAGATCCTTTATAAGATGGAAACAAATTTCTCTAAATAAACAACTCTGGATCAGTAGTTTGCAATTTTCAAAATATTTATGATTAACAAAAAAAAAATCTTTTTTGGTCTAATTCCAATAGAAGCATTCTGTGTCCTCAATACTATAAAAGTATGGAAAGAAAAATGTCAAGTCTAAATTTTATTCATAAGAATTATTTTTCTTGATTTGTAATACAACTTGAATGCATTGTTAGACTTTTTCCATTTTCTTATGATTAAATGAAGAATGGTTTTAAAAGATAGAGCAAGTCAATTGAAAAGTTGCTTTTGAATAAAACAGAAAAATGGGAATGCCAACTTTCTTTCTCTATAACTTCATTAACATGGTTGTATAGACATTTGCATGTAAAATGTAGTTAACAAAAATTACACAGAAGTAAATTTAGTCATCTAGTGCCTACCTCTATGGTGAAATCAGACCATTTGGCATAGTCTGAAGTCTTCCAAGAAGCCTGGTTTCCACCTGGAAAATAAATTACTAAATTTGAATGTGTTACTTATACTATGGTGAGTTGTCTATCTGTTACATTTTATTTTAGTGCATATAGTAGAAATTGTATTTAAAGTATTCTAAAATTGTCATCTGTCAAGGTAGAGAATTATAATAATATAATTATACCCAGAAAAAAAGTGTTCTGACTTTAGATTATTTTGGTCCTGTTACAAATATGATGCATTTTTTAAATTCAGAATGTTTATCATAAATTCATATGTTTAATTGTCAAATTTTGACATTAATTTAGATTAGCTATAGCAGAGGGAGGGAGGCTGGGATTGAACCCAGAGCTTCACACATGCTAAGCATGGGCTCTGCCACTGAGCTATACCCACAGCCTTCTTTGCATTTATTGATACATAGATAATGCCTTTACACAGGCTTCAATGTAGCATGTGTTCACTATTGCAGTGTCTAATTGGATGTACTTTTTTATCTTTAAATGTTACTTTAAATTTTTCATGTAAAATTTTCTAAGTTTGATAAAAATTTATCCATCAAATCATTGTTGCATTCTCATCAATCTATGTTACTGTTTTAAATTGTGAACAGTTTGACTCAGCATTGTAAGGATTATTTTGAGTAATCAAAGATTCTGTGTTGTCTGGCATAAAATATTGTAATCACATTATTGTTGAGAAGTCATGGTCAGTGAAGACAATACTCAATGAACTGATCTAGGAAAAAAATCATGCTTTATAATGCCATGCATATACACAGGGAGGAGATGAAGAAATGGGATCATGGCTTAGTAAAAACTCATTACCACAGCTAGTGAGAAGAGGATGTATCTTTTAAAAATGTGTTTGTGAGTTTTTCTTCACTGGAAGGATAGTGAGGGGTTGGTGATGTACCTCAGTGGGAAAGTACTTACTTAGCACATGTGAGGCCCTGGGTTTGATCACCAACACCACACACCCACATCCCCCCATCACACACATTCCAAAAAAAAAAAAAAAAAAAACTGAAAGCCAAATCAAAGAATAGTGAATTAAAGAAAGCAATTTTTCTTTCTGCAATATACATTTGCTAAGTTGTGTTAACCAAACAGATGTGAGTGGAACTGTATACTATGTACTCTCAAGTCCAGAAACTTTATAATTCACTATGTATATCCAAATATGTCTAGTTCCTACACTATCTTTGTAATGATGACAATTTTTATGTTTGTCATTTAAAAAATTCGGAAGTGCTGTGAATACAGGTGAATATATAAAAGATTCTACCTTCTGTGTGAGTGGAAAAAAGAAAAACTTGATTCTTACTTAAAGGTGCTATATATGAGTGATAAGATGCTAAAATATTTTCTTTTAGCACAAAGTACATGAGGAGCCATTATTCAATATGATAAAGGAAGGTTAATTTTAGAAAATCATGCCTACAGGAAATTTATGGCCATTGGATTAAAAGTTTAAGAAATGAGAGTGAGAGAATAAAAATAATTTTTTGGTTAAGTCTTTTCTCTGTGTTAGACCCTTCACAAACATTCCCTTGTTTGATTGTGAAAACCACCTATGAGACTAACATTACTATTTTCAACTTTGTGTTCAAGAAAATGGTGCTAAGTTTAAGCCACATAGTTAGAAATGGATGAGCCTCTAGAGCAGTGGAACTCCAAAGTCCATGGTCTTATGCAATGCAGTTCTACTCTGGTGACTGAAAAATAAAGGAATAGAGGAGTTTTGAACACTGTCTCTTTCCCCTCTTAAAATTCCACTTTTCCTTTACTAAATCTAAAAGAGCCAATGAAATGGTCCAAGAATTTAGCAACATAGTCAAGGTCCATTTGATTAGGAAGTTTTTATATGACTAGTAACAGCATTGCTTTGGCACATGCATAAAGACGGCGATCTACACATCCATCCTCAAATTTAGCAATTCGAAGCAGTTAGCTACACGGACAGTTTTGTATGCATTGCTAAATGCAGACACAAAAACTGCATTTGCAAAAAGAGGAAACCCAGTTAAACTAGGTTGCAAATTTGGCCCTAATTTAGCGTAGCATTTGTGATACATATAGGTTAGAGTGACATTTATATAATGGTGTGAAATATGAGAAAGTTCCAATGCTAGACACAAAGACTTTTTTAAATTGCTTTTGCCTACTTTGGTTAGTTTAAGAAACAGGAGGAAGAATTTGGTTTTTCAAGTGATGGGAAGCCTTTAAGGATGTTGGAACACTGTTCAGTCCCCTGGGGTTCTGCCTGCTGTACAATTTTAAATGTCTTTTAGCTAAAAAATTGGCCAACAAGGGAAACATAGAGATGAAATCTCTTCTTCCTTATCTGGGAAGTGCGAAACTATAGGGGGCTAGCATAATCCAATTGTGATAGTCAAATAAGTGGTCAGCTTTTAGGGTCAAAAAGTCAGAATCAATTCTCCTAGTTAAGATTTCTGTCTAACTGAAGTAGCTACATACATATTAGAATTAGTTTTGGAAATTTTGTCCGTATGCTCAGTTGTAGACATACGTTTCAGCTTGAGAATATAGCCAGAAACAAGACTAGATAAATACACCATGTTTCATATAAATGCCACAATCATGGTACCTGAAACTATTTTCATTTCCTCATCGAAGACCACTGGAGGGCAGTGTTTTCTCCTTTGGGAACAGCACCTGGTGTGAGATGGAGACTGCATTGGTGTGTTATGTGCCTTGGTTAAAGAAATGAGTTACACTTCTCATTTCAGCTGTTTGGAATTTATCTCCTATTTACATGTCATAGAGGTTGTTAGTTGTGCCTAAAATCAGATTCCAAAGAGAAGATTATGTACAATACTTGTTACTTAAGAGTTTACAAATAAAACTTTCTATTAATCATTTGAAAATTGTACAAAAATTATTTTGCTATTATAAATTGGAAATGAATGAAGATATATAAATAAAAGGGGGTAGTTTTAACGAGTTGTTTTTCACTTAACAATTTCAATATTTCATTAAGTTTACATTAATTTTATTTTTATCTTCAGAATTTTTTTTACATATGATATGCATATGTCTTAACACCAAATCAAGACAGCATTTCTAGAAATACAAAATGAAGACTTTTCCTAGAAAATTATTTGCTATATTTTATGATATGGCTTATTCCCTATCTTTAGGGTAATAATATGGACAAAGATTTAGATTTTATTAAATACCTTTATTTTTATGTGTTGCTGAGGATCAAACCCAGTGCCTCAAAAAAAACTGAACTACAAACCCAGCCCACAAAGATTTAGATTTTTATCTTAAAAAATGATATGTTGCTGAATATTAAATTGCAAAATTATACTTCTTTGTATTCCTATTACTTAGAAAATAAAGTTAGATAACCTACTATAATTTAGTGGAAGGGGTTCACTTAATCCTTACTTAAAGACATATAATGATAATTAAACTTTTTTAAAAAAAATCTAGTCGTTGATGGACATTTATTTATTATTTATTTATTTTTATGTGGTGCTGACAATCGAACCCAATGCCTCACACATGCTAGGCAAGTGCTCTACCACTGAGCCACAACCCCAGCCCTATAATTAAATTTTTAACAAAAATAATTTGTCTCATTTTTAAAATGAAAATATCACACAGTTTAGCTTTGTGACTTTATCTAATAAAAATTGCTATTTTGCGAAATCAACATATAATTTTAGTCTGATGATTATTTTGATTAATTTTTTAAATAAAATGCTTAGAAGTTTTCCTGGGACTTTGCCAAATAATGGAAAGCAACCAATCACTTGAGGAAAAATATAAATATCAATGTCTGTATCATAAACATTTTAAAATATTTTAATTTTATAATATTATTTCTAATTACAAAAGTAATACATGTTCTTGTGGAAATTATGGAAATAACTAATAAAATATATCAAAACATCACATGGCACCCCATAAATATGTATAATTTTTATGTACTAGTTAAAATTTAAAAACTAACAAAAACAGTTATAATAAAACAAAAATCACTCATAATCCTATAATAGCTACGTCAATCATTCCCCACCACCACCACCACTACCTAATACTAGAGCTAGATCCTAGTATTCGTTTACTACGAAGCTACATCCTTCATTTGATTTTCTATTTTGAGAGACAGTCAAGCCTCAAAAAAGTAATCCTCCTATCTCAGCCTTCCAAGTAGCTTGGATTACAGGCACGTGGGGCCATGCACAACTACCACTGTTAAATCTTTTAGAGCATATACTCTGATAACACATTTTCTTTTTTTCTTCACTGGGTATTGAACAGGCTATGCAAGCACTTTTCCACTAAGCTACATCCCCCAGTCCGTTACTGCACATTTTCTATACATTAGTACATCATAAAATAATTAGAATTACAACATTACTCATCATCGCTTAAAGTATATCTTATTTTCCCATGTCATTAAATATTTTAGAACAAAGTTATTTTGAACAACTGTATATTATTTTATAATATAGATGCTCCATAGTTTACCTATTTAATGAATTCTCTGATCCTATTTTTTGGTGTTTTCTAATTTTTCTGCATTAGAATGTTATGATGAGCATTTCTGCAGACACATATTTGCATACTTCTATAATTATCTCTTCTAGATAAATTTCTAAAAGGAGAACTTTAAGGTCAAAAACTTCTCACAAGTTTTGATACATAAACCAATGTATCTTCTAAAAATGGAAATGAATGACAAAGTCCATTTATCTTCACCAACACTCAGTGTTACCAGGCTTTTAACCTTCTCCAATTTGATGTATTAAAAGTTATTCTTTTACTTTTTGTTACTTTTTCTTATTTGAAAACTTTAAATATTTAATGTTTATTTCCCATTTGTGCTATTGCTTTTTAGCTTGCTTATTCCTATATATCATCCACTTTTTTCTATTGGGTTGTTTGTATTTTTTAGTTAACTTGTAAAAGTTTTTCATAAAATAAGGATAGTAACACTGTACTATACAAATATTTTTCCAGTGTAATCTTTATTATAATTTGCTATTTTTCTCTTATTATCATTTTTTATTTGTTCTTTTAGATATACATGACAGTAGAGTGTATTTTGATATATTATATATACATGGAGTATAATTTCCCATTCTTAGATAGTTATACAATATGTGTTAACCAAGTTAACACTGATTGTATATTCATATATAACCATAGGAAAAATTGTGTCTGATTCATTCTACTGTCCTTCCTATTCCCATCCATCTTCCCTTCCCCTCATTCATCTAAATCCTATGAACTTCTAATCTTCCCTCCATCCCCCTTATTGTGTATTAGCATCTGCTTATTAGAGAGAGCATTTTTTTAAATCATCAGTTTCTCAAGTGTTCTCATTAAAATTTCTACCTTTGCTTGTACACTTAAAGGACTTTCCTCTCAAAAATTCATATAAATATTCACTGATATATTTTCTCCTACATATTTGATGACTGCTTTTTTTGTTTTTGTTTTATACATTTAATGTTTTAATAAATCTGCCATTTATTTGCATCTATCTTGTAAGAGTTTTATGATTTTTTTCCATCATTAAGCAATTATCCATGCATCTTCATTGAATTACATATTTTTTCTTACTGTTTTAAAGACTCCTGAATCCAGCTGAAAACTTTCATGTTCTAGGATCCACTCTTGAGATTAATTTCTGCTTCACTGATTTCTCTATTCTTCCACCTTTAGCACAATATTGTAATTATATACTCTTATACCTTCAGCAGTTTTTTTCAAAAATTTCTTTGTTATTCTTGACTGTTCTTTCATACAGTTCAGAATTACTTCATTAAATTAAAAAGATTCACTTGAGAACATATGTTTTACTATGGAAAAATGCCCAAGATATATTAAGTGAAGAACAGTATGTATAATATTATTTCTCTTACAGATTAAAAGAGTCACAAAAAGCAGAGTGTGTGCATACCTATGTGCATGTATGTGCCTCAGAGATACATGCAAAATTTCTGGGGAAAAAAAGGCCAAAAATGTAGTAACAATGATTACTTTGGGTATGAAGGCATGGAGATTATAAGCAAGAGCAACTTTTTAAAAAAATTTAGTTATACTTGGGCATAATATCTTTATTTTGTTTATTTATTTTTATGTGATGCTGAGGATCGAACCCAGTGCCTCACATATGCGAGGCAAGCGCTGTCACTGAGCCACAACCCCAGCCCAGCAAGAGCAACTTTTAAAGGGTTTTTTTATGCTCTTTGGGTTTTCTACCAGGAACAAGCATTATTATTACAATTTTAGAAAGGAAAATTCTTTTAAAAAAATCTTCCCAAAAATATATTTTAAAAACAAATGACACACAAAAGGTCAAATACTATATGATTCCACTTATTTGAGGTACTTGGAGTAGTCAAATTCATTGAGCCAGAAAGTGAAATGGTGGTTGCCAGAGCTGGGGTAAAAGAGTGCTGAGTTTAAAGTTTTGCAAAATGGAAAATGTTTTGGAGATGAATGGTGGTGACAGTTGTACAACAATGCAAAGGTACTTAATACACTGTACTGTACACTTAGAAATGGTTTACAATGGTAAATTTCATTTTATGTGTATTTTATCATAGCTTTAAGCTAACTTGATTTACCTCTAGAGAGGTAAATCTTCATGGCCTGAGTTTTTCATGTGAAGCCTGATTTATTTTCACAATTTAAAAAATTTAATGTCATCACTAATTTAGAAATTAATTGGAAAGAGGCTAAGGATGTTGCTCAGATTTCCTAATATATGTAAATAAGTGCCACACTCTGGGCACCCCAAGCACCACACACAAAAATCAATGGAAATTCAAAGCAACTATTCCTTATATTTGCAAATGAATTGGGACATCCTTTTAATATTATCATTTACCCCTACAGGAATATGTCTCAAAAATTTTTGTGTACCTCAGTAAAGTTTTGGAATTTTTTTCCTATGAGTCTCTATACAAGTTCTATAGTTCATTGCTTTATCTCAAATTTTATATACCTGTATCTATATAATTTAATATACTGAAATATAAGCATATATAATATGTACATATTACATAATTGCTTTTTTTGTAAAGTTAACTAGTCTCATTGAAGACTATTTTCTAGTTTTTTTTTCTAAGAATTTGAAAGCAACTTTCTGGGCATTAATTTTATTGTTTTCCTTTTTTTGAGGGGGTGTGGGAAAACTGTGAATTGAACCCACAGCTTCACACATGCCGGGCATGTCCTCTACCACTGAACTATACTGTCAGATATTTTTATTATTTATTTTGAGACAGTGTCTCACTAAGTAGTCTAGGCTGACCTCAAACTTCTCCTGACTCAGTCTATAGAGTAACTGGAATTACAGGTGTACAGCACCATACCTGGCAATTTTCTGTACTTTAAAAAAAATACACACACACACACACACACACACACATATATATATATATATTAGTTGTAGATGTACACAATACCTTTATTTTATTTGTTTTTATTTTTATGTGGTGCCAGGGATCAAACCTAGTGCCTCATGCATGCTAGGCAATCGCTCTACCACTGAGCCACAAACCCAGCCAATTTTCTGGACTTTAACCTTTAAAAAAATCCTAAAGTAATTGGCATTTCAAGTTCACATTAAAATTTCTGGTTTATGTAGAACTACTGTTAAGGTTAGTCAATGTAACTGTTTTTAATCTATGTGAACTTTTTTGAATCATGTAAACATGGCCTAAAAAATAGTTTTTATGAGGAATATTCTATAATATAAATGACTGCAGAATATAATTCCTGTCATTTTCTGAAAAGGAATGCAAAGGAATAATGAACAAAAATAATTATTAGTATAGATAGAATCCATGAATAATTTATGAGAACCTAGACAAGGAAGAAACAATAGATATGACCTATTTTGAGTCCTATAGAGTTTTTCTCATATTTGCAGAAGATATTGCTTGCATGTATCTTTTCAAATAAGAAAATGTTTTATTGCTATTATTTCTGACTGTAAATATATTCTCATTGTAAAAAAATAATATTATTTTTGAAAGGTATTTTCTTATATGAAGATCAACAACATAAATTTTTACTTATTCTTTTAAAGTACAAAAAAGACATAAATGGAGTTCAGTTTATTATTTAAGAATTAATTTTATTAATATTTATATCATACATTTATAAAAAGGAAACTATACAGTTTTATATCTTCCCTTTTGCCAGAATTGTAATCATTGGTGGGATTTTTTTTTTTTTCGTACTGGGGATTGACCCAGGAGCTTAACCATTTTTTGGTAGTTGTAGATAGATAGCATGATTTTATTTTATTTGTTTATTTTTATGCAGTGCTAAGGATTGAACCTAGTGCCTCACACATGCTAGGTAAACACTCTTCCACTGAGCCTCTAAAGTTATTTTTTAAGGTATAAAAATTTAATCATATTTTCCCCAGTAGTTATTTAATATCCCCACACCATTTTTTAAAACAAGGTTTTTTAAAATTTGTTGAATGCATTTTTGACACATTGTACATAAATGGTCCCCACACCATTTTTGAGCAATTCTTATTTTCTCTACCAAACTCCTAGATATAATATTGTTCCAAATTTTATATCCTCTTCATTGACTTTTATTAACCATCTAATTCTGTGATATTGTTCAGGTTTTGCTGCAATAGTGCTGCAAAACAACCACTCCCAAATCTCAATGGTTTACAACAATTATTTATTCTGATTCTGCAGTGTTCTCCTGAACACAACGCGCTCAAGTCAGGTTTATGATTGTTCCATGTGTCCCTTTTTTTAAGCTGACAGCTCCCTAGAACATGGTCTTTTCCTGATGGATGGCAAAAGTACATGAGGGCTGACTGAGACTCTGCACAGTTCTTAGACCTCAACTCAGCACATTCTCTTTGCCATCCACACTGTATTGGGGTGAGAAAGATCACAAGGACAACCCTATGTGAATGAGGCTGGAAAGTCTGTTGCCTCCACAGGGAAGGTATTGCACCAACTTAGGCTGAAGAACCATAAACAAATAATACTACCTACCATACTGAACTAGATTTCTAAATCTCAGCTTTCTCAGTGTAAAAATGGGATAATTCTGAATATTCAGTAATATAGACGGCAAATGTGAAAAACATTGTACCCAGCCAGCATTTAGTAATTCAATAACTGCTTATCTGCTTCCTAACAGTATACCACTTAAATTAAGATATCTTTGCAAGATATATTAATATGTCTTAAAGGCAGATTAACTCCTCTACCTATCACTCTTTCTTTTAACAGACTTTCCTAAAGCAGCCATAGTGGCTCATGCTTGTAATCCCACTTATTAGTGAAGATGAGGCAAATGGAACACAAGTTTCAGATCAACCTGGGCAACTTAGTAAAACCCTGTCCTAAAATAAATTTTAAAAGGGGTGGGAAAATGTTCAGTGGTACAGCATTTGCCTCACATGCATGGGGTCCTAGGTTTGATTTCCAGGACCGCAACATAAAATAATAATAAAGAACTTTTCTGACTATAGTCTACCATTTTTTTTTCTCTAGGTGACATTTGATACAAAATAAATACATTTGTTTTTCTCTTTAATAATCTGAGGAAAAGATCTTCTTGGTCATACCTATTAGACTGCTATGCAAGTTGTTCCAAAGCCTTTCCACAAAAGGTGGAAAGATGACTCTTGGAACACATAAAATCAACATATTTTCTGTGTATTCAAAAAAGCCAAATCTATACTGTCTCAATTTGCAAATTATATTAAATTAATTGGGGTGGTTAATATTCTGAAAAAATAAACTAAAATTTAAATGAGAACAATGGTCATATATATTATATATATAGTATACATACACATATTTGTATATAGTTTATATATATGCTCATAAGAAATAAATGCAATCAACATTCATAAATACTCAATGAAATATAGCTGGCCCTTGACTTACAATGGTTTGACTTATGATTTTTTAACTTTACATATTCAGCTCCTTCAATTTTGAATTTTGATCTTTTCCCAGGCTAGTGGTGTGATGGTCTCCCACAAATGCGAGACAGCAGCAGTGAGAGGAAGCTCCCAATTGGTCATGTGACCATGAGGGGAAACAACTGACACTCTACAATGTACTATGGCACAAAGCTATGATCTCTGGAAGATTAGGTACATTAAGTTCATTTTCGAAACCATGTTGGTGAAAACAAATAATGTTAACTAGGCAAGGAACAATTTCTCCTCTGTATCATGTATTATTTATGTTTCCACTTGAAAAATATTTCCTGCTATGGACCACATTTTTAAAGAATGTAGAGACACTGATGAGCATTCAAAGAATAGAAACGTAGATAAAAAGATCTAATTTAGGTCTTTGAATCAAGCTAAGGGAATTGGCATTATTCCACTTTAAAAAGCTAAAGTGCTAGGCTGTGGGGCGTAGCATGGTGGTAGAGCATGTGCTTACCATGCACTAGGCTCTGGGTTTACCATCAGCACAACAACAACAACAAAAGCTAAGGTATGGTGATTAATGTTCAATTATAATTCCAGAGAAAAGATGCTGAAATGTGGTTTTCTATTCTAAGCAAGAAGAAAAACTTATTATTAATACAGATAATTACGATACTATACGGAAACATTGTTGGTAGGGCCAAGGAAATGCTAGAGATAAATTTTAAGAAAGATTTTAAAACTTCTATTTCTGAAAAGAAAAATATTCTCTTTTATAAATAAGAGAATAGATAATTATTGGTCTGGTTAAAACTGTCATTTGAAGGTCAGAGACAGCCAGACGAACTAACACCATGAACCTATGATTTTACCTCAAGATATGTTCCTTAATATTTTAATCTGCAATATTCATTAACAATTTAACTGATGTATTTATTATGTATCATCATAGCAATACATGATGACATGTGCATATGTTTTTGCATATGAAATAAAATTACACAGTTGTTTAACTCTAATTTCTTTTTTAAATATGTTTTTTAGTTGTAGACAGACATAATACCTTTATTTCATTTATTTTTATGTGGGGCTGAGGATCGAACCCAGTGCCTCACACATGCTAGGCAAACATTCTACTAACTGAGCTACAACCCTAGCCCCTCTAATTTTTTTTTAAATACTTTTAGTTGTAGATAGACATGATATCTTTATTTTACTTATTTTTGTTTATGGTGCTAAGAATCGAACCTATGCCTCACACATGCTAGGCAAGTGCTGCACAACTGAGCCATAACCCCAGTTCTCTAATTGCTTTTTAACAAATGACAAAAGGTATATTAGGAACACATTTGGTCAGTGATTGACTATGGATCATTTGGGGCTGTTATTCAAATGCATCCAACAAATGTTTCTCAAATTATTTTTTGTGTGTTTGTGTCTGTGTGTGTGTTTGTGGTACTGGTTTTTGAACTCAGCATTCCATCACTCAGTTATATACCCAGCCTTTTTTTAATGTTTAATTCGAGACAAGGCCTGGCAAATTGTGATCCCCTTGCCTCAACTTGCCCAGTAGCTGGGGCTATAGGCATGCACCACCATGCCCAGCCAACATTTTTTTGATTGTAACAAAAAATTGGGGGTTATTTTTAAGCATTATTTTGAGGCCTAATTTTATAATCATATATTTTAAATTGTCCCCCAAAGACTCAAAACTTGAAACTAAAATGCCCTTTTAAATATTAGTAGTTCTAAAAAACTGGATTTTGAAAAGGAGATCTTCAGTGAACTTAAAAAAGGAGTCTGTAATTAAAAAAAGAAAGAAAGAAAGGGACAATTGGGAGGAACTGAGGCACCCTTTACTTTCAGTCATCTGAGGCACTATTTCTTGTGTGTTGTGTATCTATATGTATTGGGGGTGGGGGAGAAGAATTAAGAGAAAATAAATGTCAATTTTTAAAAATATAATATAAACCTGTCAATTAATTTTGAGAAAATAATAAGAAATGTGTTTGGGTAGAAAGCAAGAATGAAGAGGTCTTGTTTTTGTTTAATTATCTGTCTATGGTTTTGTGAAATACATGTATATATATATATGGAAATACATGTATATATATATATATATATGGAAAGCTCACCAAAGCTAGCTTATTCACAACTCACAAGCCACTGTGTAAGTTTTGTGTAAGAAAGCAGTACATCTGAAGATTATAAATGGACAATTAATCTTGTCCAAAATATAAAAAATATCCTTTCTAAACCACTGATATTATTCATTCTGATTTTATTTTGACCCAAGCAAAGGCCCGTTCCTTCTTTGTTTTATTCATCTTTACTTGATTAAATGTTCTTCACTGCTTGAAAGCCTTCCAATAGTTTCTATACTTTTTTTATTATGTTACTTCAACCATTAATAACTTCAGTCAGGTATGGTTATCACACCTATAATCCCAGTGACTCAGGAGGCTGAGGTAGGAGGATAGCAAGTTCAAGGCCACTTCCGCAACTTAGCAACTTAGTAAGACCCTGTCTCAAAATAAAAAATAAAAAAGACTGGGGATGTTGCTCAGTGGTTAAGCACTCCTAGGTTCAATCCCTAGTACCAAAACAAATAAAACAAACTTCATGGCAAGAGTAATAGGTTGTCAAATTGTGTCAATTACTGTGTTCATTTTAAATATCCATTGAAGTGTTCTTCCCATTGGAGCAAGAGAGATCAACCTGTTTATTGATGATTTTTATTTATTTATTTGAGAATTCAGAGCATAACACTTGACAACTTGAATTTTTTGGCCATGATTTCTACTGATTTCATCATAGTGTCATCTTATTCAACAGTGACCAGAGCCTTTTTGCCCACTAGATTTCTGATGTCCTCAGGAGGCTAGCCTTGGGACAAACCCACCTTCACAGTGAGTGTCAGAGCAACTCATTTAGAGGAGAGTGTAACCAAAAATGACAAGTAGCTTTCTTGGCCAGGCCACAGAACCATTGGTGCATGCAGATGAACAATGTGGAAATAATGTAGGATGTCTTCTTCTATTTCAAAAACCAATTTAATTTTATATTATTTTATCATTTGTACAAGAATTTACTCTTTTTTCTAAAACAAATAAAAAATGTTATGATCAGACTCCACTGTGAGAAGTGACAAAGATCTTAAGGATGAAAATAGTGTTTACTCTGTCCTGTAATTTACTGTCCCACCTAAATAGCACTGGAGGCATGGCAACACTCAATACTTGTCAGACACTTGAACTGACAACGTAACACAACTGTATCAAAACTGGCCCTTTGTTTCTTTGAAATTCTACATATCATTGCTGTTTTAAAAGTATTTAGCTGGCATTTTAATTCACTGTATTTAGCAATTTGGTGGTATTCATAAATTTAATACACATGCATTTGACCCAGTAATTCCAGTTTTTTTGAACCTACCATATAAAATATTCAAACACATGTGCAAAGGTATGTGTACAGAGCTACTTGTTGCATTATTTTTTTCAATAGAAAATAGTGGACCTCCAGGTAATGTGGTGCATGCCTATAACCCCAGTGACTTGGGAGACTGAGGCAGAAGGATTACAAGTTGAGGCTAGCCTAGGCAATTTACCAAGACCCTTTCTCAAAAAAAAAAAAAAGACTGGGGATGTAGCTCAGTGGTAAAATGCCCCTAGGTTCAATCTCCAGTATAAAAAAACTAAACTAAACTAAACTGAAAGAGCCACCAGAGCAGGTAGTTAAATAAATTAAGCTAATTCTGTACTTTGGAACACTATGCAGCAGTTGTGAAAGAAAGAATTAGATCTTTTTTTAAAAAAAAATATAGATGTAGATGAACACAAAGTATCTTTATTTATTTTTATGTGGTGCTGAGGATTGAACCCAGTGCCTCACACATGCAAGGCAAGCACTTTACCACTGAGCTACAGCCTCAGCCCTAAGAATTAGATCTTTATATACAAACCTGGAAAGACATTCAAGATGTGTTGTTGAAAGTTTAAGACAAACTCTTAAAACAATTTATGTGTTATAAGTGCATAAGTATAAATTCTGAAATGATAAACAATATCAGTCTGGTCTCTCACTGTCTTAGGCTGCTATAATAAAACATTTTAATCTGGGCAACTTAAAAACAGTAGAAATTTATTTCTCACAGTTATGGAGACTGAGAGGTCCAAAATCAAGGTGCCAAAGCCTCAGGGTCTGGTCAGATCTCACTGTAAGTTTCCATTAAGATGCCTTCTTGCTATGTCCTCTCAAGGCCAAGGGAGTCAAGGGGCTCTCTTCAACACCATTTACAGGGTCCTAACCCCATCCATGAGGAGAGAGCCCTTGTGATTTACTCAATTCCCAAAAGGATCCACTTTTTTAACATTATGAATTTGGGGGGTACACTAGAATTCAATCATCAAAAACCAACAAACTTTTAGTCGTATTTACCTCTGAGACTCAGCAGGTACATTGATGATAAAGTAATGTCTTTTAAGATGGGGAAAGAGCTTTCACTTTTTACTCTAATAAATTTGGGATATTGTTTTAATTTTTAACAACAAGCATGTATTTATATATTTAATAATTAAATAAATCTGATTTTTACCACAATACTGTCTTACACGGAGAAAAAATTTTCCTGACAATTTTTAAAGCAAACACAGAATATTTACAATCATTCATATATCTGTTTTATTTCGCTATTCCTATTTCTCCCTTTACACATTATTTCCATTATGAAGCAATGAAAAGCAAACAAAAGTCTCTTAAAAACAGAAAAAAGAAAATAAATAAAGATATGCTGAGATATGTATCGTTTAGATTATTTCCTTCTCTCTGTCCAGGGGCAAGAGAGCAACTTTCTATTTATCCCAATAGATATTATTGCAAAAGAAGAAGGAGAAGGGGAATGAGGGTCAGGAGGAGGAAATAGGAAGGAAGGAGAAAGAAGAGGGGGAGGAGAAAGAAAGAAAAAAGAAAAACTATTGAGAAGAACTTGGAGTGCCAGTTCCTCTTACTAAGGTTAAAGGTGGATATAGTTGACCACTTCAGCCAAAAGGGTATAAATAGAACGGCATTCAAATGTTTGAATTAGTAAATACATTCCATATTAGCATTTTATCTGATTGTTTTATGTTGAATAATATATGACTGGATTAATATTACTTTTAAAGTATATCTTACATTATTTGAATGTCAATAGACACTGATGAATATAAAAACTTATGCTCTATCTTTTTTCTCCTTTATGCTGCTAGGGATGGAACCCAGGGCCTCATATATACTACATTCCCAGTCCTGTTTTCCATTTGTTAATTGCAGACCTCATACAAGATATTAGTTTTTGCTGAAGTTAAGTCTTATCGATGTATTTGCATTTAAATTATAAGAACTACAAAAGACATAACTTATTTCTTATTTCTTATCCTCTTCTTTTCTATATATTTGTATATAACCTAAAACTTAGCTATAAAATTATTTCTTGTACGTATTTTATTGTGAGAAATATTTCAAATAATGAGAAATGCTGATACATAGTGAGAAATTGCCCTCCAAAGAAAGTATTTTAAAAGTTACAAATGCTTGAATTTACTTGGTTCTTTGTAACCAAGTAAATTCTCAACATATTTTTAGGTATAGGTTTTGATCTCTACTTTTTAAAAATTCTGAAGATCTCAGCCAAATCTGCCATTATTTTCTTTGAAGCCCAAGCTACTCTTAACAGATTTCTTTCTTGAAGAGAGTAAGGTGTGTTTCATTATTTATTTATTTTTCATTATGATTGAAGGACCCCATTTAAGTTCATTTTAAGCTGACTTCTAACATACACTGTTAAGAAGAAAATTCATGAACCACCTAGCCCATTCAGCCTCTACGGAATCTGTTCTGGTCTGTGGAAGAACTAAATAATAACAAATAATCATTTTCTAAAACTTACTTCTACTTTGTGAATGAAAAGGTATTTTGCTAATAAGATGGAACCACTGATAGTTCCAGCTTATGATAGTCACCCCCTTTTGCTCTAATAACTCAAAAAATAGGCATCTATTTTCCCACCAAGGAAATTTTTTAACTAAATGAAGCAGAAAATAAAGCTTCTTTCATATATTTTTCTATAAAAGCATTCTAAGGGAAAAAATAGGCAGACAAAAACTTTAAAGCAGGAAAAATGCACTGAGAATTGTGAACTTTTTGGTGTTTTTAATCATTCAAGTTATTTCTTCATTCTTTAACTGCAACTCTCTTTTACTTCTAAGAGTTGTATTTCTAAAGTCAATGGAAAATGTTGACATTGCTGCAGACCAAGGAATAAAAAATGCAAATGATATACAAAATGTGAAAATCCTACTTAGGTCCTAACAAGTCTTTCAGGACATGGCTCTCTTATATTCTGTTTTCTTACCTCCTTGTTTAATCAGTATAGCCTTTTTTTTTTTAATTTTTATTTTTTTCTTCCTGGTACTGGGATTTGAGCCCAGGGCTTCATGCATACTACGTCAGTGTTCTAGCATTGACAATTTGCTCAATCCTTTTAAAATTTTTTATTTTGAAATAGGGTCTTGCTAAAATCCTGAGGCCTTGAACTTGTGATCATTCTGCCTCCCGTCTCCCAAGCAACTGGGATTACAGGCACTGATCACCCCACCCAGTCAGTACTACCACCTTTACTGAGCACCAACAGAATAAGTGATACTTGTAGGTGAGTTTAAATGTAATTCAAATTTTTAAATAATTGATGGTCTTATAGGACAGGTAAGATGATCTTAAAATGACTTCACTTAAAATAAAATAATATGGATTAGTTATTCTAGATGTTTACTTGTAGGTCTGCTAATAATATAGATATTTGTGAGCATCTATTATACATATTACATATGAACATATTTGCATGAAAGGGAGGAAGTGATCAATTGTTCTGTATTAATTAGAGATGGCTTCTGAAGGAAATGTAATTGGCTAAAAATGCCATGCTTGTAGAAACCTTTAAGATCGCAATGAACCAAAGGACTACCTGAACTTTTCATTCCCAGAAACTGCAATGTTGTCATAAGAATGTAGGTCTCTAAGAAACAACTAAATAAATACATGTATAGTATGTAACATATATAATAGACTCATTATTATAGCATGTTCACCTGAAGAGAAATATTTTTCTTTGAGCATCTTTTTATCCTAACTGAATAGAAATAAGTTCATATATAAAGAAAATGTCTGTTTTCCACTTTTAAATGCAGTTTGATAACTGGCTTATACTTTAGGACAATTTTTCACACAAAATGAGCAATGCACACTGAAGGAAATGTCTGTGCTGTCAGCAGGGATGGAATTCTAAATTACTAGAAGCATAACCAATGCTCATGTCACCTTCACTCAAAGGAGATAAAAGCAAGATAAATGCATCTGGTTTCTTGAAGCCTACACTTAGCCTTCTTTGATGACTTTGGAAATGTTATACTTTTAAAAAATTAACAGAGTAAAAGGGTCATATTTACCTGTATGTATCATAAGAGAGAATGAGAGACTGAATCTAATTTTGCTTATTTGTTATCTTTTGTTTTTATAGCAATTGAGCTCTAATAAATCTGCTCCAAATTATTCACTTCCTGTCTTTGGTGAAGTAAACTGGGACACCATTTTGATACTGTGTCTACTGAAGATACGTGTATAGCACTTCAAAGTTCAAATAATCTTGAAGGTGCTATCTAGCACAACTTTGGTTTAGGATATATTACCTATCTACAATTAAATAACAAAGATTTTTTTTCAATAGCAAAGTGGGAAAAGTATTCAGTTCCATCTAAATGTTAGTCTTTTCTCTTCAGAGTATGATGGACAATTAAGTTTTTAGGGTTTTTTTTTTTCCTCAATTTTCTTGATTAAATGGACTGTTAGTAACCAGCCAAGCCACCAAAGTGGTTTTCCTTTGAGAATTTCTATAAAGAAGTTGGGTTATTTTGCCCAACACTTTTGACTGTGGCCAACTCATGGTTATGCTCTGAACTTGGCTGTTACATGACCTGCATGGTCTAATTTTTTAGGTTCTGAGGACAGGAGCTTTCTCTACCTTCCAAGGAAGCCAGTTCTGTAGTGTAGCCCCACTAATTATTTAAGGTAGGTCTTCCTTTCTTTAAAATAGCTGGTATTCAAGTTTGAAAAGCAGCTACTGAGTAAGCAGCCTGACTTAAACTGACAAAAGCAAGGAAATTCTGGATCCATACTTCACCTTCCACCTCTTGACCCCACAAACCGCCATATTAGCGTGATCACACCAAAATACCAGCTTGTGTTTACAGTTGCAGTCCTCCTGATGGCGGACAGGCGCGTGTACACGAGCACTCGCTCTGTGTGCACTGAATAGGATCACGATCCGGAGAGCTGAAAATGTAAACACAAGCTGGTATTATGGTGTGACTGGCGGTTTGTGGTTCTTTGTTTGAATACTTTAAAAATGGGCACCCTGGCAAGAACAAAAGAGGCAGAAAGCAGAACTGCTCTTAAATGGTTTCTCTCGTCTTTGTCCCTCCTCAGGTAGACCCAAAATAACTTATGCATTTGACGGGGTCCCACGGAACCATGTGTTTTTGCTTGTTTGGCTACACTTCAACGTAACAGTTTTGTTTTCAAATGCAGGTCGTTAGTACTCTGCCTTTGGTAGTTCTAAATGATTTCGTAAGTACCCTTAAGCACTGTACTTCTCCAGTTATTATTTGTATCAAAACCATCCACGTTGCAAATTCATTGCAATATTTGATGTTTAAGCAAGAACCTAAACACCTTATATGGTCTTTTAAGATTATTTGCCAATTAGCAATGATTCTTTTACCCAAGATGAAGATTAGTGCCAACATAACCCTATCAGACAATATATCTACCTATGGCTCTTATGCTATTTCGGTCATTGATTTTAAAGTGCAAAAGTTAAACTCCAGAGGAATGTAATGGGTAAAGGGTAAAAAATCTAAAATTAGAAGCTTTCTTTTAGCATGGCATCTAGTTGCATAGTTGGTCCATTCATTTCCTCTGTAGTGATTGTCATTACTCCATGTTAACATTAAGTAAATTTGATCATTGGCCTCTCCACTGTGAAGCTTGATTCCGAAATAAATTTATTTGTAGGTTGTGTATAAAACCATATTATTTCCGGGGAAAAGTTAAGACACATAAAGAAGGAAGTAGTAAAGAACATGATAATGCTTGGAGGTTAATACATTGTCTTTTTTTTTTTTCTTGCAGTACTGAGGATTGAACTCAGAAGTGCTCTATTACTGAACGCTTCCCTATCCATTTTTTATTTTTTATTTTGAGACAGTGTCTTGATAAGTTGCCCAGGCTGGCCTTGAACTTTTTTGCCTTAGCCTCCTGGGTAGCTATATTAAAGGGTGCCCCACTGCACCTTGCACATTGTCTTGTTTCTTAAAACAGAATTTTCCCTTTAGAATTAGGTATACCATTGCTACTAAAAATCAGTAGCTAAAGGAACAGTGAATTGTTTGGCAGATCTCTTTTCTTAAATAAAAGTTACAAATTGATTTTGCACCTACCGAAGCAACCATTCACCACTGTAAACTTATTTCTGACAACTGTTTCTTTTAGAATCAAATAAGTAATTGAAAACAAAAGTGATTTTCTCAATACAGTTGAAACGTAGTTAATGTAAAGACATAAGTACAAACAACTCATGGTCATAGACAGTTTTGATGTAGACTACAGATTTAATAAAGGAATACGAGAAATCTTAGCTTGGGACGTTTTAATGAAATGCCACTCAAATAGAAGCAAGTGATTCAAAAAGTGTTGTCAGTCACTTTAGACTGAAAAGAAATAACGGGAAATAGCTTTTAAGATATCAAATAATTTGCACTAAAATGCTATACTCTAGCACCTTGCCTTTGAATAGGCCTTGTTTGTTTAAAACATATTGTATTTGACCACTTCATGAAACTGCACAACTTCCCTGACATTTGCCATCTTGTATCATATCTCTCCCCATATGAGATCTCTCACCAAGACAGCCTGCACAGATTTCACAAATTATAATAAAGGAATCACCTATATATATATATCAATACTGACAGATCCAGATCATCTTATTTTCACCTAAGCCATGTTCAGGCTCAATTGAAAAATAAATTAAGGAATGAATAGATTTCCTGGAAGAGTGAGTTTGGCCTTATCTTACGCTTATATTTTAAGAACAACCATGTAAAGCTCTTTTGGAGATTCAATATCAGATATACAAATAATTAATGTACAAAGATTGACATTTTCACAAGGTTTATCCCCAATAGAAATTCATATCTTATGAGCTATATTTCATCTGTTGGAGAAAAAAGTCTAGGCTATAGGAATTCAGTTTTAAGCTTTAGCTTTTAGTTTTAGAGATTTTTTTAAAGTTCTTCATTTCACAGATATGATTGAAGTTTTGTAGATGATTCAAAACCCCTACGACCCTGCACATATCCTTAGAACTCCTTGTAATTTGCATTGGTTCATCTGCTTTCTTTAGCTACCTCATCCTATTAGTATCTGTTGGTCCTAAATAAAGATAAGCATGGCCTTTTAGGTTAGAAGTCCTTTGGCAAATTTATCTTGTAGAAATCCAATAAGAAAAGTAAAATGGAAGTCATGAAAACTGCAGCAATGCTCCAACTCTACATCTCTAACCCTTAGGTTAAAAAAAAAAAAAAGATGAAAAGTTTAAGTGATGTGTGGGTGGTGATGACTGTACAACAATGTGAATGGCTAAATGATCAGTTTGACCTTATAAATATTTTATCAAACTAAAAAGTGTTAAGATTAATTTGAATGAGAAATTAGGGACTGACTTTAAGAACTTGGGGTTGGGGGGGCAAGTATAATACCAATGCAAACATCTGAAAATACAAAGCATTCTTCCCAATTCCTGCAAGCAAATACTTAGGAATGTTTGCCACTGGAGTCCATTCAAACACAAATTATCATGTAAAGTAGCCAAAAGACAGTATTACCAGAAGATAAAATATGTTAAATATGCTTTATTCCTACCTTCCTTTTTTTTTTCTGATTTTTAAAGTCCAACTCCCAACTTTTTTTTTCTAGGTTGTTATTTTTTCAAAAGTCCATGAACATGAACATATAACTTATCTGTGTGACTATAAAAATGAAAAAGAATAAAGTAAAAAGAAGTGAAAATAACAGTGCCTTAAATACTAATGAATTTTAAGTAGTTGAATTTTTAAAAGTAAACTCTAAGTCATACTTTTGGGCCTACTTTCCCACTTTTTAATAGCTTTCTAAAAAAACTCCAACCTTGAAGAGCATGCGGTTAGAAACATGGAACAGTGAGGCTAGGCTTAGTCACAGGACTATTTCAATGCGAGCTGCTTCTATTTTTGGTGTCCTACAGAGAAACAGAATTAGAATGTTCTAACCTCTGCTCATTCTGTAGGTGAGAGTATTAAATTGACTATTTAAAAAGTTTGGGGAGTGGTTCCCTTCTTTTTCATGTTTTAGCTATTAGGTGATTATTTTATGGTGCTACAGAGGATTAAGGACAAACAATTAATTTCATATTCATAATTCACTACAAATTCCCCAGGGCAGGTTACCATGGATGTAGTCTATCATGAGCATCAAGGATGTAGTTTCTGTCTTGTACTCATACTGTACTACTGGGTTTGTGTCCTGGTTGCATGATGTTTACACCCCTTCATTATCTAAGACAGAGCACCATTACATCAATTTATAGAATCTCAGAGTCAGATGAATTTTGAATTCACTTGTTCAAGTACCAAATGTTTGAATTTCTTCAGGTACTTATACAGCCTTAAGCATTAATGACCCTTGTCATAACAATCCCATTACTGCTGTAGCATATATGTTTGGGAAAAGGAAAACTAATAAGCCAGGAATAAATTATTACTTCTTCATTTTCAAAATATGCATACTATTGAGGATTTAAGGAAATAACCTATATAAGCACACGTAGCATAGTGCTAGAAATACAATGTCTACTTACAGAGTATTATATTTAAATCCATATCCATCATCTCACTTTTCTTTTTGTTTCAAGTGTCTAGTGCTATTTCATGTCATGAAGTTTTTTTGTACCTGGTTATCATTATTATGTTAAGGTCTAGGTTGCTGTAATGTCAGTTGCCTAACCTTATGACATATACCCAATTCACAGTTTTTTAAAATAAAAGAAAACTGATGGTGCTTCTATTGTATGCTAGATTCTTGTGGTGTTAGGGATTTGGATATGTCAATGTAAATTTGCATAACTATTTACTTGTTCATTTATTCACCCTTACTTGCTCTAATGATAAAGCTCAGTCAGAAACTATAAATATTACTAGAAATTTTGGAATAAATACTTGTGTTTATAAATACAAGTTCCTTTTCTAGTTCATTCATACCTCTTGATTAACTAGATACTGAGAAGTAGGAAAAACTACTAACTTCTACATCTAAAATATCCCACACCTATTTCCTAATTTCATGTCTATACCAAAACCCAAAACATAGCAAAATGTTTTCTCTCATAAAACTGTATTCACTTAGGTATAGTCTTTGAGCTATGTTTTCAAATATTCTTAAAGATTTCCATTTCTATGATTGTTATTAAGGAAATTTGATTATAAACAGTTTTGTTGAAGATAAATTAATTCAAATTTTGAATATGTGGCCTAAAAATTTTTAAAGTAAGTAATTAGCAGCTCTGGTTTACCTGAAAGATGCAGTTATCAGGAGCATGTAATTTAATATCAGCAAATCTCTAATATCGATGTTATTTAAAGCCATACATTAAGAGTCATAAGCATCTGTAGTGACAGAAGAAGCATGCAGCAAAGTACTGAAAAACTGGAATAGAATTAATTGGTTTTGGTCTACCCACTTCAAATTAGAAAATAGCAACAGAAAAAAATTAAACACTAAATGTATTCGTTAGGCAGGATCAGCAATCATGCTGCCCACACATGATCTGCAATTAATTTGTAAATAAGAAAATTCATCACCTGGAGGATAATAAACTCTAGTTTTATGGCCCAAAAGACTAGACAAGTAAAAACCACTAATGAAGGCACTGTATAAACACAAGGGCAAAAATGTACACTGGTTGAGCAAGTGAAGATAACAAGGAGGCTCTTTTTCATTATTAAAGTAGACCAAAAGATACGTGACACATATCTGGAGATTTTTCTGAAGTGTTAACACTGCTCAAAACAGGGTCACTTAAAAGGCATGGAAAAGTGTTACTACAAGGTATGGAGGGCAAAAGTTGATTTTTAGAAAGAGTTAGCATTTTTAAAAAGTAAGGATCAGTGTTAAAAAAAAAGTCTGGGATAGCTACCTTAATTTTAATTAATTTTTATAAATGTATATTAGAAAGTCACTAATAAATAATAATATGAATTGACTTTAGTTTCCCGTCTTCAGATGTGACTTGGACTATGAAGAAACATATCCATGTAAGAGTGATTGAGAAAATAAGTATTCAATGTAATTTCCAGTATTTTTTACTTTGGAAGAGTCTTTCATGTGAAAAACTATATTCTCTCTTATAAATTATTGTATAACACTCCTTAATTTAGAATTCAAAATAAAGCACTAAACTTATATTTATTTAAGGGAGAATTTCTTCTTTTGTTTCAGCACTAAGAAGCAGAGGTAAAATCTATAGGGATGTTTATTTAAAATACAGACTTCTGAGCCAGGCATCTTGGTGCCCCTTATTATTCCAGCTATCCAGGGGGCATAGGCAGGAGGATGGCAAATTTGAGACAACTCTGGACAACTTTAAAAAATCTTGTCTAAAAAAAATAAAAATAAAAAATAAAGAGGTTAGAGATATAGCTCAGAGGTAGAACACTTGCGCAGCATGTGCAAACCCTGGGTTCAATCTCCAGTACTGAAGAAAAAAAACACAAACACACACACACACACACACACACTAATTAAAATGCTATCTCTAGAAGTGGGACCCTGGAGTCTGTACACATGTAATAAAACTCTTCTTGATTTTTAAGCATACTTAAAGTGGAGAATGACTTTATTGTTTAATATTAATGCTTGTTACAAATTTCTTCAAGTATTTCCATTTTAGAAACAAAATCATTCTTTAGTAGTCATATGGACTACTCCTGCAAAGTTTAGCCAAGCGTGGTAGTACACATCTGTAATCCCAGTGGCTTAGAAGGATCCCTGCTCAAAGCCAGCCTCAGCAAAAACAAGGTGCTAAGCAACTCAGTGAGACCCTGTCTCTAAATAAAATACAAAGTAGGGCCAGGGATGTGCCTCAGTGATTGCCCCTGAGTTCAATTCCCAGGACCAAAAAAAAGTTTAAAATTATTTTGAAATAAATTATTTATATAAACTATGTTCTCAGACCCAGAGTCATCTTTTTTTTTTTTTCCCTCAGAAATCTTCAGGCTTCCTCTTCCCAAAGTCATCTTAATGGGATCAATAATATCATTACTGATAAAATTAAAAGGAAAAGAATGTTTTAAAATTTAATGCCGTACATAGCATTTAATTTTTTGAATGCTCTAGAAATAAGTTATGAATTACAAGTAAAATAAGTATGTTAAAATATATTACATTACAAAATTTCAATAATCAAAACATTTCAGTACTCAAAACAGATGTCATAAGGTACTAGAAACATGCCATTAAAACATATAAAAGAGAGGGTGTTTTTTCTTCTCAGAAATTCCTCTTGATTCAAGAGCAAATGGATGGATTTAAAAAAAAAATATTTAGCACTACAAAAAGCCAGCATGGCTTCTTTGAAACAAAACAAAACATTATATACACTATATCCCAAATAAAATCAGAATCAGGAATGCAGACAGGCAGAGAAGTTCCTAATAACTCTGGAATGAGAAATGAAAAAGCCCACAGTCAAGAGAATCACCCTCAGGAGAAGGTTAATGATCCAGGACCACAGTTTATGAGTGGAATGATTGTGAAGATCATTAGCACAGAACCTCTACCTGGCAGGAAACAAGTTCGGGACACTTTGGCTGCAATCTCACAAGTTGTTTATGTTGATTTACTAGAAGGAGATACAGAATTCTATGTCAGATTTAAAACTCCTGAGGATGCTTAAGCAGTAATGAATGCATATATTGAAATTTTTTTAAAAAGCACTGCTGGAAACTCAAGGTCCTTTCTGGTGATCATGAACAGAGGTATTGGCAAAAGATTTTGGTAGATAGGCCAAACTTAATCAGCCTTGGGGAAAGAAAAGAGGCACTGAGAAGTTAATCATCAAAGCTGAAAAGATCAGGCTGGCAAAGACTCAATAAGCAAGTAAACACATTAGAATTTCTGAATATGATTGAAAAATTAAAGTTCACCTCTTAATTTTACTGGGTACTTAAGAAATTCTAGGAAAATCTATTTTTATTATGGTAGTATTACATAATGAATGTATTTCTAAAATCTACATTTAATTAAAAAAAACTTTGTTACTTAAGTTGCAAATAAGCTTTTTTTCTAAACAGAAGTGCACTATATATGACAATACTTTATTTGCTAAAATTACATAAGTCAACCTTACCTGATTTCATAAATAAATGTTTTAAACATTAAAAAAATACAAAAGATTATACAATTCAGCAATAGGACTTGTATTAGGCCTAATCCTAATAACATTATTTATTTATTTATACTATTTGATCATACAATATTAAAGGAGCAATATTTCAAAACAGTAATTGGGGAAAATTTGCTAGTAGAAATTATTTTTAAAAAATAATGTCTGGAAAAAAAGATGAATGCTTATTAAAAAACAAGACCCAAATACTATATTATTAAATACTGTAAAGAAGGGGTTCAGAAAGTACAGCTATCTGGAGTTTTTTTGTTTTTGTTTTTTTTGGTGGTACTGGGTAATCCAACCCAGAGCCTTGCAGATATACTGAACTATATCCCCAGTGCTTTTAAATTTTTATTTTGAGACAGGGCCTTTCTAAGTTGCACAGGCCAGCCTCAAACTTGTGATCTTCCTGCCTCAGCCTCACAAGTAGCTGAGATTACAGGAGTGGTCACCACACCTGAATAGGAGCTATTTAAGGTAGGATCAAACATTAAAATAATCTACATGTACTTGTGTAGTAAGGTAATTCATTTTTATGTTGATTATTATTAATCATCAGGAAACATTATTTTTCTTTTTTCTTTTGAGACAGGGTCAGACTATGGTACCAAGACTTGTCTCTTACTCATGGGCTCAAGCAATCCTCCTATCTCAGCCTCCTGAGTAGCTGGGACTAGAGGCCCATACCACCTTATTGGGCTCAGGAAACAGGTTTATGTTCCCTGGTTTAAGAAGCAAGAGATATGTATAGCCTGTAATAGTATGATTTTAACACACTATTTATAATGAAAAAATTCTTTAGTAATTAGTAGTTAATTCATTCTTAAGAGATATGTGTCATATCATGAAAAGTTCCTTGAATTTACCTCAAAGGAAGACAACAGTTTTCCCAAATGGTTTAACTTAAAGAATAGATTGTGTTACTTAGACATAGGCACCCTCTAGTGGCAAAAAGTAATAGTTTGGGGGTAATTGTTTTGTTATTTGCATTAAGACAAATCTAGTTAAATCTAGAGATTTTGCTCAAAGCTTTGTTAAAAAATGTCTATTTTAAACTGCACATATTAAACTAAAAATTGTTTGCTTACATTTAAAAATGTAGAGATCAATGAAGATCACAAAGTGAGAAAAGAGTTGAAGATGATGAAGGTACTATTAGCATAAATAGTGATGATACAGGGGGCTAGGATTGTGGCTCAGCAATATAGAGCACTCACCTAGCACATGCCAGGCACTGGGTTCTATCCTCAGTACCACATAAAAATAAATAAAATAAAGGTAATGTGTCCAACTACAACTAAAAAAAATATTTTTTTAAAAGAATTAATAATGTCAATTAGGTGAAACTGTTACAGAGCTAGGGCCTTCTGAGCAGCTGAGGCAGTGTGAAGACCCATCCTTCAAATCCCAATTCTTGCTATCAAGTCAGAAAGATTTCAGACATGTCTCTCAAAGTGATAGGCAGGAATTTATTGAAAGGATAGAAAAAGGGAAAGGGGACACTCTCAAGGGAGAGAGTGGATCTTATCAGAGAGGAAAGGGACAACATGTCACTCCTGCACTCCAGTTTTACTGGGAATCCCAAGGAAGTTTCCAGAAAGTCCCACCAAGATTCACTTCTTTTTTGACTGACAGCAAGATGACATCAGACTTTTAAGTATCCACTATGCCATGGCAACTTTAGGTCACCCTGGTCCATGCTGAAGAGTTCTAATTGAATTTTTTTTTATTTGTAGATGGACACAATACCTTTATTTTATTTATTTATTTTTATGTGGTGCCAAGGATCGAACCCAATGCCTCCCACATGCCAGGCAAGTGCTCTCTCCTCAGAGCCACAACCCCAGACCCTCTAATTAGATTGTTAACCATACATTCTTACAGATTTTATTGCTATGAGTTTCAGGATCTGGGCTCCCTTCTATCAACATTATTTCAGGCCTGCATTTCTCCTGCAGATATTACATAGTTGGCTGAGAAATGTGACATATCCTGTCCACTTAGGCCAGGCAGGGCTTCAGGTAAATTGCTTTTTGGAAAAGAAAGCTTGTAAGGGCCATTTTATAGAATTGTTCTCTTAACCTTGTGTTCCCACCATCTTCATCTGTTTGTCTCCTAACAAAACCATAAATAGCAATGCCTGGCTGTGGAAGGAATCAATAAGTTTTGGTTCCTTTAATTCTTTGGCCCTTTTATTAATGTAGATAAGCAAAGCTAGTTAATAGTAAAAAGTAAACCAAAGTACTGAAAGGAAACATTTTAGATGCAATATGATCAGACAAGAGAAGGATTTAAGATATTTTTAGCAAGATCTAAAAGAGAATGACAGATATAAAATGACAAAGAGAGAGCAAAAAGGCATATAAGCCAGGAGCATAAAATCGAAATTAACATGCAATATTGATGCAGAAACCAAGGTGGAGAGTAAAGAAAAAATAACATGAGAATGGCATTAGGGTTATGTAAGAAATCATCTCTTACATAAAGATTTATTACTTAAAGATTTATTTTATATGATTGTCAACAGGAAACCACAGTGTTTTCTCAAAAAACAATAAAGTACATACGAAAAGTAGTTGGTTTTCCACCTTATTTTGTCATTATACTGACTCAATCTAAATGCACAGTGATTTATGATTCTAAACAAGAAAAAAAAAGTTAGAGGGTCAAGTACTTCCTGTCCATATGTGATCAGAAAACTTGAAGGAAACTCAAAGATTTCCTAAAATAATTTTTTTTTCCTAGACACCCACAGTGTTTGGTATATATTTGTAGCATTTTCTTCTCCCCATTCATTTCTTTCTAAACTTAAATCTCTATATTAAATGATATGTATATATCTCCCTAAAATTCTTCATTTACCTGCATATGGCTGTACCTTCAAAAAATTAAAATAAGAAAAAATACTATCTCTAGATATTTTCTAACTTGACTCCTAATAATCATAAACTATAATAAGTCCTGTAAAAAGTATTAGATTCTCATTTGTCTTCAGCAGAACATAGACATGTTGATAATCTGTATCTTTTCCTACCCTCCACAGCTACTTCTCACACTCTCCACTCGGCTTTCTGCCCTGGGAGGCTGGCCTCTAAGGGCTCCTGTGACTAGTTTTCCTCGGCTCCTGGCTTCCACTTGGGTTTGGCTAGTTGGAGGAAAAGGAAAGAAATTAGAATATTCATTTCTTTGGCTCCCTCCCCAACAATATCAGGTTTTAAATGTCTGAATTAATTCCAATTAGGCCATATCACTTATTAGATGGCATCCCATCTCAGATTCTGGTAGCAACTACTTCCTCTTGCTTCTTCAAACCTAGGGGTAATAATGGCTTCCTGTTGGCACTAAATGCTTCCCTATCCCTTGCTGAGCTGCATTAAACTTGATAATGTCTCTTCATGAAGTCCTCAGTAAACTTTTTTTTTTTAATGATATCGTGTGTTTGCTGCTGCGATTCTAACTCTGATATAAGACTCCTAGACAGAGTTCTAGCAAGAAGATTATAGAAAAGGCAGCTATCTTAAGCAGGAAAGACTACACATGAAAGGCTGAGTTTATGTTGTGGTAATAAACAAGTCCAACATCTTAGTTATTTAACTCATACAAGGTCATTTTATACATTTACAAAATAATATTTACATCAATTTTATATATATATATGTAAAAAAGTTTATTTTTTACTTTTCACAAGCCTGAAGTATTTGAAACCCTTGTATTTAAAAATGATAATAAGATTATAACTTTTTTTTTAAGATGGGGTCAAACTATGCTGCCCAGGCTGACCTTGAACTTTTGAATTCAGTTGATCCCCCTGTCTCAGCCTCATGAGTAGCAAGGACTACAGTTGCGTGTCACCACACCTGGCTTGTAGCTATTTACTATAGTTGTTTATAATATCCCTATTTCAACAGCTTGATATTGTATTTAATAAAAAATCTCTTTATGCTTTGACCCTTCCCCCTTTTATTATATAAATCCATAGAAATTTCTAATGCAAGAAAAATATTTTTGAACACAAAACTATGCTTTAGGGGAAAAAAAGAAAAATCCAGAGGTCCTTGAAATAAATAGGGAATTCATAGCCCAAACAGCAAGCCTATAAGGTTAAATAATGGCCTCCTAAAGATGTCCATGTCCTAGTTCCAACAATATATGTTTATATTACTTTTCATGACAAAAGGAACTTTCTAGATATGATTAAATTCAGGTTCCTGAGCTGAGGATAATATACTAGATTATTTGGGTGGATCTGGTATAATCATAGGGATTCTACTTATAAGAGAGGCAGGAGGTCAGAGAGAGAAGGTGATATGAGAAAGCAGCAGACTGGAGTTATGTAACTATGACCCAGTGAATGCTGGCCACCTCTAGAAACTAGAAGGGTTAAGAAACAGATTCTCTCCTGAGCATCCAGACACCTTCATTTCATCCTGTTGAACTCACTTTGGGCTTTAAAACTCCAGAATAGTAAGAGAATAAATGTGTGTTGTTTTGAGCCACTATATTTGTGGTAATCTGTTACAGCAGCAATAGGAAACTAGTACAGATGCCAATGTGATTGAGGGGAATAATCAGACACAAATATGGATAATACAGGATAAAAAAAGAGCTCTAACTCCCTAATGGAAACCAGAGATTTGGACCTGGTCCCTTCTAAAAGAGAGGAACAAAAACTGAAACCATGACTTAAAGCTGGGAATCTGAATTGCTACCCCTCCTGAATCATGCATAGTTATGTAGTCTGAATTTACATAGCTGGAATGGTGCCAGACACCATGAAGAAAGGAAACTAACACATATGAAAGATTAGAATATGAAGAGGGAATTAAGAGAACTGAAAGATAGGTATGATAAAATTAGCTAGAATCCATCACAGAGGGATTAAAACATGGAAAATATATAAAGAGATTAAAAGGCTGCTACAGTTTTAATGTGTTCCTCGAATTTCATATGCTAGAAACTTGTTCACCAGTGCAGCAGAGTTAAGAAGTGGGACTTTGGGGAGGTAATCCCTTCATCCATTGATAGATTAATGGATTCATGGGTTATTGTGCTTGTAGCTGTGTTATTTTATAATTTGGCACTATCTGGCACTTCTGTCTTACCATATGATGCCCTCTGCCATGTTATGATGCGACAAAAAACACTCACCAGATGTTCCTGGACTTTACAGCCTCCAGGACCAGAGCCAACTAAACCTCTTTTTTTGGGGAAGGGTTACCAGGAATTGAACTCAGGGTCACTTGCCCACTGAGCCACATCCCCAGCCCTATTTTGTATTTTATTTAGAGACAGGGTCTCACTCAGTTGCACTGAGTTTTGCACTGAGTTTCTTAGTGCCTCACTTTTGCTGTGTCTTTTGAACTCACAATACTCCTGTCTCAGCCTCCTAAGCTCCTGGGATTACAGGTGTGTGCCACCATACCTGGCAAACCTCTGTTCTTTAAAATTCCCAGTCTCAGGTATTTTACTATAGCAACAGAAAATGAACTAAGACACAGTGCTAGGTACTTTACAAATATTAAGTCATTTAATCCTCAAATAACACTACTGAATAAGAAACATCCTTATTCTCGGTCCAGAATTTATGATTTAATCATTAATCAATATTTTATATGTGTTTTATTTTATTGTAAATGCAATATATGACAATATTTGTTTACAGTTTGCAACAAAGACTGGTAAATGTGGCATGTAAAGGTAAAACACAAAACAAACAATTAGTGTACAGAACTAAAAGTCCTCACAATTAAAAAAATGAAACAAAATAAGAAGCAGGACTATGTCCTTCTTGGTCATTGTTGAATAGTAGAATGGGAAGAAAGAGATGCAATCCTAAAACTCAAGTACCAGAAACTAGGAATAGATTTGATATGTGAAAATTTATTACACGGGGAAGGTAATATTTTAAATCAGTAGAATAAAGACAAATTACCTAATAAATACAGGGATAACTAAGTAATGATCTTTACAAATGTGCATTTGGATCCCTTACTTAATTTCTTACACCAAAATAAAATTCAAATAAAGGGCTTGGATATAAAAGTCTTTGAAGAAGGAAAAGATGAATATTTTTTTAAAAATTTACATTGTGAGTCAGTTTTCCATTACTGTAACAAATACCTGAGATAATCACCTTATAAAGAGAAAAGGTTTATTTTGGCTTACAGTTTTGGAGGGTCCAGCCCATGACCACTTGGCTCTATTGCTTTGGGCCTGTAGCAAGTCAGCACATCATAATGGGAATACAAGTATTATAGTTTGCATCTGGAATGTCCCTCATGTGTTGAAGGCTTAATCCCCAGCTGATGCACTATTTGGAGGTGATGGAAAGATTAGGAGGTAGGGCCTAGTTGGAAGAAATAAGTCACTGGAAGTGTGTCTTTGATGGATATATTTTGTACCTCGCCTCTTCTCCCTCCCCAACCCTCCTTCCATTTTCCAGGTGCAGTTTTGTTCCACCACATACCCACCATGATGTTTGGCCTCACCTCAGGCCCAAAGTGATGGGAATAGGTGCTCATGGACTGAAATCTCTGAAACTGTGAGTTAAAATAAAATTTTTCTCCTTTAAGTTGTTTTTCTACATATTTTGTCACAGCAATGGAAAGCTAGTATATCATGGAAAAGTAAAATTGCTTACCTCGTGGCCAGGAAGTAAAGGAGGAGAGAGAAAGAGGCTGGTGTCCCAGAATCCCCTCAAGGGCACATCTACAATTAACCTTAATATCTCCCAGTTGGTCCTATCTCTTAAAGGTTTCATCACCTCCCAATAACCCTGCTCTGGTCCCTATGGATGAAATCTATTTCTAACACAGAAGACTTTGGGGGCATTCAATATTCAAATTACAGCATGCTGGAAAATTATCTTCTGAATATATATGACCCAGAAGCAAAAATAAAGCCATTAAGTGTTTTTTGAAACTTTTACATAGAAAAAGAAAAAGGGAAAAAAAGCATAAACACATTAGCAGTGGGCTCCAGATTTTCCCAATTCTCCACTTCAGCAAAGTAGCTCTGTATCTATCTGTTTTATATATGGGTGCCCTATGTAAGATTCCTTTTGACAAAATGTTTCATTGTTAGATGAAAATAGGGAGAGGATGAGAAGAGGAAGAAGTGGAAAACAATTTTGTATTCCTTCCCACCAAAGCCCAGAGCAGTTAAATAACTTAAAGTAAAAAATTCAATAGCATGAGGAGATTCAGACCTTTTGTGCTATTTTTTCTTTTTTCATCCCTTTGTTAAGATTAAATGCAACTCTAGACTAGCCATAGTCCACTCTTTCTTGTAGTAACTAAGTGAATATCTTATTGATTTTTTTTCACTTTCTAAGTTCTAAGTGATTTTCACCATATTTTTCCCCTTGTAGAACTGGGGATGGAACCCCAAAATCTTACCACCCCACATATGCTAGGCAACAGCTCTACCACCAAGCCACATCATCAGCCCTTGGATCTTAGTAGTTTTGATTGATTTTTAAATCTTTTGCATGTGTCTCATTATTGATTATTTAATTACATATTATAGCTCTATAGAATTGAAATATGTACAGGTTAAAAAACTGAAAAGATATTTCAGAGAAACATACAATGTTTCTTTGAAAGTTATTTTTAAATGCCTCTAAACAATTACAAATTCATTAGAAACATTTTACGTACGTGAGATTTATCATAATGCATTAGCTTCATCCTAATTTCTAAAGCATGTTATTAAATGTCTCCCTTGAAGAAATCCCATAGGACAGATCTCATGGTTAGTATTACAACTCCAGAAAGCCTTTTGGTATTCTAGTCTCATAAAGTTATTTCATGAAAAAATTCACATATATAAAATAATATATAGCTGGGTACGGTGGCACACACCTGTCATTCCATGGCTCAGGAAGCTGACACAGGAGGATCGTGAGTTCAAAGCCAGCCTCAGCAAAAAGCGAGGCACTAAGCAACTCAGTGAGATCCTGTCTCTAAATAAAACACAAAATAGGGCTGGGGATGTGGCTCAGTGGCCAAGTGCTCCTGAGTTCAATCCCTGGTACCCATCTCACACCCCGCAAAATAAATATATAAATATATATATGTATATGTATATATACATATATATATGATTTGATGTTGTATTGTGTTAACATTATTTTCAAATGTTTTAGTTAGAATAACTAATAATACCTTAACTGCTCTTGTTAAGCATTAATAACCCAATTTTTTTCTGAAAATGTAAAATAAAAAATTATCTAAGAAAAAATAATTTACCTTTATTTAATTCTTAATCAAGTGATATGTACTCTCAGAATTATGACGTTCAGTCTTTTTCATTGAACAATGGAGGTATATTTTAAAGTGACCACCTATCTGTAAAGAATTTTTGTCATTTTGTGAACACATATTAACTCTTCTCTAGGAGTAAGCTCATTTCACCCAAATTGTTAAGAAATTCACCTATTATACTAACATTTTAAAGTGCTAAGGTTATTGCCTGATTTATTATGTCCACAATAATTGCACAAAGAAATCACAAAATACTTAGAAAACTAATATAAAGATTAGGTTTATAGTGAACAAGTCTTCATATCAAATAAGTTCATTATAAGAACAGTTAGACTCTAATAATAGGACTCTTTATAGACCTAATTAATATCTCCCAACAAAGATGATTTTGTTTAAACTACCTCATTAGAGGCTAAGAAAGCTTTTGAAGTTTAACTGGAGCAACATTTTCTGATACTTAACACATTTTGATTTAATCCACATGCTTTTAAGTGGATCAAGTTTATTTTATAAAAGGATTAGAAACTTAAGTCCTAACCAATGAGTCACTAATATTTTCACTCTTAAAATAGGAACAAAGTGTCAGTTTGAAGATTTTGTGAAATTAAGAAAAATAGTTTATACTCCACTCTTAAGAGAGTAAAATTTTATGTAAACAGTATTCTGCATATTGAAAAAAAAGTGATATCATACTTGTTTGAATCCTGGAATTAAAGAATTAAAGTCAATTCATTGGATCCTTCAATAGATATAGTCAATTGCCTTAAGCAGGACTACACATAAATTGTGTCTTCAAATGATCACTTAGAAAGGTCATAGTCCAGAGATACTGGGCTGTTAGATCTTCTCTCTTCTTTAGTTTGGCTATTCTGTATCCTAACAATTTTAGGGAAAGTACTTTAGCTTTTTTCACCTACAAATTCCCTACTTCATAAGTGAAAGATAAGATACTATCACTCCAAAAATTAGCTACACCCAACCCATTCATCTTACTTATTTCAAAACAGTTAAGAGCTGAAGTACTTTATTCTACCTTTACAGTTAATATAAGTCTGTATTTATAATTAATAAACTATTCAAAATTATCATTCTTCATCCTCTATGGGATAGAGTATATTCAGGGTTTTGGGGGGGAACAACTTAGCATTGCCTTGAATTCTTTTCTAGTTTTATTTTCTAGGTTAGGAAAAAAAATCATTCTCATCTTTATTCATGTGTTCTATTATTAAAACAATTATTGTTGCTTTTTCTTTTTCTTAAAATATGAAGATAAATTTAGATAAAAGATTCTAAAAGGGGCCTAGTCAAAGGCCAAAAATAGGAAGAGATTATATCCCTCCTTGCACATGCTTATTAGAAAAAGAATGGGGGTTTTTAGTAAGTATGCAAATAAAAAAACATGGATAGATATACTAGTGAGCTTCATAATTGTAGATAGATGTAATAGGAGAGAAATACATTACATACATTGAATGTGGCCATGAAAATTCCAGAAGTAGAAAATTATACAGATAACTCTTTGTACTGAGCAGAGACAATATCATGGGGCATACCTAGCAAAATTAGATTTAAAAAAAAATATTAAAATTAAATTTATTACTTATTATCGCCTGTGTACATAGAATCAATCTATTGCTATGGATCATCAATCATTTTTCTCCTGACTACACTGGAAGAATTATATTTGATGCCAGTTTTAAATACTTGTTAAAAACAGTTGAAATTGGAAATATATATGGCAAAATTAGCTCAAAACTGGAACATGAATATTTTCAAGTAAAAACAAACAAAACTTACCAACAGTGGGAAGGTTTTAAAATTGACCCAACACTTTGTAATACCAGTAAAAAGGGGCTAGATAATTTTTGAATGGTTTTAAGGATTTTTTTGGAAGTATTTGTGTTGGGTTTTGAAGTATGATAAGCAGAGTCCAATCTCACTACAAAGTGAAAGGAGTAGATTCTAGAGAGATTGTGAAATAGTAATCAACAGACAATTTAATTTGAAATTCTTATGAACAAAATTCTATTCAAAATGACCCAATATTATGTTAAATATTTTAAAAATAGCATTTCTCACATTATATCGGTATATCTGTATATCCCATGACTTTTCTATTTTGAAACTTGAACATTGCCTCAAAATTAACACCATCTATCCTTTGAAATTTGGGTTATTAGGAACAAATTTTAAATTGTTAGACAAGTTCTGCTTGTCACATTATGCTTTTTTTCTGACATTTTCCAAGCTGAATATGCTTAATTCCAGTACTATCCTATGCAAACTGCTTTTTATAAACTGATTTTTAAATCCTCCACAAATGAACATGTAAGGTATTCCAAAGCCAAGGCAGAAGTATATGAGAATAAAAGAAGAAATGTGCTGTCTTAGAAAACAGTGATCTGGGATTCAGACCACAGTTCTCCAAATTCGTTTTCATCATTTGAAAAATGATTCTGTTGGGCTGGGGCTGGGTCTCAGCGGTAGAGCACTCGCCTAGGGCATGCAAGGCACTAGGTTCAATCCTCAGCACCACATATAAATAAATAAATAAAATAAAGATGAAAAGTGGTTCTGTTGAATTTTTAGATAATAGCTTAAATTCCTTAACTATATATGTAACCGTTCTATTGTTAGCTCTTTGCTTAAGATAGTTGAACTCAAATTTCCTTTTAAGGTCCTAAGAATATGATGATAATGAAGACAGACACAGTCCATACTCTACAGAGCCTGTTTCTAGTACATAATAAAAGTTGGCTCATGGTATAGTACTGTATTGAATGTTTCATACATGTTATTTCACTTAGTCACATGACCTTGTGAGATTGTTAACATTATTATTTTGGTTTTAAAGATAATAAAACTGAAGAACAAAGAGATTAAATGATTTGCCTAAGTAAGAAATGAAACTGGGATTTGATTCTAGAACTGTCAAATACCATAGTCTGGATCATTGTTTTATGAGTTTTGGAGTCAGGTAGCATAAATCCTTCAATTTTGTTCTTTTTAGAACATTTTGGTTATTCTAAGTCCTTTACATTTCCATGTAAATTTCCACATGAATCAGCTTGGAGGAATTGATATCTTAATATTGAATCTGGTTCAGTCACTTAAAAACAGTTTGATTCATTTTAATTCATAAAATCAAATTGATTTATAGTTTGATTCATAAAAGGTCTTGCTTTTAAGCTTTTTAAGAAGCAATAAACTTGTGTTTAGTCTAGGGCTAATCATTCCCCACTCCTGAAGCATATACTTTTGTTGGAGCTCTAACTGATTCATTAGTACTAATTCATTACTAGTTTTCTGAAGTGTAGCTACAGGAACAGGCATTATTCCTCGGCTGCTGTTCCCTCTAATCCTTTCACATGATTCTTTCTCTAGCCACGTCCATGTACTTATCACCACTCAACTAAATATACTAGGGAGCTTCTCTTCTTCTTCTTCTTATTATTATTTTAGTTATAGATGGGCACGATACCTTTTGTGGTGGTAAGGATCAAACCCAGTACCTCACACATGCAAGGCAAGTGCTCTACCACTGAGCCACAACCCCAACTTCTGATTCACTCTCTGTTCTCCCTGTGCATCTATCTCCTTTCTGTAAACTGTCCTGCATACTCTACCCTGCCTCCTTGCCTTCCCCAGCCCAACCTCTGTCTCTTCAACTCAGGTAGACCTCTGTTTAGGCTCTTTGTGAGTTCCCCTTCTTCTGTGCTGAGGCCAAGAAACTTTCCCCACACAGTAAACTGGGACAACTAGAGGAACTACCAAGCTGTCTTCATTTGTTTTCCATCTCTCCTGACTCTCTGTCCTTTGTTGCTTTATGTCCAGTGTCTTGAGTGCCCACTACAGATGATAGTCTCTTTTGCAGTAAGCCATTAGAATGCAAACAGAAGTGATATGTACAAGTTCTAGCTCCTGCATTTAATATCTCCTCTTTTCCTCTTTCCACATACTATAGTGTGAGAAGATGATGGTGGTAGAAGGTAGAAGGACCCTAGACTGCTTGGAGTAGTGCCACCCTAATTCTCACCACTGAAGTTTAAGCTTTCACAGGAGAAAGAAATATTGTAATATGTTTAGTAGCCATTATTCTTTTGGTCTTTGCTAAAAACAACTGATATACTAATGAGTACAGCCAAGGAAAGTAAATAATTCAGCCAAATTCACATAAATAGGAAGTAATAGAGTCAATTAATGAACCCAGGTCTATCTACTATCAAAGCCATTGTATAATGTTTCCCAAATTTTCATCATTTTATGTATCATTATCATAATTTTTTTCCTATCTACATACCACTTGTGTTATCTACTTTAAAATGAAGTTTTTAAAAATCACTAAGCATTGTCTCTAGCAACAATGGCTGTGAAATCACAGATTGGATATGTTCTTTATGTGGTTTTCTATTATACATCAAGATAAGTATATCTCTAGTAATATAAAAAAGTATCCTTGAACCATCTAAAATTATTTTTGTACCATCTGTGGTACTCACAACAAACAATGAGAAATACATTGTATTTTGCTTTATTTAAAAATATTTCTATTGGTGCATTATAACTACACATAAAAGAGAGATTAATTGTGACATATTCATACATGCATATAACATAATTTGCTTAATTTCATTCCCCAGTACTCTCCCTAATCCTTCTTTCCTCCCTCTCCCTGATCCTTCTCCTCTACTCTAATGTAGACTCCCTTCAATTAATTTCATATTTTACTTTTGCCTCTTACTTCAGATAGTGAGTAATAGATTGATCAAAATGAGTAGAAATATCAAATTCATCTATAAGTCTTTTTTACATTACACATTTCTCCACTGTAAAAACTCAAGTTTCCAGGACTGTTGTTCATAGATTTTCTTTATTATTTGCAAATATAATATATGGACCTGTGACTTCTCAAGTTTACCATAGGTGTAGCCTCCCTGAAATTACATTCCAGTACTACTACTACTACTACTACTACTATTTTGCAATACTGGGTATTGAACCAGAGTTCATCTACCACTGAATTACATTCTTAGCCCTTTTTATCTTATTTTTAAATTTTTGAGTATGTTATAATTTAGAAATGAAGTGTCCCTAAAAAGCTCTTGTGTGAGATAATGCAGAAAGTTTAGATGTGAAATGGTCCAGTTATGAGAGTTTTATCCTTATCAGTGCATTAATTCTCCAATCTGTTAGGGATTGACTGGGCGGTTACTATAGCTAGGTAGTGTGTGACTAGAGGAGGCGGGTCATTGGGGGTTTGCCTTTGGGCTGTATATGTCCCCTATGAGCAGAGTACACACTCTGTTTCCTGATTGTCACGACCTGAGCTGCTTTCCTCTGCCATGAAGTTCTTCCTCGCCTTAGGCCCAGAGCAATGAATGTAGCCATCTATGGACTGAGACCTCAAAAACTATGAGCCCCCAAATAAGTTTTTCATCCTCTGTTTTTGTCAAGTCTTTTGATTACAACAGTAAACAGCTGTCTAAAATATTCTGGCTAAATTGTCCAGGTTGGCCTCGAATTTGTGATCCTCCTTGTCTCAGTCTACCACGTTGTAGAGATTACAGGCGTGCACCATGTGCCCAGCCAGAATACAATCTTAATTGTCACTTAAATGTGACCTTTTACTTTTTATCACTTTAGAAAAATTAAATACAGAAGTTTATTTTATTTTATTTTTAATTTTTTATTGTTGGCTGTTCAAAACATTACATAGTTCTTGATATATCATATTTCACACTTTGATTCAAGTGGGTTATGAGCTCCCATTTTTACCCCATATACAGATTGCAGAATCACATCAGTTACACATCCATTGATTTACATATTGCCATACTAGTGTCTGTTGTGTTCTGCTGCCTTTCCTATCCTCTA
>NW_026000037.1:48759595-48891020 GCF_001458135.2 Marmota marmota marmota
GGGGCGGCTCTACCCTTCCTCAGGCCACTGGGCCTGTTCTGTCTATCGGTTGCAGGTCTGGCCTGTTCTGTTGGTGGTCACAGTTCCGTCTACCTTGCAGGCGCAGGGGGAGGGGGCGGCTGTGCCTCTCAGCAGGCCGCTGCTCCTCTTCTGCTGGTGGGTCGCAGGCCCGCCTACCTTGCAGGAGTGATTGGAAGCTCTGCCCCTCCACGGGCCACTGGGCCTTTTCTGTAGGTGGTCACAGTTCCGCCTACCTGGCTGGCGCGGGGGGTGGGGGTGGCTCTGCCCCTCAGCAGGCCACTGGGCCTGCTCTGTGGGTGGTCACAGTTCCGTCTACCTTGCCGGCGCAGCAAGAAGTTTATGACATTGTTTGCACGTAAGTTGTTTTTCCACGCACACAAAATATCACTGGTTACTATTAATTTTGACTCTACTATATTTTTGCTACTAAACTGTTTAGTTATATGACTTTTCCCATGTCATGTATCTTCTTTGTTGTGAAAAATAAAGACTTTGAAACTATGCAAAAAAGGACAAATAATTCCATAGGAAAAAATATACTAAAGTCATTGTTTTAGTCAGCTTTTTTGCTGCTGTGACTAAAAGACCCAACCAGCACAATTATGGAGGAAGAAAGGTTTATTTAAGGAGTCACAGTTTCAGAGATCTCAGTCCACAGAAGTCCAGCAATATTTCTTGGGGTTCTAGTTGGGGCTGAATATCATGGCGGAAGAGTGTGGCAAAGGGAAACAGCTCACATGTTGATTAGGAAGCAGAGAGAGACTCCACTTGCCAGAAACAAAATATATTCCCAAAGTCATGCCCCAATTCCCACCTCCTCCAGCCACACCCTACCATTTTAGTTACCAGTTAATTACTATCAGGTGATTAATTCACTGATTCGGTTAAGACTCTCACAACCCAATCATTTCTCCTCTGAACTTTCTTGCATTGTCTTACATGTGAGCTTTAATGGGACACCACATCTAATCTGCAAGAGTCATGAATTGGCATGTTAAAAAGAAAAATATGAATGTCCAACAAACATATGAAAAGTGCCCAACCCCATTAGTAATAAAGAACTTGTAAATCAAAGCAACATAATGTATCATTCTATTCCCATTAGATTGGCAAAAATTAGCAGTCCAACAGCACTTGATTGTTAGTGAGAATATATAGCAAGGAAACATTTTGAATATTATATTGGAATCAATTTGTTATAATATAGTAAAATTTACATGTATTAAAATGCAGCAATTTTGCTTCTAGGCATATATGCTTGAGAATCTCTTGGTCAGATACATCAGGGAACACCTAGAATATTCATAGAAGTATTGTTCGTAACAGGAAAACTTGGGACGAACCCAAATGTCCATCAACTGGAGAATGGATTATAAAATGATGTAGGTCTACAAAACTGAAAAGGCCTGGAAAAGAGATATGCACAGAAAATAGAAATGTGCAAGGCTTTGTCATGTAGATGGTAATTCAGACTCTAATGGGGCTAGAAAGAAATCATCCCTGGAGCCCTGTAGAGTGAGAAGAGAAATAGGAGGAGTGCAGAGTAAGAATGCTTAGCAAATTACCTTTTCAAAAAAGTAGAGGAAACAAAGGCATATAACCTTTGTTTTAATAACTATTTAGTATCAGTTTCATTTTTTCATTATAGATTGAACAAGGTTTTCTGAGTCTTCTTTCACTAAAAACGTTTTTGTAGTGAAAAGTATTTTTGTAATATAAATAATCTCTCTTTCTCTCTCAATCTTAAAACTATACTAGGTTTCTGAATTTAAGGCAAATAAAAATGTAATCATTGTTACTCTGTATATTCTGTTTACTAGAATACAATAAATTAAGTTCTACAGTATCCTTGAAAACAGAGGGTTAAGCTTCTTATCTAGTCATAACTTGAATATATACTCGAATGTGTACTCCTCTTTATGGAGTCATTTCTTTGCAGATGCTAAGGAAATTCTTCACTAAATTATTTGCTCAAGTAGATAAAAAGAACTAAGGAAAATAATTGAAATTTTATAACATCAAGAATACTTATATCACATCATCAAAAAAAAATTGTGGCAAAATCAGTAGTGCCTTTTAAATTAAATGACAAATTGGAAGTGTTTAACAACATATGGTCGCTTTTCCTTGACATATATGATTAAGAATATATCTTTTTATCAAAATGTAAAATACCATCTGGCAGAAGTAACCATTATTCTATTGGCTTTATACATTAAATTAATTCACTGTACTTTAAAATGTAAATATTTTCCTATTTTTTTCTTTCTCTTGTGCTGGATCTATATTTATAATACTCAAAAACTGCATAAATCAAAAACTATAATTAGGTTTAACAATTATAACCAATTTTGAACTTTGAACAGAAAACAATGTGTTTCTGAAATTCTTTACAAACATTTCTTAAAAATTCAAATGGCAATTGTCCTTTTTTGATATTCACAATTATAAAGCTAGGTAACTAAAAATTTACCTTATAATTTATTAGATATATAGTCATACTTTGTATGTTAAAGGAGTTATCCTTAAAACTCCTTATAATAGGAAGACATTTTGGTAATAAAATTGATGCATTTTAAGGTTTTGAACACGTATGTGGTTTTAATGTTACTAGCCAGATTCATTCATTCATTTAATAAACCTGCCATGTTCAGAGAACAACAAATGAGCAGGCAAGTTTTTCTCAAGCATAGTGTACATTACACATTTAATAATGTGACCTTTTGGCAATTTGTGATTTTAGGAAATATATTAAAGATTTCACAATTCTCTATACTATAGTTCTCTTAAAAATACTTTGTAACTAAGAAAACAATTAATGCTTTAAGCATTATCAGTAATATTCATGTCAAATACACAGCCATATAAAATTCTATACATTTTGTTGTTTGTTTTTAGAGAACTGATTATTTCAAGAGGAGCCATATCTGGTGGTAAAATATTCTTCATCTTTTAAAGAATTCTTTGTAAGCAAAATACAAAAGTATCTCCAATATTCAACATTAATTTTTAGCATCCATTATGACCAACCCATGCTCTTGGCTTTTAAGAAGTTTAAAGTTTAGATGAGAAAGCAGATAAGTAAATCATGAATAATAGAATGGGATTACAGAATAGAATTACATGAGTGTGAGGGAGATATAGTAGAGTGTAGGAAGCTAGGGCAAGATGGCAAGTGAGGAAGTCAGGGGCAGGTCCAGACCAAAGGAGCTTGAATGTCCTCCAATGAAGTCAACTTCCTGGTTTATGAAAGTGCTCATTTACACAAGCGGGGGATTCAGACATGATAGATACTTCCATATTTTTGCACCTAAGTGAGGGGTCCAATATATAAACTAAAATAGATGCATGAACATGGAGAATATCAATGAACAATAAAGAGGAGAATGTGGAAATGAGGAAGATAAGAAAAGGTGGAATTCCAGAGACCATCCAAAGAACAACCCAAAACTTGTCTAATGGACTCCAGGCTTTGGTGCTCCTTCTCTTTGGAGAAGTCTGTTGCTTTCACTTGTAATGAATCTCTGTTCACCACTATCTCTCTGCCTTATTCTTCAATTCCTTGCTGAATGGAGATAACAAACCCAAGACTCCTAGAAGGTAACAAGTGTTATTGACTGACCTCTTCTCCCCAAATGACAGGTACAGTGTGGGTATTAGAGATGAGAGCAAGAACAGGGGAGAGATTTGAAGATTAAGGCACAAAAAAACATGACTTAACTGCTAAAGTATGGCTGATGGAAAGGGGGAATTAATAAATTCGAGGAGTTTTTCTTCTTTCTAATCAACTTTATAGAGGTATAAATTACAATAAAAGGCAACCATTTTTAGCATGTAGTTTGTTGAATTTTGACAAAACATTACCGCAATAAATACACTGTAAAACAATAAAGATATTAATAAATACAAAGATATTTATAACAACTCAAAAATTTCTCTCATGCCAGGTGGATCACAAACTGGAGGCCAGCCTCAACAATTTTTAGCAAAACCCTGTCTCAAAATTCAAAATGGCTGGTGATATGTTGAGTGCTTGCCTAGAATGAGAAGAGCTCCAAGTTTGATTCCTAGTGGGAGGATGGGTATCTCTAGCCTGCTGCAGAGAAAAGCTCCTGGAAGCTTAGTACAATTGCTTTTACCTCCTATCTCTAATCTTTTAATGACCCATCCCTTTTGCCCCATATTCTAAATTCTACAGAGAGGCCTCCATAATGCTCCCCTCTTTTCCTTAGTTCTCTTTTTCTTTTTTGCTGTATTGTGGATTGATCACAAGACCACATGCATGGTTGGTAAGTACTTCTTATCCTCAGCCCTCTTAAAATTTTATTGTGAGACAGGGTCTCACTAAATTGCCCAGGCTGATCTCCTGGAGATCCTCCTGCCTCGGTCTTCTGAGTGACTAGAATAGAGGCAAGTACCTCCTCATCCTGAAAGCTCTATGGTCAGTAGCATCTGTCATATCATCAACTAATGCAAAGTATATGAATTAATTTGCAGAAAGTAAAGTGACCATCTGAAAAGAAAAAAATGCAGGTGTTAGCCCCAGGTAGCTAAAGTCCTTTGTGATGTTTTCAAGTGAAAGGAAAGGAGACAAGTTATTCTAGAGAGGAAGGCCCTGGGTATAGATTTCCTGCCACCTGTCTTACTGCACATCCTTTTTCTCCAATAAAAGTCCTTTTCACGCTGAGCTCCTCACTAAGAGTGATGTGAGGCAAAAAGTCCCATCTTCCTCACGGTCAGCTTTGAATAAAACTGATTCCTTTTGCCAACCTGTGTGTCCCAAATTTGTGGTCACTCCTAGCAGCAGGCAGCACATACATTTGACTCCAGAACAATGCCCCTGTGCTGTCAATTCTCCCATATAACTCCACTATGAACCACCAAGACATCATCTGAGGCACTGTCACTATATATATTTGATGTGTTTAGAGTTTCATCGAAGCGATATTTTATACTATGTACTCTTGTATCTCACTTTGTTTTCTCTGCATGATATTTTTGAAATTCATCAATGTTGTTGCATGTATACCAAGTTTCCTTTTTATTGTTGAGTAAGATTGCATAATGAAGATATACAACATTTTAACCATTCAACAGTTCAAAACTATTTGGATTGTTTTTAGTCCGGGGCTTTTATCAATAAAGTTACTATAAACTACCACTTTCTATTATTGGTATGGACATACATTTTTATTTTTGGTAAATATTTAAAATAGAATTGCCAGGTCAAATAGTAACTATATTTTAAAGGTTATTTGGAAAAATGCTAGAACAATTTCTAAAGTAGTTGTTTTCCTGATGTGTATATTTTTCTATCGGTTTAATTTCAAACTATTTGTGTCTTTGAGTCTACATTTTTGTCTCTTGTGGGCAGAATATAGTTAGATCTTTTTTTTTCTAGTCCATTCTGCCTATCTCTGCCTTATAATGGGAGTATTTATCTCATTTATATTTAATGTGGTTACATTTGTCATTTAGCTGTTGTCTTCTTTATGCTATAGTCTTATGTTCCTCTATTCTTTCATTCCTGTTGGGTTTTGTTACATTAACATTATTATTATTTCGATATTTTTTGGTGCATATGTGGTGCTGGGGATTGAATTCAAGGCCTTGTGCATGCCAGGTGGATGTTCTACCACTGAGCCACAACCTCAGCCTGTTTTTTGTTACATTAAATACATATTTTCATATGCCATTTTAATTTCCACTCTGCTAATCTCTGCCTTATAATTGGAATGTTTATTTCATTTACATTTCTTTTTTTTAAAAAATATTTTTTAAGTTGTCAATGGACTTTTCTTTTACTTATTTGTATGTGGTGCTAAGGATGTGCTAGGCAAGTACTCTACCACTGAGCTACAACCCCGACCCTATATTTACATTTAATGTAGTTACAGATAAGGTAGGACATTTTTATTTGCCAATTTGCTATTTTTTCTTTCCTTCTTTCCAAATTCCAGTAAACTTTGTTTTAATACACATTTATGACCCAAAAGGCAGCAGATTTTAAATAGAAAGTCGTTTAACATCTCTTATAATTTATCCAACAAGTTTAATGAACAAATATATACTGAGACCCCACCCTGCCCTCCAACACACACACTTGGGTCAGGTACTGCTAATGAGACGGCAGTGAACTAGACAGAAATGAACTTGTTTTCATGGGGCATCCCAGTACAAATATGAGGAATTTTACAAAAGAAAATACTACAGGGAGCTTGGAGAGGGTGTATGAAAAGCAGGCCTGGCAACTTTTTGGAGACTTGAAGAAAAGAGGACTTAGCTAAGTGAAAGATTAGTAGGAAAAGGGAAAGTGGGTATCAGAGTGCCCTAAGTAGAGGGAAAGAAATATACTTAGTTGAGTATCATGGAAGTAGAGAGAGCAAGGAAAAATGGTGGACAGAAATGAGGGAAAGACATAGCAGGGAGGAGCAGGTCCCAAAGGGCATGGCAGCTGTGGAAAGAAGGTAAAAAAAAGTTAGACTTCACCCCAAGGGCAAGTCTTTGTTTTCTTTTCTTTTTGGGGTACTGGGGATTGAACTCAGGGGCACTCAACCACTGAGCCACATCCCCAGCCCTATTTTGTACTTTATGTAGACAGGTTCTCACTGAGATGCTTAGCACCTGCTTTTGCTGAGGGTGGCTTTGAACCCACGATCCTCCTGTCTCAGCCTGCCAAGCCGCTGGGATTCCAGGCATGTGCCACTGTGCCTGGCCTTTGTTTTCTTTATGTCATACATATATAATCCCCTCCCTCCATTCCTTCATTAGTGCTGACTTTTGTTTTAAGTACATATTTTCTAGTGGATCATTTAAATTTCTTTGTCTTTTAAAAAAATTTTTAATTTGTTTTAGTTATACATGACAGTAGAATGCATTTATGCACATTGATATAACATACATAGATGGAATATAATTTCATTTTTTGAGTGTACATGTTGCAGAATCATATTGGTTATATAGTCACATAAAGTAATGATGTCTGTTTCATTCTACTATCTTTCCTATCCCCACATCCCCTCCACTCCCCTCCCATCACTTCCCTCTACCTAATCTAAGGTAATGCTGTTCTTCCCTAGTGCCCCCATCTTATTGTAAATTAGCATCCACATGTTAGAGAAAACATTCGGCCTTTGGCTTTGTGGGATTGGCTTGTTTCACTTAGCATGATATTCTCCAACTTCATCCATTTATCTGCAAATGTCATAGTTTTATTCTCTTTTAATGCTGAGTAATATTCCATTGGGTATATATACCACAGTTTCTTTATCCATTCATCTACTGAAGGGCATCTAGATTGGTGCCACAATTTATCTATTGTGAATTGAGCTTCTGTAAACATTGATGTGGCTGCTTCACTGTAGTATGCTGTTATTAAGTCCTTTGGGTATAAACGGACAAGTGGAATAGCTGGCTCAAATGGTGGTTCCATTCCCAGTTTTCTAAGAAATCTCCATACTGCTTTCCAGATTGGCTGCACCAATTTGCATTCCCACCAGCAATGTATGAGTGTGCCTTTTTCTCCACATCCTCACTAACACTTATTGTTGTTTGTATTCTTAATAGCTGCCATTCTGACTGTAGTGAGATAAAATCTTATAATAGTTTTAATTTGCATTTCTCTAATTGCTAGAGATGTTAAACATTTTTTCATATATTTGTTGACTGATTGTATACCATCTTCTGAGAAGTGTCTGTTCAGTTTGTTGACCCACTTATTGATTGGATTATTTGGGAGTTTTTTTTGAATTTTTTATATATCCCAGATATTAATGCTTTATCGGAGGTGCACGTGGCAAAAAGATTTTCTCTCAATCTGTAGGCTCTCTCTTCACATTATTGTTTCTTTTGCTGAGAAGAAGCTTTTTAATTTGAATCCATTCCATTTATTGATACTTGATTTTACTTCTTGTGCTTTAAGAGTCTTGTTAAGGAAGTCAGATCCTAGGCCCTTGTGGTGAAGATTTGGGCCTATTTTTTCTTCTATTAGGTGCAGGGTCTCTGTTCTAGTGCCCAAGTTTTTGATCCACTTTGAGTTGATTTTTGTGCAGGGTGAGAGATAAAGGTTTAATTTCATTTTGCTACATATGAATTTCCAGTTTTGCCAGCACCATTTGTTTAATAGGCTATCTTTTCTCTAGTGAATGTTTTTGGCACCCTTGTCTAGTATGAGATAACTGTATTTATGTGAGTTTGTCTTTGTGCCCTCTATTCTGCACCATTAATCTATAAGGCTATTTTGGTGCCAATACCATGCTGTTTTTGTTACTATAGCTCTGTAGTATAGTTTAAGGTCTGGTATTGTGATGCCTCCTGCTTCACTTTTCTTGCTAAGGATTGCTTTAGCCATTCTGGGTCTCTTATTTTTCCAAATAAATTTCACGATTGCTTTTTCTATTTCTATGAAGAATGTCATTCAGATTTGTCATTTTTCCCATCTTTAAAAAAATATTTTCTCAGTGGTTGTTTGGGGATTATAATAAAAAAGTTGGAACAATCTAGATTAATACAACTTAATTTCAGTAGTATACAAAACTTTGCTACTATATAGCTTAATTTCCTTTCTCTTCCTTAATCTTCATTCCTCTCCCCTTTGTTATTGTCTTACAAATTACATCTTTACACACAATATTCCTGTCAAACAATTTTTGGGATTGAACCCGGGGACATTTTACCACTAAGCTACATCCTCAGTCCATTGTATTTTAAAATTTTGAGACAGGGCCTCACTAAGTGGCTGAGGCTGGCCTCACACTTGCAATCCTTCTGCCTCAGTCTCCTGAATTGCTGGGATTATAGATGTGTACCAATAGGCCTGGCAAGAAAGATTTATAATTGTTATTTTATGCAGATGTATTTTAAATCAAATAGGAAAAAAATATTTAAAATAAAATTGTATTCTTTTATATTTACTTATTTAGTTACCTTTATCAGATGTTCTTTATTTTTTATTTTTTAGAGAGAGAGAGAGAGAATTTTTTAATTTTTTTTTTTTTTTGGTTTTCGGCAGACACAATATCTTTGTTTGTATGTGGTGCTGAGGATCCAACCCCGGGATGCACGCATGCCAGGTGAGCACGCTACCGCTTAAGCCACATCCCCAGCCCCATATTCTTTTAAATTTTTAAAATTTGTTCTTTTTTGCCATTATACATGAGCTCTCTTATTATTATTTTTTTGTATTACAGTTCTCATGACACACAGTACAGTGTGTTTTTTAGTTTGTTCTTTTTAGATACACAAGAAAGTATTTTAATACATTATACATACGTGGAGTATAATTTCCCACTCTATGGTTGTACATGATGTGGAGTTATACTGGTGTGTATGCATATATGAACATAGGAAAGTTCATTCTACTCTTTCCTATTCCCATCCCCTTGCCCTTCCCTTCATTCTCCTTTGTCTAACCCAGTGAACTTCTATTGTTCCTCCTCCCCCATTATGTGTTAGCATCCACATATCAGATAAAACATTTGGCTTTTGATTTTTGGTATTGACTTATTTCACTTAGCATGAGTCTCCAGTTCCATCCATTTACCTGCAAATGCCATAATTCCATTCTTCTTTATGGGTAATATTCTTTAATGTGTGTGTGTGTGTGTGTGTGTGTGTATATATATATATATATATATATATATATATATATATATATTTAGTTGAAGTTGGACATAATATCTTTATTTTAATTTTTATGTGGTGCTGAAGATTGAACCCAGGGCCTCCTCACACATGCTAGGCAAGCGCTCTAGCTGCTGAGCCACAATCCCAGCCCGGGTGAGTAATATTCTATTGTGTATATAAAACACATTTTCCTTATCCATCATCTGTTGAAGGGCACCTAGGTTGGTTCCATAGCTTAGCTACTCTGAATTGAGATGCTGTTAACATTGATGTGCCTCCATCACTGTAGTATGCTGATTTGAAGTCCTTTGGATATAAACCAAGGAGTGCAATAACTGGGTCATACGGTGTTTCCATTCCAAATTTTCTGAGGAATCTCCATCCTGCTTTCCAGAGTGATTGCCCCAATGTGCATTCCCACCATCAATGTGCGAGTGTACCTTTCCCCCACATCCTTGCCAACACTTACTTATATTCTTGATAATTGGCATTCTGATTGGAGATAAAATCTCAGTGTAGTTTTAACTTGCATTTAATTGTGAAAGATGTTGAACATTTTTTCATATATTTGTTGGCTGATCGTATTTCTTCTTCTGTGAAGTGCCTGTTCAGTTCCTTTGCCCATTTACTGATTGGGTTAAGATGTTCTTTATTCTTTCATGTAGATTTCAATTACTGTCTAAAGTCTTTCCATTTTGGCTTAAAGGACTCTCTGTAGTATTTCTTGGAGGGAAGATTTCCTTGTGACAAATTCTTTCTGTTTATACAAATACTTTGGGAATAATTTTCTTCATTTTTGAAGTATAATACTGCTGGAGCTAGAATTCTTTTTTTGGTATCTGGGATTGCATTCAAGGGTACTTGACCACTGAGCCACATCCCCATCCCTATTTCGTACTTTATTTAGAGACAGGGTCTCGCTGAGTTCCTTAGCGCCTCCCTGTTGCCGAGGCTGGCGTTGAACTCCTGATTCTCCTTTCTCAGTCTCCTTGAGCTGCTGGGATTACAGGTATGCACCACTGCGCCTGGCTAGAATTCTTGGTCTATCCCTCCCCAGCATTTTTATTGAGTCATTCCATTGTCTTCTGGCTTTAACAGCTTCTGCTTCAAATCTTATTGGGGATTATATGGTGAGTAGATTCTCTTATACCACTTATAAGATTCTCTTTGCTTTCAACTTTTTTCTTTTTTGTGGTGCTGGGGATTGAACCACTCTACCAACTGAGCTATAACCCTAGCCCCTTAACTTTCAACTTTTAACAGGTTGATTATAATGTGTCTAGGCCGGATATCTTTGTGTTTATCCTACTTGGCATTTATTTGGCTTCTTGGATGTGAAGATTAACGGTTTTCATCAAATTTAGGGAGTTTTGACCCCATGTGGTGGTGCATAGTTGGGATGCTAAGGCAAGAGGATCTAAAGTTTGAGGCTAGCCCAAAAAATGTAGTGAGGTCCATTCTTTAAAACAAAGGAAGTTTTGGGGCCATTATTCCTTCAAGTATTATGTGTGCCACATCTCTTTTTCTTCTCCTTCTGAGTTTCTCATTGTGCTTGTTCCTCAGTTAGAAAATCTCAACCAACCCAGATTAAAATTTGCTAATTCTTGCATAATTGCTAACAACTGTATAACTGTTCCAGGTTTTTAAAAAGTAATTTCTCATTATTATTATTGGTGAAACATCTTTCTCATACTTTCTTTAGACATGGTCTCTATTAGCTTTGTAAACATATTTAAAATATCTGATTTAAAGTCACTTTTTTTCTCTCTCTTGTGGTAGTAGGGATTGAACCCAGGGCCTCACATATGCTAGGCAAGAATTCTACCCCTCAGCCACATCTCCTTTGAGATTTAGGCTTAATCTAGTAAATCCAACATGTAGGCTTCCTCAGGGATAGTTTTATCATTGATGTTTTTCTTGGTACCATACTTTTACTTAATTTGAAAATTTGACATTTTAAATAATATAATGTGATAAATCTGGAAATCACCACAGGGTTTGCTGTGGTCTTGCTTGTTACAGTAGTTGGTTTAGTGACTATTTTGAACTCACGTTTTAGAAGTTTGTATTCTTTATTATGTGTGACTACCGAATACTTTGCATAGTTAGTTTAGTGGTCAGTTAATGACTGGACAGAGGTTTTCCTAAATATTTTCAAATCAGTAGGTCTCCTAGTTTCTGTTTAGGGGCTAACTATGTGTGTTGGGGGTATATCTTCAAAAGTCAGTCAAGCAGTTTGCAATTTAGAGTCTGAGCCTTCACTTCTTGCTTTAAGAGCCACAAGAAGCTAGGGACATCTCAGGTCTTTTTTCAGACAGCCCTAGGCATGTGCATACCCTACATGGGCATCTAAAAAGTATCTGCCTTCTAGGTTTCCGGGAATATGTCATTTTTTTCAAAACTTGTATGAAATCTTATTTTACAGCTAAATACTGGAGCAAAGTGTGTCTAAAGAAAGTGGAGGGGTTTTTAACCTTAATTTGAATGTTATAGGGAGCTACAGTGGAATTTTAAGAAAAGACAGTTACTATAATGTTTAGCAGAAAAAAATTTGTCAAAGAGGTGGAAAATGATCGAATAGGGACAGAACAGAGGTGGGGAGAACAGGAAGATTAATACAGCAGTAATCTAAGAAAAAGAGGAAGAAATTCTGAGACTAAAATGGTAGCTGGGTGCTTTGACCCACACTGTAATCCCAGTGACTGGAGAGGCTGATGGAAGTTCAAGGCCAGCCTTAGCAATTTAAAAAGACCCTGCCTCAAAATAAAAAATAAAGAGGGCTGGAGATGTATCTAAGTAGTAAAGAGCCATGGGTTCAATTCCTGTTAACCATTCCCCTCCAAATATACAGAAGTAACCAGTAGGCACAGGTTTGGGGTGAAATCATAAAGAAATGGATCCAAATAAAATTATTATTATTAATGAGTAGAGTGTCTTAGAGGAGAAATTCTGTGTAATTGTGTGATTTAAAACACAGCTTTTGCGGGGCACGCCTGCAATCCCAGAGGCTCAGGAGGCTGAGACAGGAGTTCAAAGCCAGCCTCAGCAAGAGCGTGGCGCTAAGCAACTCAGTGAGACCCTGTCTCTAAATAAAAGTACAAAATAGACTGGGGGGAAAAATAGGACTGGCTCAGTGGTCTAGCGCCCCTGAGTTTAATCCCTAGTACCAAAACCAACCAAACAACAACAATAAAAAAACAAAAACAACAGAAACCCCAATAGCTTTTTATCTAGACGCTGTCATTCCTCCTAGCCTTCTATCCATTTGATTAATCACCATTCTTGATTTAGGAGTGCCTTAAACATGCTTGTTTGTTATCTGGAACATATTTGTGAAAAATAGTGGTAACTGCTAAACATGGCGTCCTAAACAGAGACTATATCCAGACCTGGAGTATCGGGAGAATAAGACAGGAGGATACCAAGTTCGAGGCCAGCTTGAGCAATTTAGTAAGACCAGCTGGGGTGGGGGTGGGGGAGTGGGTAAACTGTACTACTAGAAAGAGGATGATCGGTTCCCTCAGATCCCATCACCCCTTTCCCCTTCCCTGGTCACCAAGTGTAGTCCAAGTGAAGCTCTCCGTTTTTGAAAGCGGTGAACCGAGATGGAAGGCGTTCTGGACTCCAAATACTAACAGCTCCATTTCCAAGCTAGGCTGTATGCGCCAGTTCCCAGATCCCGGCCACAGCACCGGAACGCGGAGGTGGACGAGAGAGAGAGAGAGAGAAAGGATATCCGTGGTGGTGCCCGAGCAGCCAAATTCGGTCTAGCACACCCCTCCGCTCCGCCCCGCCCCCCACAAAGAGACGCAGCCCGAGCCGCCTGCACGGCGCGCTCCTCGCGGGACACCCGACCGACTCCCGCCATCTCCAATTGGCCGTCGGGGGAACGGAAGCCGAAGTAGAGTAGTGAACCCGGAAGTGCTTCACGGCAGGGGCCCGGGCGACTCTTTTGAATGGAATCGGGCTGATTCATCGCCGGTTCGCGGAGCCAGAGCCGGGCGGAGGCTGAACTGTTGCTGCCGTCGCGTCACCGCAAAGGCTAGACAAGGGTCCAGACCGCGACCTCCCACACCGTCCGCCTTCAGGTGAGGCTGAGAAGTCAGGCCCGGCACGTCCGGGGAGGCAGCCGCTCTAGGCCGCCGTCAACCCCGTGCTTTCCTGAGTCACGTTGCCCAGCCAAGTTGCCACCAGAGGCCAGGGCCCTGAGGGAGGATCTCAGGCTCCCTCGTACTCTTTGCCAGCCTCTCCGGGTCTCTGGCAGGGTCTGGTCTGGATTTAGTCTCCTTCCTTCAACCGTTTCTGCTTTGCCGAATTCAGCATAGCTTTCAACCTCTTCTCCCTGTGCAGATAAAACCCTGTTTATGACCTCTTTGTGCTGTGTCGATAGTTGCTCTTGCTTTGAAAAACTTAAAAGCTGTCAGGGTAGCAAGGGAGAGAGGATAAAACTTTGCTTTATCACTTGTCCCTTTTGTAGACTTTGACCTTTTCCCTTTGCATGTTAGGTTTTAAATTCCCTACAAAACCCAGAGACCCTCGGAGATGTAATGTCTTCAAAATAAAAGTTATTCTTATTGTGCCTGTAACCTATTTTTTAATGTCGCCCTTATTGCATAGTGGTTGGTGAATTGATTACATTTACTGCTTTCGGTAATCAGTTGTGTGTTACTTCTTGGAACTTAATTTTCTTGGAAACTCAGCTCGGTGTCTGTCAGAAGAATATGTAGAATTTTCATAAGTCTACATACAAATCCAATGACTGATTGAAAAATTCTAGAAATCAAAATAATCAAACATTAATGCTTGAAAAATTAGCTCAGAAAATTATGGTTTTAGTGTGAAAATGATTTTTGCTTTTACTGTTTACAAAAGTATGTTCTTAATGATGCTGACTTAACGCGAATAAAGCCAACACTGATAATGTTGAAATAAAAAACTGATCACAGTTTCAGGGGAGATAATTAACATTGTGGTGGCCCTTGAAGTAAGGCAACCAAGTAGTTCATTAAAAGTTTACATGTTTTAAACAAATCCCTTGGGTTATTGTGCATTTATAGAGATTAAGATATATAGTGACCTAGAATTAACTACAGTTGTGTTTAGTGAGGTGATATTTATTGGAAGTCTAACTATTGTCTTGAATTTATCCCAGAACAAAATTAAATCTTGCCAAGAGAAGAAAGTTTTCAGTCTTCAGTCTTCTTTTCCCTCCAAGGTGTTGTAAATACTACATTGCCATTCTAATTGAAAAACTGGATTTTTTTTTTTTTTATGAACCTCTGACATGGATTCATCCCATTTTTATTGCTTAATATCTGTGTTCGGAACCACTTGTCTGAAAATCAGTAACAAGAAGCAATTGTGCTTTTTTGGTTTTTAATTTTATAAGAATGTTCTTTTCATAAGTCCTTGTTCACCTGTGAAAGCCTTACCTGGGTACTCAATGTGAATTCTTGCTCATGAACTTCTCATATACCTTTGTTGCACTTATTTGACATTTAAAAATTTTTTTTTTTTTTTTTTTTTTTGCAACCATGAATTGAACCCAGGGGCACTTAACTTCTGAGTCACATCCCTAGCCCTTTTTTTGTATTTTATTTAGAGATAGGATCTTACTGAGTTTCTTAGGGCCTCCCTAAGTTGCTGAGGGTGGCTTCTCCTGCCTCTGCCTCCCAAGCCACTGGTATTACAGGCCTGTGCCACCTGGTTGGGCTCATTTGACATTTTATATTCTGCTTTGTGTTATATTGGTGTCCTCATTTGTAAAACAAGTGAATTGGATTGAATAATCTCTTCCAGTTTTAAGATAATAAAAATAACAGCAACATTTATTGGGTGTGTAGAAATGTTCCAGGCAGTATATTAGATGACTTTGGATTTAGTCTGACAATGAACTTGCAAGGTGTTTTATAGATGAGATCTAAAATCTAGAGAAAGGAAACTTGATCCCACAAATATAGTGAGTAGGTGGTGAAGCCTGCATTCCACTATAGGTTGAGTGGTTCCAGAGCCTTTATTACTCTACACTGCTCTCTTTACTTTAAATATTTTTATAATGTAAGCGATTATCAATGATAAATTCTTTCAACACAAGCCACTAAATTTCTTGGGTGCACAAGCTAGTACTCAATAAATGTTTTACTTGAATGCTGTAATTAGACACTTAGATATTTTATTTCTATCCTGATTCTTCTAAACTGGGGAATAATCTTGCTTTCCAAATCCTATTTATATAATTAAGTTTAATGTTAACTCTTTCTAATTTTTCTATTCAAAAATGTCAAGAGTGAGAAAAAGTTCGTAATTACTTTTTACAAATCAGAACAGAGGAATTAGAAATACAGTGAGATCATAAATATGGGGTAGTTTGAAAAGGATTTAACATTAGTCAGGAGAAGTAATAGTATTTAACTGCAGAATGGATTGGGGAGTGAAAAATGAACAATGAATTAGGAAACAGTGATAAGCCTGAATAGGTAAGGATATCATGATTTTGTATTATACACTTTTGAGATACTAGTATCCCTGGTAAAAAAATTTGAAAAGTTAAAAAATCCAAATTAATGTAATTTTGAAGGATCTGCTTTTTAGAGTTATCCATGATTCCATTAATTATCTATAAATATTTAAATAATTTATTTTAAATCTAGTGTGTACATGATTGAACACTATTAAGTTCTATTAGGTATTAACTTGAGAGATTAAGAAAAAGTGAGGAGTCATCAACATTTGACAGTAGTAGTACTTATTTTTGCCAATTAGGAGTCTAAACATAACTGTATATATGATGTTATATTAAGTATAAATACTTTTTCCTATAGTCTTAATATTTTAAATAAAGTTCATCCTATTATGAGTGATCTTTTGGTGGTGCTAGGGATCAAACCCTAAGCCTCTTGTACCCCAGGCACTCTATTACTGATCTGTGTCCTCAGCTTTTGATAGGTGTAAAAATCTATACTTTTATATTGTTTTTATGTATAAAAATTAAAAATGTTCTGTTTTAGGTTGTGGTGTAACACTTTGTGAATGTCTTTGCTAAATTCTGCAAAATGCAAGTTGTTGTTTCCAATATGATTAATTTAGTACTATGAAACATGCATTGTGTTTTGAAACCCATTAATGGTAAACTTTGTGAGGAAGGTGGGTCTGCACTGGTACCTAAGTTTATTGCATACTGGTGGTGCTAATGATAGCAAGCTAATATTCACTGTGTACTTTTTTTTTTGTCAGAGATTTTGTTAAAAATTTTTCTAAGTCCATTGTCTTCTTTAATCTTCTAAACAACTCTATGAGATACTGTATTTATTTCCCTTTTGTAGATGAGAGAACTGAGGCTGAGAAAGATGAACAGAGCTAATAAGTATTATAGCCAGTATTTGAATTCTGGCATTCTTAATTGCAGAGTCATAGCTCCAGGGAAAATAGTCATTACCATTTCCCATTTGGGTCCATTGGAGCTTTTTTAGTTTTTTCATCTTTAGGTCATTTTACAAAAATGCAGAAAGGAAGATAAGGGGATGGTGAAAAACAATTATATTAGAAATGTTAATAAAATTACAGCAAATACAAATGTTTATTCTGATTTTTTGTTTTTTTTTTTTGGTACCTAGGATTGAACTCAGGGGTACTTGACCACTGAGCCACATCCCAAGCCCTTTTTTGTACTTTATTTAGAGACAGGGATTCATTGAGTTGCTTAGTGTCTTGCCATTGCTGAGGTTGGCTTTGAACTCAGGATCCTCCTGTCTCAGCCTCCTGAGCCACTGGGATTTCAGGTGTGTGCTACCACGCCTGGCTATTTTCCTGATTTTGAAGGTATATGTATATCCGAAGGCAACATTCTTTGAATGTAATTAACTGCTCATCAGTCATTATGTATAAAACCTGGAACATAGCTGTCTGGTAAAGATCAGTTCTGTGTTCAAATACATCTCTAGTGTTTAGAGTAACTGCTCAGTGCTAGTGTGATTGCCTTGCATGTGTATGCCTTTGGTTTAATCCCCAACACTACCAAAAAACCCCCACAAAAGTTCATATACATCTCTGGTAGCCCTTAGCTTATTAATTCTGGTGTTTTTTCTTACACTTGCTTTACTTTGTGTGTGTGCTAGGGTGTGGGGTATGAAATATACATCACATAAAATTTACCATGTTAATTATTTTTTGTACAGTTTGGTGGCGGTAAGTGTGTTTGCATTGTTGAATTGCCACCATCCATAACCACCATCATCACTACTATCCACCTCTAGAGCTTTTTTATTTTTCCAGTTATAATACATTGACAACTCATAAGGTTGTTCAGTAGAGAATAGCCATCATCTTTGCTCTGTAATTGCAACATTTTTATTTTTAGATTTATAAACACCAGATAGAATTAGTCCAGTGACTTTTTTTTTCTACATTATTTCTTATTTATTCACCTTTGTGTACACTTCAGCGTTTGTCCATGCATAAACTGGCAGCACGACAAAAGATCACAGAGTACATTACCTATCTTTTTAGCAAAACTGGGGCTTACTGCAAAATAGTATGTTGTGAACTCCTTGTTGGATGACTGACTAGATAAGACTGTTATTTTTTTCTTTTATGGTCTTAGAAATCTATTTTTGAGAGGAAATTCACATAAGATTAACTATTTTAAAGTGAGTAGTTTAGTATCATTTAGTTCATTCACCATGTTGTACAATTACAACCTCAATTTAGTTTCAGAACACTTCTATCATTCCTGATAACATTCTGTGTCCATTAAGTAGTTTCTCCATTTTCCTCTTTTCTCCTAAAACCACCATTCTGCGTTTTGTCTCTGTGGATTTATTGAATATTTTATGTAAGTGGGATCACATGATAAGTGACCTTTTATGCCTGTCTTTTTACACACAGCAGAATGTTGAACTTCCACCAAGTTGTAACATGTATTGATTGGTACTTCATTCCTTTCTATAGTGGAATAATATTCCATGTATTCTATTGTATGTATGTAGTAGAATTTGCTTTCCATTGGTCCTTTGGTGCACATTTGGATTATAAGCATCTTTTTTCCCTTCTGTGTTGGGAACCTAACCAAAGATCTTGAGCATGCCAATAAGTACTATACTTCTGTTTACATCCCCAGCCCTGTTTCCACCTTTTGGCTATTTAGAATAGTATTGCTATAAACACGTATGTACCTGTACTTGTTTTAAGGACCTATTTTCAGTTCTTTGGGGTATATATTCCTAGGAGTGGAATTCGTCTGTCATATGGTAATTCTGTGTTTTAACTTTTGAAAGAACTCTCAAATTGTTCCAGCACTTTTTTGGTTCTTAAGTTTGAGAAAATTTATCTAGGATATTGCCTTCTTAAGATGCATGCCGTTTGAGCTTTACATCCTTGATTCTCGATTGAGAGTGATTTGGATACTTTTTTTTTTTTAATGGTATTTGGGATTGAACCCATGGCACTTTACTGCTGAACTATATCCCTGGACCTTTCTATTTTTAATTTTGAGACAGATTTTTGCTAACTTGTCCAGGCTGGCCTTAAATTTACAGTCCTCCTGCCTCAGCCTCCATGTCTCTGGAATTATAGGCTATGCCTTCATGTTTGATTTTTTGGAGATATTTTTGATTGTCATGACTGTGTGGTCACTACTGTCATATAGTGTGTAGAGAGCCAATGATGCTACCAACCATCCCGTAATTGTGCAAGACAGTTCTCAACAACAAAGAAGTACTGGAATGTCAGTACTTCTGGTTTTTTTTCTTACACTTGCTTTACTTTGTGTGTGTGCTAGGGTGTGGGGTATGAAATATACATCACATAAAATTTATCATGTTAATTATTTTTTGTATAATTTGGTGGCATTAAGTGTGTTTGCATTGTTGAATTGCCACCATCCATAACCACCATCATCACTACCATCCATTTTATTTTATTTTATTTTTTTAAATATTTACTTTTTAGGTGTAGATGGACACAACACAATGCCTTTATTTTTATGTGGTGCTGAGGATCGAACCCAGGTCCTGCCCATGCTAGGTGAACGCTCTACCGCTGAGCCACAATCCCAGCCCCACCATCCATTTTATTGTCATTAGCGGAAACTTGAGTCTTTTAACCTGTTTCTTTGCCTTCAGTTTGTGTTTCTTTAATAATTATGAACCTTTTTCTCTGTTAATTCTCTTCCCATTGCCATTATGGGTGGAAAATGAAAAATTTTAAATTCTCAGCTGTGTTCAGTGAAACCTAAAAGATTACAAAATGGTGTCTTTAGTCTTTCATCTTTTTCAGGATGAATCAATGGTTTGGGCAAGCAGAACTGAAGGATGATTCAGTGCTATAATTTGTTTCACTGTTGCCTTATTTTATATAGTTCTTACTATTTCATTTTCTCTTTATTTTAAACTTTTTGGGCATGGTCATGAATAATTAAATAGTGAATGAATTCCAAGAGTGCTGAATAGCAAATTTTCAAAGTATAAGAAAAATGATATCACTAAGTTCCCATAATACATCATAGATTTGTAGTGTTTAATTAACATGTTAATTGCATGATCGAATTAATTTTGTTCTGTTTAAAAATATAAATTTTGTTCTTTGAAAGACTGCCAGAAAGACTAAAAGCCATAAAATGTCAGTTCCTAAAGTTAATACACAAAAATGAAATATACAAACAATTTGGATTCAGGGTTAATCACTGTGTTCTGTAGCTGCTTGGGATAATGAATCATTCCGTGCTCTCAGGAAGTGATGATTAAACAATTTTAGGGCTGGGGATATAAGTTAATGTTGAATGCTTGCTGAGCATGCATGAGGCCCTGGGTTCTGTGCCTAGCACAAGGGGAATAAATTATTTTCATTTCATTTTTAGGAATTTTGCTTCTTTAAAAGAATTTGGTATAAAAATATCCTCCTTAATTCTCAAAATAATTGTATCTTCTTTTCTTTTTTTAGGAGAGAAAGAAAATAAATACTTGGGAAAAATTATACCTGCCAGAATTAGCAAGAGTTTGAATTAAGAAGAAATTTGTCAAACCTAAGAAATTATAGCTTAACACCTTAAGAGTTATAGTTACTGAACAGGTGAGGTTTAAGAATGTATTTTTCTTTTAAGTATTGCAGGATATGATAAATACTATGAAAATGTGTTATTTTTACCTGACATTAAATTATGAATATGTGATAGATAATCAGATTTTAAAAAGTAGTATTATTTGAAATATTGATCAATATGTTTCATTTCCAGATGTTCATATTTTTATTAAATATGGTCATCCTCCCTTAAATGTTTTAATATGCTGATATTTTTTTTTTTTTATTGTTTGTTGAGACATCTAATTTTTCTCAAAACACAAATTTGACCTGCCAGATTTTCTTTCCCTCTGCTCCCCACATGGCTCATTTCTATTCATAGCATCTGGAGTCTGTGTAAAGTCTTCAGAAACAACATAGGAGGAATAAACAAACTGAACACATCTGGGAATCAACTTTGGCCTATATTGAATATATTTATTCTAAGTTCATTGTATTTTTCTTTCCAGTGGTTCTTTAATTTTATAAACTTGAAATAATCCAAAAGAATTTCCTTCTTGTTTGGTAATATATTCTAGAGAAAATGTTTTTCATATTTTAGAATATGCAGAATTTTTTTTTTCTTGTCTGCAGGCTTTCAAAAGTGCTACACATTGCTTAGTATGGTGGCACATTCCTGTAATCTCAGTTACTCTGGAGCCTGAGGCAGGAGGATCCCAAGTTCAAGCCCAGCTTGGGCAACTTAGTGAGACCCTGTCTCAAAGTAAAATTTTATAAAAAGGGCTGGAGCTGTTGCTGAGTGTTTGCCTACACCTGTGACGTTGCCCTGGGTTTAATCCGTAGTACTATACAAACACAAAAGTGCTATGAATTGAATACTATATTTGAATTGAGGAATTTTAATGAGAATTTAATGGAGATTTTATTGGTAAATGTTATTGGGGGGACAAATTAAAGTTATAAAGAGGAAATTTTGTCTCGACTATCAAATTTTCTTGACTTTTCAGTTTTGAAAATGAATTTATCTGTTCTGAATCTCACAAACATGCTCAATGGAATAAGCCAGACGCAAAAGTATATATGAGTCTGGTTATGTGAAATTAAAAACCAGAGAACTAGGGGCGGGGGTTTTGGCTCAGTGGTAGAGCACTTGCCTCGAATGTGTGAGGCCCTGGGTTCTATCCTCAGCACCACATATAAATAAACAAATAAAAGTATTGTGTCCACCTACAACTTTAAAAAATATTAAAAAAACAAAACTTAAACAAACAAAAAAATGAGAACTAATCTGTGTTGAACTAATCTGCTGAAGTTGGAATCCTACCTTTGCAGAGTGATAGAGACTGGAAGGGGGCTTGAGAAACATTTCTGAAGTTTGGTAATGTTCTGTTTCTTTATCTAGATAATAGTTACGTGAGTGTATATATTTTGTGAAGAGTCCAGGGTTGTACCATTTGTGAACCTTTCTATGTGTGGAATTTATGAACAAAGTTTGCAATATTATCATTGTTAAATTAGCAAAATTAAATTGTTACTATTCAACAAACATGATTAGGTGGAAATATAAAGATCATAAGAACATTATTGAGTTTTAGTTTATATGGTAGTTCCAACTAATAGAACATGGAAAAATGACTAATCCCTTAGCACTTAATTTGAAGTGTAATTTATGGTAAGACCACTTTATAAAGCAAACACTTAGGAAGAAAAGGAATTTTAAGGCATTATAGCAGAAAAATTCTTTATTTTCTTTTTCTAAGAACTTATTGTACTGCTACTGATTTTTGTCTTTAAAAAAATAATTTTTTTTTTTTTTTTGCAGGCCTGAAAATTAAATCTAGGTCTCCTTTTTTTTGTATACCAGGGTTTGTTTTTTTGTTTTTTTTTTTTTTTTTAATTTAGAGAAAGGGTCTTGCTAAGTTGCTTGGGACTTTGCTAAGTTGCTGAGGCTGGCTTTGAACTCACAATCCTCCTGTCTCAGCCTACTAGCTGCTCAGATTAGAGGTGTACACCACTGTGCCCAGCTCCAAGGCCTTTTAAAAAATAATTTGAAAAAAGAAGATGTATAAATGATGGAAATTAGTTACTGTAATAAAATGTTACTTAGGCCAAGTTTATGCAGATACACCATAGCTATTAAATAACTATGAAAAATCAGTAGTAAATCTTTTTTTTAATATCTGTTTTTTAGTTTTAGGTGGACACAATATCTTTATTTTATTTTATTTTTTATGTGGTGCTGAGGATCGAACCCAGTGCCTCACGCATGCCAGGTGAGCGCACTACCACTTGAGCTACATCCCGAGCCCCAGCAGTAAATCTTGATTCAGCAGTGTAGCTATCAGTAAAATTATTTTCTTCCAAAGGTGTTTTTCTTATAGAGTTTTCATAAAGACTCTACAACCAAAAAAATAATTAAATAAAAAAAATAATAATAATGACTTCTATTTGTGTATTTGACATTGGATAACACTTGCAGTTTCTTTATTTCTTCTGTTAATTTCTCAAGTATAGACTTGAGAAAGCTTGTCTTCTATATTTTAAACATTGGAAATAAGTCAAATTGATATTTCAAAATTAATCTTCTTTGAATCAATTAACTTTGAATTCAGCAGCTGGATTTCCTTAGTGTAAAAGATGTACATCACTACAACATTTGAAATAACAGAAAATATCTATTTAGGTTCTAGAACACTATCTTAATGCACTTAATGTTTACTCTTTAGTATTTCTTTTAGTATAATGAGTTCATTTTAAAAAGCCTTTGATGCTAATTCAGAGATCCATAATCTGCTCACAATGTCTTTCACATGTAGTTTTGATGATAACTGACAAGCTGTAAGTTAATTAGCACAGAACTTACTAATGAGGATGTTAAAATTTAATTTAAAAGTGAGGATTTTTATTTGTACACCCTGGACAAATTGAAGGAAATTCAATCATACATATGATAAGCATTTCAGGCACTTTTTCCTCCTTCAGGTACTTTATTAGATAACAATAAGAAAATATAATTAACTTAATGATAGCAAAGTTTTGAAAGTATGCTAAGATTGCTTGTCTTTAAAACTGGGGATAACCCAAAACCAAAGCAGTGAAATAAGGTCTGTTAATTAGCATGGAAGACAGCTTCTTGAATTAATATGTGGTGTTAATTAACAGGAAGTCTGATGTTGTGTTGTAATTACCACCAATATTTTTGACATACTGAGTGACTGAAGGTGAATTATATAGATAGCAATTGAGCAAACACTTTTGTGCTTAGAAACGTTTTCCTTTGTTTCTGTTTTCTAGAAATATGGACAGACTTCTTAGACTTGGAGGAGGTATGCCTGGACTGGGCCAGGTTAGTATACAGAATGAGTATTTCTTTGTGTGTAAACTATAAGCTTTTCTGTAGTTATTCAAAGGGAAAGAAACTACCTCAAAGAAAATCACTCAAGAGGTAACTTACTTAATGGTAAGATCACCTTATTAGTGGCTGCTGTATTGCAACACTATAACAAGTGGGAAACTTTTTTACTCATTTAGTGTAATTTTCTCCTGGGAATAAGAATTTTCTCTGTTTTGTTTAAAATTTTGGGATATGTGAAATTATAAATTTGCCTTTTAGTAAAGAAAGAACTCAAAACATCTTATTTCCAAATTTACATTGTAAACTTTAGATGTGACACATGAAAAAGTGAACATGGTATACTACCAGTACTAGACAATTGACCCATAGACTGACTTTTTGTATGTAGAGTCTTAACACTGAAAAATTCCTGCTGTTCATTATTATACCTAGATGAATTGATGAGTAATATCTCTTTTTTCCTTTAAATTTCATATATATATATGTATGTGTATGTGTGTGTGTGTGTATACATATATATATGATTTCTTTTACATTTTCATTAAATAAGTTTTTATATGATCATCTATTTTGTTCCATACTATTAGGAAAATGGCCTGTAGATAGATTTCTATCTCAGGATATTCTGTCCTTAGTTAAAGAAGACTTTCCTAGTTTAAGTTCTGATTATCTTTCTGCTCTTCCATTTCCCTAATGTTAATTGACAGAAAAAATGATATGTATTGTTCCTTTTCTGAGACTTTTAAGTAATTATTGTTTTATGACCAAATGTTAGAAATGTTTATAACATAACTTTATAGTCCTTTTAGTTACCAACTTTCTCTCCTTTCTGTATCACTAATTGATGCCTTTGTCTTCCTTCATTCCAAGTGAGGTATATTTACTGTAAGAAACAATTTTATTTGAGACTTAATGAAATTTTCTGTTTTAGAATCACTTGTACAGAATCTTTGATTAGGTCTGTTCATCTTTCATCTTTCATCTTTAGAAAGACGAAATCTTTTTGTGAGTCTATATTCTGTGCTTGAATAGACTTTAGTTATATTGTTTACTTTTGTTAGTTTAAATATTCCCTCTCTCTATTTCTCTTTTTTTTTTTTTTTTTTTGCTGTCAGCCAATGTCTTCATGAGTCTTCATTTTTGTAATCCATTCTTTGGCACATAAAAATGTCAGACATGAGCTGAAGTGGCATGTAGATACTGCAAATTTACCTTCAAATTATAGATAAAGATAATGCTTTTAGTAAAGTTCTTAACAGAAGATGCAGCATATTTAAATAACCAAATAACTTTCCTTAAGTATTAAATGCAATAAATTATAAATCTATGCTGGAAAATCCTGGACATGAAGTAATGGCTACAGATTAAGTGATATTGTATCTGGATGACCATTGCAAATCTTTGTTATTAAATGGAAAACGAAATGGTTGTTCCATAATTTTTTATTAGTTTCTGATTATTTTAATTAGCCCTTATAATCCTTAGTTTGTATTCTTATTGAAACTTACAAATATGTTGCTTAAGAACTTGTCATTTCATGTATGTATTTCATCTCCCCAATTAGATGACAAGCTCTCAAAAGAATAATTTGTGGAGTTCTTATATTTGTGGTATCTCCTTTATCAAAAATAGATAATCAATTTTTTCCCTAAAATTTGATTTTACTCTTGTAGGACTAACTTGACAAATACTTAGTTTTACTTCTGTAACATGAAATGTTAAGTGTATTGTTTTTGAATAAACAGAAACGAAATATTAAGTGTATTGTTAATAAGTCAAAGATCTTTATTTTATTTTGGTGATGGTGATTGATCACAGGCTTCATAATGCTCTATCATAGACCCCCTAGCTCTTAAGAACTCAAAGATCTTTGAATTACTAATAGCTTTTTTTTTTTTTTCCATTAGGTAAAGTGTAACAAACAATTGTAGGAGAAAAGGAGACACAGGTTGCTCTAACTCTTCAAAAATCAGTGGGCAATGTTATTGTCTTGCCATTTAAAGGAAAAGGTAAAACTGTCACACATAGGGACAAGTTGCCTGTCAGAGTCTCCCACACCTGTAATCCTGGCAAATTGGGAGGCTGAGGCAGGAGGATTGCAAGTTCAAGACCATCCTCAGCAACTTGGAGAGGCCTTAAGCAACTTAATGAGACCCTGTCTCAAAATAAAAAATAAAAAGGGTCAGGGATATAGTTCAGTGTTTAAGTGCCCCTGGGTTCAGTCTCCAGTACCAAAAGATAATAGCAACAACAGCAAAAACATTAGAAACAAGTGAAGAGCTGGGGGTGTATGTAGCTCAGTGGTATGGCACTTGCTTAGCATGCACAAGGCCCTAAGTTTAATCTCCAGTACCAGGAAAATAAAAATGGGATCAAGTTAGTTGCTAAATTTGCAGGTATTTCCCTTTCCCATTGTTGTCCTCTTTTTTTATATTTGGAGACAGTGTCTTATACTGTGTTGCCCATGCCTCCTTAGTGGTTTTGATACTCCCCCGCTCTTCTCTATTCTTTTGATAATCAGCTTACAGAACTCAAAGAAGGTGCTGTGCTTATGATTACAGTTTCAGCCAAATAAAAAAGATCCAGAACACGGAAGATGTGGGGGGAAATGCAGAGCTTCTCTGCCTTTTCCTTTTATAAGGGTCTGTTGTGCTCTCTGAACATCGATGTGTTCACCAGTCAGTTATGCAACCATCATACCTGACTCTTTAGGTGGCCCCTTTAAAACATGGGACAAGATAGGAGAATAGGTAAGGGCCTCATATGATTTCTTTGAGAGTTCCTTTTGGTTATTAAACTATAAGAGAGTTGAATAGCCTTTTGTACCATTTCAAGAATTATTTCCTTGATGAAAGTACAAGATGCATGTATATTATGTGAGTAAATGGAATCATTATCTGTATGAATAACCTAAGTTTGAGGAGTGAAATGTCCAAGGCTGTTTTTCTTTTAATAATAGTTGCTACAGTCACTACTTGATAAGCTTAAAAACATTTGTTTCATGTCATTTGGGAATTCTGCAGTAGAGTATAGTTCTCCAGGTAATCAGGAGATAACATTAGGCTTTTGCAAATTAAAGATTTCGTCCTCCACAAAATTGCCCTTACCTCAGATACCAGCAGCATTTGAGATGTCTTCATGCCATCCACAGTTTTGACTAACAGGCTATAAATTTGTAGGTGAACCCTCCCCCACTCTTTTGATGATCAAGAACAGCTTACAGAACTAAAAGAAAGTGCTGTGCTTATGATTACAGTTTCAGCCAAATACAAAAGATCCAAAACACAGAAGGTCTGGGGGGAAATGCAGAGCTTCTCTGCCTTTTCTTTCTGTTATCAGGGTCTGTTGCCCTCTCTAAACATGGATGTGTTCACTAGTCAGAAAGCACCACCTGCTTTTGTGGAGCCTTAGTATCCAAAGTTTTTTTGGTTTTGTACCAAGGATTGAACTGGGGGGGGGAGGAGGATGGGTGGCATCTGACCACTGAAGGGCATTCTCAGCCCTATTTTGTATTTTATTTAGAGACTGGGTCTCACTCAGTTGCTTAGCCCCTGGTTTTGATAAGGTTGGCTTTGAACTTGCAAACCTCCTGCCTCAGCCTCCCAAGCCACTGGGATTACAGTGTGCACCACCATGCCCAGCTTAGTATTCAAAGTTTTTATTGGGACCTAATTACATGGGCATGGCTGATTAAATAATTGACTGTGATAGAGGTCAGTATCCAGATTTTTTTCTCTCCTAAGAAATTGGGCCTGTTTCAGGCCTTTAAATCACTAACCACCTCCATCCTGAGACACCTAAGGGCCCAGAGTGAATCATTCATTAGCATAACAAACATACCATTATTAAGGAAATTCCAAAGGTTTTTGAGGTCTTGGGCCCAGAACCCAGAGTAAGGATTGGATAATTTATACCACAAAAACTTTTGCTTTTAGTCTTGACTCCATTATTTGTGTGGAAGTCATTCAGTATCTTTTTGAAATTTTCTTATGCAAGCGCTCTGCCACTAAGCCACAACCCCAATCCTCTTTCTTTCTTTTTTTTTTTCAAAGTACCAGAGATTGAACCCAGAGGCACTTTACCACTGAGCTACATCCTCAGCCCTTTGTAATTTTTATTTAGAGACAGGGTCTCACTAAGTTGCTTAGGGCCTCGCTAATTTCCTGAGGCTGGCTTTGAACTTGGAACTTGGGTTCCTCCTGCCTCAGCCTCCCAAGTTACCGAGATTATAGGCTTGTATCACCATGTCTAGTTTGTTTGAATTTTTCTTATGTCCTTATTTGGTGCTTGCTTGCTCATTGATTGATTGATTGGCTTTGGGATTGGGGATTGAGCCTCCTGCATGGTGGAAAAACACTACCACCAAGCACAGCTAGTTTAATACCTTTAATATAACGCAGTGATATGGTAAGAAGACATTTGGGATCTTCTCTTTGTGCTAATTTGTCACGTTTATTTTAAATGGAGGAATTAATAAAATACAGAAATATCAGCATTATAATCATAGTTGATACTGAAATTTCATTGTACTTGAGGTTACTTGGCCTTGATTGTTTTATTTGGGCACTATTATTGGGCCAGAAGATAAAATGGAACTTAGATAATCAAAGTCTCTATTCATTCTGGTCTCTTGGTTTTCTTTGAAAAGGAGGTGGCCTGTCTCTTTTCCAGTGTTAATCCTTTCATATCCTCTAGTCCTATCCTCATAAAACCTTGCTTATCTCCACTGATCCTTGCCTAAAATAATAAAACTCCAGGGAATCCTGCTTGTCAGAAGAGTGCTGTCATTGATAGAGAGAAACACAAATTTATAACCACATTTGTGTCTTTCCACAGGGTCAGAATTTATTGACTAATGATAAATTCATAGGCTATACCACTTTGATCAGTGGCAGTTCACTGAATACTTGTGGGTCACCTGATAGTCATAAGCCTGACAATCACAGGTTCTTTTATTCTAGTCTTAATCTATAATATCTATAACAAGTCCCACACCATACTTTACACAACTACATATATAGGTTACAGAAAGGCTAAGAAAGTGTTCAGAAGGCTGAACTAAGCCAACAGCAAGAGAGCAGGTATGGATTCAGAGTCACTGTAGGTGGTCTGATAAGATTATGAACCAGCCAGCTGAAGAACTTATTCAGGACTTCAGGGCATAGACCTGTCAAAGAAAAGGAAATTGTTATAGTCCAAGGTTTAGATCTTGGACAGTTTTACAGTGTTAGCTTAGAGTGGGACCTTGATGATTGTTACATGCAAGAGTAACCACACTTTGCAAATGATCAAGGACAGAAATTTAGAGGTTTCTTGCTATAGCGATTTTCCTGGACAGGACTTGTGATGAGTGACCAGGTGATGGGGTCAATATGCTGCTATGTCTAGTCTTGGTATGCCTCTCCTTTTATGGGTCCCAAGGGGTTGCATCATTTGATGGATCTGGTTTTTCCTATATGAGTTTGATATGCCCATGTATCCATGTGCTTCTGATTAATTTGATAAGTGGGTGATCATTCTTACTAGCATGGTGATTTATCAGTTCATACCTTGCAGTTGTTTCTGGCAGATGGTGGTGATTTTCTTATATAAACAAGGTGTGGAATCATTCCACCTCAGTCCTTAAACTCAAAATGGAGTGACTTAAAGCAAACTAGTGCTTTGCAAAATGTAGTAACAAAAGTTTAGGCACAGTCTGAAAACTGTTGTTTTATATATATCATGGAGTAACTCAGCACAGCCTGCTTTCCACACTTTCATTAAATTTTTTTTTCCTATTTATTTCTAGGTATCTTGCAATAACTTAAACTCACATGCACTACTTCCTTACCTCCATTCACTCTCATGAAACTCCTCTTTTTTTTTCTTTCTAGTTAATGGTGTTTTTTTTTTTTAATTGTTGGTACTATTGTTAAATGCTGACCCCACAACTTCTGCAATAGGTGGCACATAGTTTCATAGCTGTCCAAGTAGACACTGGAAATTTATCATGAAGTTGTACATCTGTTGCTGACATTAGGACCACTCCAGGTTCCCTAGTAAGTGTGGCCAAAAGAAATTGGGACACTTCATAATCACAGAGTACAAATCCTGGAGCTAGGAAATACTCACATCTCAACCAAGCAACAGTAAATCTCACTGCATACACAACTGTTCCACTTGAGCCCTAAAGTTCTCCAAATCAAATACTCAAGGAGACAAAAGCTCCAAATCTAAAACAAGGATCCAAGGAGGAATAGAGAGGGACCTCAGGTTGAACCACTTAGCTTCTATGAACATAGCATAAAGAGAAGTTCTAAAAATATAAATACCCACAAAATGACACATATAGAAAAGAGGTAAGAAATTCATCCCAATTGATTCTCAAGTCCAAGACCTCCCAAATCATGAAGAAACAGGCAAATGTCTCCCCCAAATTCACAATTCCGTAATAAAGATCCTACTGATAATGATGTGGACAAAATCCCAGAGAAGGATTATAAAAATCTGATTAAGGTTTGATGAACTAAAAAAAGATATAAGGAAGGAATTAAGAGAGAAAAATACAGGAGATGATGAAAGACTCCTTTAATAAAGACATAGAAACAATGAAAAGACACCAAGCAGAACTCCTAGAAATCAAAGAAATAATTAAATTAAAAATTCATCACTAACAGATTGGACTACATAGTGCATAGAAAACAGAACTTCAGTCCTGGAAGATAGTGTGTATAATCTTGAGTACACAGAATCCAATAAAGGGGAAAATTATAGAACGTGCAGAATACACAAAAACTCTGGAAGAACATTAAAAGGCCAAACTTGAGTCAGTGAGTTTAAGAGAGAGCCTACAGAATGGGAGCACATTTTTACCACATGTACATCAGAGCACTAATCTCTAGGATATATAAAGAACTCAAAAAATGTAACACCAAAAAACCAAATAACCCAATCAATAAATGGGCCAATGAACTGAACAGACGCTTCTCGGAAGATGATACATAATCAATCAACAAATATATGAAAAAAATGTTTCTCTAGCAATTAGAGAAATGCAAATCAAAACTACTCTAAGATTTCATCTCACTATAGTCAGAATGGCAGCTATTAAGAATACAAACAATAAGTGTTGGCGAGGACGTGGGGTAAAAGGCACACCCATACATTGCTGGTGGAACTGCAAGTTGGTACAACCAATCTAGAAAGCAGTATGAAGATTCCTTAGAAAACTGGGAATGGAATCGCCATTGACCCTGCTATTCTACTCCTCGGTTTATACCCAAAGGACTTAAAAACAGCATACTACAGTGAAGCAGCCACATCAATGTTTACAGCAGCTCAATTAACAATAGCTAAATTGTGGCACCAACCTAGATGCCCTTCAGTAGATGAATGGATAAAGAAACTATGGCATATATATATATATATATATATATGTGTGTGTGTGTGTGTGTGTGTGTGTGTATATATATATATATATGTATATATATACATACATATATATATATATGTATATATATATATACACACACACACATACACACACACACAATGGAATATTACTCAGCATTAAAAGAGAATAAAACTGACATTTGCAGGTAAATGGATGACGTTGGCTAATATCATGCTAAGTAAAATAAGCCAATCCCAAAAAACCTAAAGGTCAGATGTTTTCTCTGATAATGTGGATGCTGATGCATAATGGAGGTGGGAAGGGGAGCATGGGAGGAATGGAGGAACTTTAGATGGGGCAAAGGGGAGGGAGGGAGCATAGGGGTAAGAAAGATGGTGGAATGAGATGGACATTATTACCTTAATTACATGTATGAAGACATGAGTGGTGTGACTCTGCTTTGTGTACAACCAGAGACATGAAAAATTTTATTCTTTATGTGTACTATGAGTTGAAATGCATTTGGCTGTCATGTATAACAAATTAGAATAAATAAATAAATTTAAAATTTAGAATAAAAAAATTCTTCCAAGCCACCAGAAATTCTGACAGTGACCAGGCCTGTTCTTAACACCTTCAGGGCCTAGAGTAAGAGTACAAATATGGTGACATAAACTCTATGTTTAAATACTTAAAGTCAAACATCTGTTAAAAGTGAGTTTATGACCATTCTTTTATCATGAAAATATTTCTTTCTCATGCTTAAAGTGGTTTTATGTGAGATGTGAAAAATTATATTTCTGTGTTGAAAGTCATCAAAATATAAAAACAACCCCAATCTCTAATTTCATGTGTATAGAAAATTAGGAGTGAAAATTTCCATAGATAAGGCATGTATAACTTATATTTATGTTGAGTCTCTATAAGTTCTTTTCCCTTCATTCCCATATTCATTAGGCTGTTATACTTAAGATTTCCACATCCTTTTGAATGTTATTGATAGCAATGCCAAATTGTACAACCTTTCTTGAGTCATTAAAATTTCAATTTGGAGAAAGTGCTCTGCAGAATCAGAAGCAACAACATGCAGATTTTGAAGTGAACTACAAATGAATCAAAATGATGTCAGTATATGAGAAAAACACAATCATAGAAAAATGCATGAAATATTTAATCCCATCACATGCATACATTTGCATCACTCATGATTTTTCTCTTTGAAATTAATATCCACCTCATACTGTTAGTCTTTCTTTCATTGCCCATTGGAACATTTCAGTGTTAGAACATTAAAAGGAAAACAAACAAACCTGAGAATCATTGAGATAGAAGAGAAAATGGATATATAGACTAAAGCTAAAAAGAACATTTTTAATGAGATAGTTACAGAAAACTTCCCATATCAGAAATGAGTCTCCTCCTCTTTTACTGTGTTGAAATTATTCAGATTGCCATGTCTGTTGGCCTACTTTTAGTTCTTAATTAGACATTAGTATTTCATACTATCTTAAAACATTTTCTTCCATTTGTTTTTATCATCCTTCTTTTTCCCAATTCTTTATTATGATGGGCTATACCTCCGGAACAACTCTAAAAGTTTTATTTTTTTGTGATACCACATTTTTAAATTTAGTACTTGAATAATGGTAGGATAAAATAATTAAATCTGTCCACAGTCTTTTTTTTTTGTACCAGGGATTGAACTCAGAGGCACTCAAGTGCTGAGCCACATCCCCAGCCCTATTTTGTATTTTATTTAGAGAAAGGGACTCAGTTGCTTAGTACCTCGCTTTTGCTGAGGCTGGCTTTGAACTCGCAGTCCTCCTGCCTCAGCCCCTGGAGCTGCTGGGATTACGGGTGTGCCACAGTGCCCAGCTTGTCTACAGTCTTAATCTTCAGTATAATTTATCTGTAGTATGAAGCAGAAAGAGATGTTTTGTTAGTATTATTAAACTATGCAAAATAACTTTAAACTTTAAATGTATTTTTTAAATTTATTTTTTAAAGTGCTTAGAAATTTGAAATTACTAAAAAGTGTGAGATGATTGCATTAGAAACATATTGCTGTAGTGTGGCTTTTCATTGTCTTAACCACCCCATCCTAAATTGTGGCAGCTAAATTAGTTCTAAAAAGAGAAAAAACGGAGCCCAAGAGGTGAGACTGGTCTTAACATAGTCTCTAGCTTCTGAAAGTTTCTGTTTTAAGTTTCTGGGTCTGTTTTAGTGTTGGAAATTCGTCAAGGTAAGTTTAAAAGTAAATATTAATAATATTTGTCACCTTGTCTTCAGTTTTAATTTGCTAGGACAGTAGTTCGAGTTTCTGTGCAGTGGGTGTTAGGCTGTAGGGAATACCAAGATGAACAAGAACTTTAGTACTTTACCTAGGATCTTTACATTCAAGTAGATGCACAAGCAGTTGTTTTAAGTGCCTGGCACACATTAACTACTTTCAGTGTAAAGTAGTGATCATTGTGAAGAAAATGACGTAACCTGTAAGGTTTAAGGCAGAGTCAGAAATCATGATTTTTATGTGAAAAACCCTAGGGATTTTTTTTTGTTGTTGTTCTTCAATTTTTAAGATACACAGTGTAGGCCAAATTGAACACATGTGCAGCAAGCCTATATATGTATTGCCTGTAAGTTGTCAGGGTGGGTTTTTTGGCATTACTGAAGATTGAACCCAAGGCTTCATGCATGCTAGGCAAGTGCTTTATCACTGAGCTATATCCCCAGCCCTTTTATTTGTTTGTTTTCTTGTGGTGCTAGGGATTGAACCCAGGGCTTTATGCATGTGAGACAAGCACTCTACCAACTGAGCTATATCCCCAGCGCTTTTTAAATTTTATTTTATTTATTTATTTTTTTAATATTTATTTTTTAGTTGTACTTGGACACAATACCTTTTTTTAAAAAATTTATTTGCTTTTATATGGTGCTGAGGATTGAACCCAGGGCCTCGCCTGCGCTAGGTGACAAGTGCTCTACTACTGAGCCATAACCCCAGCCCTTTTATTTTGAACAAGGTCTTCCTAAATTGCCAGGCTGGCTTCCAATTTGTGATCCTCCTGCCTTAGCCTCCTGAGGAGCTAGTATTATAGGTGTATGCCAACACACCTGACTTCAGTTATGTTTTAAATGGCCAAAATATAGAACTTTATAGTCCAGATGTAAATATTATATCTCAAGATACAAAAATATGGGAGAAATACTGTGGGAGAATGATGAGAAATGGCTTTCTGAATGTGATGAGATAAAACATTTTAAGGAATTATTTTAATGGCTACATTTAAAAAATAATACCATGAATCAAATATGACATTTTCTTTGGTATAACCCCTATATCTCATAGTAAATGGGTTTTATGTATATTAACTACTATCCATTATTGTAGTTTCTTATTGTTAGATCTTGGGGTAGAAATGTTTCAGTTATTTGTCTTAGTTTTAGTCCATTGTTTTGAAGAAAGTAGTAATTTAACATGAGAAAAATTACTGGAGTAAATGAAAAAATAATACCGTTTTCATGGATTAGTATTCTTACTGCCACCTATCAGTTCTTTTCAATTAATAATAAATTTAATGTAGTTCCAATAAAAATATCAACCAGAATTTCATGGAATTGAACTACTTTAAAAATTCATATAGGAGGACTGGGTTGTGGCTCAGTGGTAGAGTGCTTGCCTAGCATGTGTGAGGCACTGGGTTCGATTCCCTAGCACCACATAAAAACAAACAAACAAAATAAAGGTATTAAAAAAAAAATCATAGGCAAAAAAAAAAAAAAGTCCCCCAAACAGCAAAGAAATTCCAAAAAGAAAAAAGAAATTTGCTTTGATTTCAAAGTAAATTTTAATGTTGTGTGATTCGAGTAGTGTTATATTGTTAGAGACAGGTAGATCTATATGATTAAATAGAAAGTCCAGAAATAAACCCATGCATATGTGGAATTTGATTTATCATATAGGTGGCATTAAAACTTAACTAATAAAGAACTAGGGGTATAGCTCATTAGTAGAACACTTGCCTTGAATGTACAAGGCCCTAAGTGGGATCCCCTAACTCTGCAACCAAGTCAAATCAATCAATCAGTAAATGAAGCTTAGTGGTGAAGGAAATGGCCTATTAATTAAATGTTGCTGAAGTAAGTGGCTTTCAATATGGGGAAGGCTAGAATCAGATCTCATATTTTATGCTGTCCACAAAAATGTATACCAAATGGGGTAAACATGTCCCTTTGAAATCAAACTTTACAAATGTGGAAGATATATATATACCCATTAGGATGGCTACTACCAACAAAACAAAATAAATGTTGATAAGGATTAGAGAAATTGAAAACCTTGTGCATTGATAGTGTGTCGGTGTAAAAGAAGTATTGCAGAAAAAAGTATAATGTTTCCTCAGAAGATTAAACATAGAATTACTGTGTGATCCAACGTTTCTAGTTCTGGATGTAGGTCCAGAAGATTTGAGAGCAGAGACTCCAGCATTTGTACACTATGTTTCCTCAGCAACATTATTCCGTAATAGCCAAAAGGTGTATGCCACCCAAATGCTCATCCATGGATGAATAAATAAATAAAATGTGGCATATATGTATAATGAAATAGTATTCAGCTTTGATAGAATGAAATTTGGACACAAGCTACAACATGAGTAAATCTAGAAGACATTATGCTAAGTGAAATGAGCTAAACATAGAAGGACAAGTATCCCATGTTTCCGTGAAAGTACCTAGAGCAGGCAGATTAAAAGAGATATAAAGTAGTATGGTAGTTGCAAGGGTCTGGAGGGAGGAGAGAATGGGGATTTTAATAGGTACAGAGTTTAGAAGTTCTTGAAATGGATTAGTGGTGAGAATTGCACAATAATGTGAACATACCTAATGCCATTGAACTGTCACTTTAAAATAGGTTGAAATGGTAAATTTATGTTGCGTTTTTTACCACAAGAAAGAATAAAAATTCAGTTACCATATCTTTAAAATGAATTTAATAATACTTTCCTTATATGGTCTTCAGGATTAATTAAACTGATGTCAATATGTCAAGCACACACTATAGATACTCTTCCCTACTCCAATTTTGTTTGAAGAAAATGTGTCTTTATAACTTCAGGATAGAAAGCATAAATCAAAAGATTCATAATTTGACTTGTATTAGTAATATAAGAATAAGACAAAAAAAACATAGAAAAGGAATGTGAAATGATAAGAACAGCCAATGGGAATATGAAAAGATACTCAGCATCACTATGTATCAGGGTAATAAAAGCTTAAAACAATTACTAGATTTGTGTGTGTGTGTGTTGTGTGTGCACACATACCTGAGATTGAACCCAGAGGTGCTTCCCACTGAGCCACATCCCCCAGCCCTTTTTATTTTTTATTTTGAAACAGGGTCTTGCTAAGTTGCTTAGGGCCTCACTAAGTGGCTGTGCTGGCCCTAAACTTGGGATCCTCCTGCCTCATCCTCCTGAGTTGCTGGGGTTACAAGAGTGCACTCTCATGTCTGGCTTAGATCTTTTTTTTTTTAAAGCCTGTGGTATTATGTGAAATGACAATTTAGGTAAGCAAGAATTCTCGTGTAATCTTTTTTTCTTATGGGAAGATGTTTATGTAGGTGTAAGAGGAATTGGTTAAGGATTGTAGCTCAGTGCTTAGAACATTACCTAGCAATGAGTAGATAATAAATATATGTTAAAAGAACACATGTGGGGATGTAAATGATTAAAATCACGTTGGAGAGCAGTTTGACAACATTTATAATACCCAGACATCTATGATGGAGGAGTCCTATTTATTTACTTTGGAGAAACTCATGGATTATTAGGAAACATGTTTAAGGATACTTGTTATAACATTTTTTGAATATTCAAAAATTGCAGAATTCTTAAAAAACTCTGGTAAAATGTGTGATGCAATGTTTCACAGCAATGAAAATGAATTGCATTATATATAGCAATATGCATAATAGACCATATAAACATAAAGAGAAAAATTCAGGTTATAAAACTATATATACAGTGTAAAGCATTAATATAAATTTTAAAAACACAAAGTAACACTTTTTTCAAGGGCTCATAACTCTTGAGTAAACATACAGGGTCTAGAGGAGCACTGTCCAAGTTTCTGCAGTGATGGAAACATTCTGTATCTGTACTACCAATACCATTGGCCACATTACCCACTTGAAATGTGACTGGAGCAGCTAAAGAAATGAGATTTCTATTCTACTAATTTAACCCACATGTACCTATTGAGGCCATGTTGATATAGTTAGTAGATTTGAAGAACTGGATTTTAAAATTTAATTTCATTTTAAATAGTCACATTTAGCTACCACACATGGTGGCTACCATAGTGTATAGCACAGGTGTTAGGTCCACACCAAATTCATGAGCAGGGAGGCAGGCATAAGGGCTTCAACTTGATGTGTATAATTTTTTACATAAACAAAACTAAAGCAAAAGAGCCAGTCATAGGGTAATACTAAATGGTGTTAAATAAAGTTTTTTTCTGTACATTTTTTTTTTCCTTTCTGTGCCATACTGGGAATTGAACCTAGGGCATTGCACAAGCTGTGCAAGTGCTCTACCACCAAGTTACGTCTGCAGCACTTTTGAAATTTTTATTTTAAAATGGGGTCTCATGAAATTGTCCATTCTTAAAGAACAATTTTTAACATTTTTAAAGAACCTGGGTAATCTGGAGATGAGACAAAGGAAGCCAAGAATAAACAGATACAAGCAGCTAGTACAGTGTTTTTTTTTTTTTTGGAGACAAGATCTCCCCTAAGTTGTCCAGGCTGGCCTTGCACTTGCAGTCCTTTTGCCTTAGACTCCCAAATAGCTGGGATTACAGGTGTGTGGCACTGTGCAAAAGTTTGGTGCCAGAACATGAAAATGAGCAAGTCTTTACAAAAGGCTTTTATGAGTTAGTTTTTTTTTTTTTTTAAACGTGCGTATATTGACAGTGTATATATACTGATGGATGTTTTTGTTTACCATTTTTTTAGACTTTTTTTTCTTTGTCTGATGGTCCCCTGTACAAAGAGTCTTCCTAAACATTGTTAGATTGATTTGGCCATTTTCCTTTGCTTTAGAAACAAAAAATGCAAGAATGCTTTTAGTAGTTTTTCTTTTGCTACTCTTGTTTGAGTGATAATGACTTTTTATTATTTTATAAAGCAGAGTTTCTAGTCATTCTATTCATATACTTTATCTGATGTTTCTACTGTTAAAAGGTCAGGTCAAAAGTAAGCTAATTAGAGAATTGTCTTTCAGTTGCCATTTGTAGTCTGCATAGGTAGTTTTGTGAAAAATGTGGTGCTCTTGAGATGCCGCAGGTCTGTTTTTAAGGGTTCTCAAATCTTATGGGTTCTTAAATAAATGAGAAACAAAATCCTGTTAGATGCATTTTTGTTAATCTGTGTCATTTTACTTGAACATTCTAGTTGTGGCAGGTCTTTCAAGGGAAACTTGTGAATTTTAAATTTCAAATTTGATATGAAATTATAATAAATGATTTTTTTCTAGTTCTTTAGGAACGTAAGAGAGTGGTGATATATTTTTAATTACAATGAGACTCTTCAATAATTAATCATATTCTGATGAAATAAAATCAAATTATAAGGAAGAGTGAAATGGTTAAGGTATTTTAAATTTAAAGTGAAGGCTCTGAGAAAATCTACGACTTCTGATTGTTTCTGGTAGAAAGAATATGTAGGGTGGTCAATAAGGGAAGATCCTGTTTTTAACATAGGAAAGTAGGACATTGAAACTTAATCTTAATATTCCCAATGTATGGGTGTAATGATCCTAAATTATCCAGTCTGTGTCCTTTTCTTTTCCTACCCTCCATTTTTAAAATTTGTTCTCTCTAGTTATACATGACAATAGAATGTATTTTGGCAGTTTATACATACATAGAATATAACCTATTTAGGATCCCACTCTTGTGGTTGTACATGATGTGGAGTTACCCTAGTCGTGTATACAAATTCAGGGGTAGGAAAGTTATGATTGGTTAATTCTACTGTCTTTCCTCTTCCCTTTCCTTCTCCCTTCCCTTTATCTAATTCAGTGAATTTCTATTATTCCTCTCCCCATCCTCCCTTGTTTTGGGTTAGCATCTATAAATCAGAGAGAACAGTTGGTCTTTGGATTTTTGGGATTGACTTATTTACTTAGGATGATAGCCTCCAGTTCCATTCATTTACCAGCAAATGTCATAATTTTATTCTTCTTTGTAGCTGAGTAAGATTCCGTTGTATGTATACACCACATTTTCTTTATCCATTTATCTGTTGAAGGACACCTAGGTTGTTTCCATAGCTTGGCTATTGGAAGTTGAGCTGGTATAAACGTGTGGCTTCATCACTGGTATGTTATTTTTAAGTCCTTTGGGTTTTATATCTGAGAAGTCAATAACATACCTTCTAATTTTTCAGTTCATATTACCATTTAGATAGTTGTCTTTATATTATACCCATTTAAAACTTGGACATAGAGGACTGGAGTTCTTTTGCCATAACACACATTCAAGGAGCTTCTTTGTGAGATGCTGGGTCGAGTGCCCTAGAAGCATGCCACCAGAGCTGGGCAGAGGTCTCTACAGGGCAGCCTCCCATTGCTTCTTTTCAGACTGTTGGCTTTGATTTCACAGGCTATTCCCTGCAAAAAACTGAATGCCCATGAAGGGCAGAATGGGAAGGTTTAGAGACAATGAAAAGTAAATTAATGATTATGATAGGTTTACTTTTCTCTTGCTTGTTGTCCCTTTTTTAATTGGCATATATTTTTACTGGCATACATTCTTACTTGCCTATGATAGGCAGGTAATCCCTATTTATTAATTCCCTAATCCTTAGGGTTGTAAACACTAGAGTTTGAAAAATTAGAAGTGAAATGCTTATCAAAAGTATATAATGGGGGTTGGGGATATAGCACAGTAGGTAGAGTGCTTGCCTTGCATGTACAAGGTCTGGGTTCAATCCCCAGTACCACCAAAAAAGAAAAATATACACACACACACACACACACACATATATAAAAAATAGGGCAAGGGTGTGGCTCAGTGGTAGATTGTTCAGTTGATATGCATGATTATTTGGGTTTGAACCCTAGCATCACCAACATCAGCAAAACCAAAAAATAGTAGAATTAACAAAACCTAATTTTGGAAAAGTGCCCATTTTGTTTTATAGAAAGGTGATGTTTCTTATATATCATGGAAGACTACTTATTTCATTTCCTTGTAGAATGTCTTTCTGTAACCATAATATAGCTATGTTACTATAAGGAGATGGTTTTGATTTTACTTTAGTTTGTACCAGGTTCCACTGTTGGGTTAGTATCCCTTTCCCATCTGCAGATTCTAGTACTATACACATTTTCTGATTCCTATCTTGTAAGCTAAATGTGGTCTTTGAATATTTAGCCCAGTTTTTGTATAAGGCTCTTCCTTGAAGGCTTTCAATTTGATATGAGAATTTTCATCATGTAGGGAGACAGCTGAATAGGGAATGTCATGGCCAGTGGGATCTAGAGCAAATGTATGGATTTATAAAGAGACCTCATATATTTTGAAAATTGTGCAAAGGTTACACTTTAGGACTTAATAGAAGGGGGTAGGGTAACCAGAGTCGAGCCAATGGACTAATGCTGTGTGCCTTCCGTGTTCTAATATGAAGTGTTTATATATTTAGTATTCTTATATAATCCTCATAATAATCCTGACATAGGTAGGAATAATTATTACCGTATTATAGGGTTGAGTCAAGAAGTGGAACTAGAGTTTGAAACAAGTCTTTGTGATAAGAAAACCTATTTTATTTACCTCAACATTTCCTCAGCTAGATAAACTTTGTAGTGCTTGCATCACGAATCGATAAAACATGAATAATCTTGAAATTTTTATTGAAAATGTAGATGAAGAATAAGATGCTTGTTTTTTAAATGTTTAGGAAACATAAACTATTTAAGAGGGTTATTTTTTTATTCTGACATGAAATACCTGGTCCATGTTTTAAGAATATTTAAGAAATGAGTAAATATTTCATTCATTTTATTCCCTGTAATAATTTATATCGACATTGATAAAGGCAGATGTTACAAACAGTACAACCTTTAAGAAAAGGTTTACATTTATGAATCCTTAAAACATCTTTCTTACTATTCGGAAACAGATTAGTGCTGTAAACAGATCAGTACTCTAATTGCCAAAATACGTTGTTTCACTAGAAAAATTATTTTGGGAAAGAGGCTTCTCTTATTAAGCTAATTTCACTGACCCGTCTTGTTGTACCTTGACTTGAATAATGAAAAAAGAGGTACAGAGAGCTGTTTTATTTGAATAATAGACTTGCCAATTAGCCATCAAGTGCTTCCATCTGTGAAATTGTTGATCAGATGGGTTAGCTGGGATATTTCCAGACTAGGGCATCATAAATGGCACTTGAAAACTGTCACTTTGATGATGAGGTTTCAAGTATTACACTGCTTGATGCTGTGGAACCTTTTTTTTCCTTTTGCAGTACCATGTTTTTTTAGAACATACTGATCCCACTTATGAATTCTGTGGCATCAAGAGAACTTGGGAGACCTGCCACTGATGTAAAGTTCTGTTTAATCTGCTGCTCTGGGTTTAAACCAGAGTGGTAACAGCTTCTCTCACGGCCTTCAAAGTAATGTTGGTTGGTAATACGACTGGCACCGGCAGGCAGTGCTCATTCATTGCCTGTGAGCCGTGGAGCTGGCACACTTTGGAGAGTCTCTTTACACAATCTCATTAATACAAACTCATTTTCAAATGTCTCACTCCTTCATATAAATGTATAGTAGGGGCTGGGGATGTGGCTCAGTGGTAGAACACTTGCCTAGCATGTGTGAAGCTCTGGGTTCAATCCCCAGTGCTGCCCAAAAAGTGTAGTAGCCTAAGGCTACATAAGTGTTGAGATGTCTACATATAGCACTTGTGTGAAATGATCTTGGCATCTCTTCTATACATTTTTAAATAATTTAAATTATTTATTGCTAGTTATTACATTTTAAACCTGTTTTCTAATAGCTTTAAGATATAAATTTCTGTAATTTTTTTTTTTCTTGTAGTTCTGGGATTGAACCCAGGACCTTCTGTGTGCTAGGCAAGTACTCACTCTACCACTGATCTACAACCCAATCCCTTGTAAATAATTTTTAGATATCTTTTCCCACTGTAACCTGCTTAACCTTATTACATATTGTAGGAACTTTTTTTCCTTAGTAACTTGACTTCCTTAAATGTCTGTGGATATGATTGGATTACTAGAGTCTCTGAATGACATTCCTCTGTGGTAGGCTTCTTTGGGCTTTTCTTCTTTTCCCATTAGCTCAGATTCTTGAAATTTGGGCAGACTTCCTGGTTACTAGTCTGTGTGGGAACAAATTCATGATCCTCGTCACTTTGTGGACATAAGGTTGGCCTTCTGTTTGACCTGACACAGATCTCTGACCTGCCAGAATCACTGTGAAAGGCAGTATGTATTGGTAATGATGAAAAGGCCAGGGCTCTGGCGCTAGGCTAGATGTAAACAGTGGTGAGACGCATCCAAAAGAAAATGAGATTGCAGTGTAAATGTGTAGGTAAACAGATAGGCTGGGATCTTGCTCCTGTTCTACCATAGTAGGTTTTCATGTTAACATTATTCTCAGACCGTTTAACCTTCCCAAGTGAACAATCTCCTAGTGAGAGAAAAGTATCAATTCAAATGTAATTTGAGCTGTCTGGTACTGTGTTTTGTTCTGGAAAGTTTGTTTTGTTCAGGAAAGTTGTCCCCAGTCCTCAGCAAAAATATTGTAATTAGATAACATTGAAGCAACAGGTTTCCTTTTACAGTAAGGAAATTTAGGCATATAACAAGTAACTTATTTTATTATAAGATTTGAAAAACTAAAACATTTGGGGAAAATGTGGCTTCAGAGCAAAACTGAAACTTTTTTTTTCTTTTTAAGTGTTCCTCTGTAAAACTTAAATGGAAATGTAAGAAAAAGAAAAGAAAAATAGATGTGACAGCATGACCTGTGCTTTGTTCCAGGAAGAATAGGACATTCCCCAATGTCTTTGACTACTGTCACTCTCATGCTTTCTAAGCATGTTTTTTCTGATGTGTTTTTCTGTTCCTTTTCCCTTAATTCCTCAGAAGTATGAACTGTGTCGTGTTTTGTATGGAATTCCAAACACTATTGTGAATAAATGAATTCTTTGAAGTTCAGGTAGTGTTCAGCTGTTTTTCTAGAAAGTTTTGGAGAAATGATTCTGTCCCCTGACTTCTACTATGTCTCAGAATTTCTGAGCTTTCTACGCTTCTAATTAACATAAATCAGGTGGGTTTTTTTTTGTTGTTGAGAAACAAATATGACGTGTTACAGAGTTTGGAAGTTATAAACAAGTATATGTAGAATAGTAAATGTACTTGGGTTCTGTTCTCTTCTCTGGAAACAACACAACCTCTGTTAAGAGTTTGTTTTTGTCCTTGTAAAGATATTCTATATCAGTGGTCTGAGGGAACCTTCAGTTAAGGTGTAAATGTGTTGTTTTATCTAGCTGCTCAAAATGGTAGCCATTAGCCACATGTGACTATAAAGTCCTTGAAATTTGGCTGGTGTGACTGAAGAACTAAATGTTTAAACTTTATTTAATTGTAGAATAATTGAAGTTTAATGTGACCACTGGATGCTATATTTTACAGTACAGTATACAATATTACTTCATAGTGTATCTTAGTAATTTCACCTATATATATAGCTTATTTTTGAAATGATGGCTTACATTTCTACTTCATCAAGGAACTGTTAATAAACTCTTAAGTTATTTCTTATCTTTTGATTTATAATGTTGTAGTAAGTGTTTCTTTGAAAACATTCTTTCACTTGCATATTCCAGAGAGTAAATTTCTGGAAGTGTAATTTTTGTGTTTGATCAGAATAGGTTTAGCTTGATGGGGTAGAAAAAGTACTGGTTTGAATTTAAACTTCACCACTTAACCTTGGTCACATAGAATACTCTGGTTAACTACTTTGAGCTTCTTCGTTTATAAAATAATTTCAGTAGTGTGTTAGTTTGATTTTTGTCACTATGACCAAAATACCTGACAAGAAAACTTAGAGGAGGAAGTTTATTTTGGGCTCATGATTTGGAGGTTCAGTTCATGATCTGCCTACTCCATTGCAGGTGAGGCAGAGCATCCTGGTGGAAGGACATGAGCAAGGAACACTGCTCTGCTTATGTGGGGAATGGGTTGACTGGGGAATGGGAAGGTGACCCCCGCCCCAAACCCCATTAACCCACCTCCTCCAGCATGCCCCACCTGTCTATAATTACTACCCAGTTATTCCATTCAAACTAGGATGGACTGATTAGGTTATGACTCTCATAACCATTTCACCTCTGACTATTCCTATACTAACACAGAAGGTTTTAATACACCTCATATCCAAACAATGACAAATGTATCCACTTTGCAATATTATGTTATTAGAAGTAGTATATGTGATGGATTTCTCATGGTGCTAGGAGCTCAACTTAGAAGAGAGAGATAAGAATTGCTTCACTGTATCTTATTTTAATGATAATGAGGGTTAGAGGCTATTTAATGTTGACTTGTGGCTGAACCTACAGAATAGCTTTAGTTAGTTCAACTTAGGTTTATAATTATAGATCTTTCCACCTTTTATTCATTTGACTTCTCTGAATTACATATAGCCATCTGTAAATTATTTTCCATATGTTAATTTCAAGTTTTTGTGTACCAACTAACAAAACTATACTTTCAAGTTCTGAATGGTACCATGGTGCCTAGCTTAAATGACTATTCTTAGTTCATGACAATGGTCTCAGAACGGCCAATGTAAATGACTTTGAGCAGTAAGTAATATTTTGCAAAGTGTATAAACAGTAAAATACATTTGTAATGATTGAAATGATGTTTTGTAGCAGAAAGGGAATTGAACTGTGAATCAGGAGACACAAGTTCTAGTTCTACATGTGCCTCAACCTGTAGCTTGTACAAGTTATTTATCTACATTTATTTCTATATATGTGTTTAAATCATCTACTTAATGGTTATAGGATAAATGAAAAATGGTGAGACATTCTAAAAGTGTTTTTTAAACCATAGTACTACTCAGAAGGTTGTTTAAAAGATTGTGATCTCTAAGCACACAGCATCATGGTGAGTTGTAGAGCCTAACTGAAGTATCCCTAACTGGATTTGTCTTTTGTAATTTTTAAATTGTATTATTATTGTTATTAATACTGGGGATTGAACTCAGGAGTGTTTAACCACTGAGTCCTTTTCATATGTGAATATACGTGTGTGTGTGTGTGTGTGTGTGTGTGTAAATTTGAGACGGGGTTTTGCTTAGTTGCTTAGGGTCTTGCTAAGTTGCTGAGGCTGATTTCAAACTTGTAATCCTCCACCTCAACCTCGTGAGTCGCTGGGATTACAGGCCTGTGCCACCATGTCTGACTAAATTTGTCTTTTTTGACCAGAATTTTTCTTTTTCTTTTTTTTTTAATATTTATTTTTTAGTTGTATTTGGGTACCATATCTTTATTTTATTGATTTATTTTTATGTGGTTCTGAGGATCAAACCCAGGGCCTCTCACATGCTAAGCAAGCGCTCTACTGCTGAGCCACAACCTCAGCCCTTGACCAGAATTTTTCTCAAAGATTTCTTGGAATTATCTTTGGAATTATAACTTATAAGCAGTGAAATTTTAGAAACTTCTCTCTCTCTCTCTCTCAGTGTGTGTGTGAGAGAGAGAGAACACAGGTTTCTATAATCCAGTCACCTTGTAGATAGGACCAAGAGATTTTCGTTTGAAATCTAAAAAAAATGCTCTTAAAATTTTTTTTAACTTGGCATTTCTGAATGCATGCTACATTTTATTTACTCTATATAAAGCCTTTTCTCCCATTGTTTAATGTTTGTAAAAACATTTATTTTGTAATTCCTATATTTAATAATGATCATAAGAGATACTGAAAGTATTAAATTTACAGTATTTTTTGAGTTATAAGAATTTGTAGGAATATTTTGTTTTTAATAGTTGTATAAAATATAATTGACAAATAGTACACTATACATATTGTAAGTATGTAATTTCATAAGTTTTAATGTACAGTTAGGCCTCTGTATCTGTGGGTTCCATTTTCATGTATGTTCCTGACCACTGAACAAAAAAAATTTGGAAAAAATTATGTCTTTAATGATTTTTTTAACCTTTTTTTTTCTTATTACATTCCCAAACAATATAATATAATGACTATATAGCATTTACATTTTACTAGTATAAGTAATCTAGGATGGATTTAATTTACACAAGAGAATGTGCCTAGGTTATATGCAAAATACTATGCCATTTTATGTAAGGAACTTGGGCATGCGCTGATTTGGTTAAGAGAAGTCAGTTCTAGAACCTATCCCCCATGGATATTGAGACAAATGTATGCACTTATGAAATCATCACTACAATCAAGACAATGAATTATTCATCTTCTTCAAAATTTATTATGCTCCTTTGTAATACATTTCTTTGCATTCCTCCGTCCCAGACAACTACTGATCTGCTGGCACTGTTCATTAGTTTGCATTTTCTAGAATGTTAGTAAATGGAAACATATGGTAGATACTCTTTACCTGGCTTTCATTGCTATGCAGATGGTCCCCGATTTACAATGGTTCAATTTAGGAGTTTTCCACTCTACCTTGGACATTTATGATAGGCATTCAGTTGAAACCATACTGCAGATTTAGAATTTTGCTTTTTAAAATTTTTCTGGAGCTAGCAATATGTAGTATGATACTGTCCTGAGATGCTGAACAGTGACAGTGACCAGCAACTCCCAGTGAATCTCATCATCATGAGTGTAAACACAAGGGCAGATAATGGATACTCTATAGTATACTGTGTTGATAAGTACTGGTCTTTGGTAGGTTGATATATTAAATTCATTTTCTTTTTCGTAAGTTTTTTATTTTTGTTTGACACAATAATTGTACATACTTATGGGGTATAATGTGATGTTTTATCTTGGGAAATGGTCATATAGGGGTAATAAACATATTAATCACTTTAACATTTATCATTTCTTTCTGGTGAATACATTTCAAAATCTTCCCTTAGCTATTTTGAAATATACGTTATTGTTAACTGTAGTCACCCTACTGTGCAAGGGAACACCAGGATTTATTTTTCCTATAACTGTAACATTCTATTTCCTGTAACTGTTAACCATTCTCTCCCCAGCCTCCCTCTTATCTCCATCCCTCCCTTCCCTTTCTCTTCTCTTCCCAAACTTTGGTAACCACTGTTTTGCTCTCTACTTTTCAGAGATCAGTTTAGCTTTCACATGTAAATGAGATCATGTCGTATTTATCTTTCTCTTCCTGTCTTATTTCACTTAATACACTGTCCTCCATGTTTGTACATGTTGTTGCATGACTGAATAATACTCTCTTGTGTATATGTACTACTAGATTTTCTTTAACCATTCATCCACTGATGATACTTAAGTTGATTTCAAATTGTCTTCGTCCTTTTCTGTTGCTGTTACAAAATACCTGGTTGATTTATAAAGAAAAAGGGAGTATTTAGCTTACAGTTCTAGAGGTCCAAGAGCATGGTACCAGCTGCTGCACTTTTAGTGAAGGCGTTATATCAGATGGTATCACATGGTGGAATTGTGTGCAAGAGTGGAAGTGGTTATGTGTCAAAGAGCCATATGTCTGAGAGATATTGTGAGGAGGTATCAGGGTGGCTGTATAACAATTCACTTTCAGGGTAACCAGTTGAGTCAGTGAGACCTGAGAGTGCAGCCCCCATGACCTAATTATCTCTTAAAGATCTCACCACCTTTCAATATTACATCAGGGATCCAGCTTCCAGCATTTGAACCTTTGAGGATAAACTGTTCAACTATAGCACATATCTTGGTTATTGTGAATAGTACTGCAGTAAACACCGGAATACAGATACCTCTTCAACAAACTGATGTTGTGTATTCCCTTTGGTGGAAATGTCAATGTTTGTGATTTAACAATATTTTCAATTTACAATGAATTTAATAAAAAATAACCCTCATTGTAGTCAAGGAACATTTGTACTTACATTGAGACTCTTTTCTAAGTGTATATCAATAGTTCATTCCTTTTTATTGCTGATGACTACTTTCATTGGATGGATACACTAAACTTTGTCTATCCGTTCACTTTTTCATGGATATTTAGTATTTTCTGGTTTTTGGTTAATTACAGATAAAGCTGCTGTGAATATTGTGTACTGGTCTTTGTACAGATATTTGCTTTCATTTCTCTTTGTAAACAACTAGAATTGGAGTGGGTGGGTCAGTAGTAGGTATATATTTGACTTCTTTAAAAACTGCTAAATTGGGCTGGGGATGTAGCTCAGTGGAAAATCACTTCCCTAGCATATAGGAGGCCTCCAGGTTCAATTGCCAACACTGGAGGGAAAATAACTACTAAATTATTTTCTAAAGTGATTGTGCCAATATATATTCCCAATAGTAGTACGTGAAAGCTCTAGTTCTTTCACTTTTTTGTCAGTACTTGGTATAGTCTTTTTAATTTTAGCCATTTTAGCAGGCAGTAGTATTTGAATGCGGTTTTAATTTCTGTTGTCCTAATGACTTAGTGATGATAAATGTCTTTTCATGTTTTTGTCATCCATGTATGATTATTTTTATTTGTTGCCTAGTTTTTATTGGGTAGTTTGTTTTATTAATGAATTCTGTGGATTCTTTATGTATTCTAGATAATTTTTTAAATTAAACATGTCATTCATTTGCAGATATTTTTTCACCAGTCCATTGCTTACCTTTCTAAGCTTTTTGGGGAATGGGGAGACTGGGGATTGAACCAGGGACATTTTACCACAGACTACATCCCTACTCCTTTTTATTTTGAGACAGCGTCTTGCTAAGTTGTTGAGGGTTTTATTGAGTTGCTAAGGTTGACCTACAACTTGTGATCCTCCTGCTTCAGCTTCCTGAGTTGCTTGGATTACAGGTGTGTGCCACTGCACCGAACCCTTTTACTCTTTTAATAAACTCTTTTGAAGACCAAAATTCTTAATTTTGATATAGTCTTTTTAAAAAATATTTATTTATTTGTTTATTAGTTTTAGATGGATACAATATCTTTATGTTTCCTATTTCTACGTGGTGCTGAGAATCGAACCCAGTGCCTCACGCATGCCAGGCAAGCACACTACCACTTGAGCCACATCCCCAGCCCAGATATAGTCTTAATTTACAAAAATTTTCTGTTCTAAATGTGCTTTGGTATGATAATTATGAAATCTGTGTCTAGTCCAAGATCACAAAGATATTCTCCCATGTTTTTTTCTTGAAGTTTTATGGTTTAAAGTTCATATTTCATTCTTTTTGAATTAATTTTTGTATATTGTTCAAGGTATGGATCATGTTCAGTTTTTTGTTACTGTTTGAAAATCTTAATTATTATTACATATTATATAAAATAATGGGTTTCTTTGTGATGTTTTCATGACTGCATATAACATACTTTGATCATGTCCACCCTCCTGTTACCCTCTCTTACTATCCCTTATCCTGGTCCTCTTCCTTCAAGTCCCCCCTTTACTTTCATGTCTTTTTTTTTTTTTTTTTAAGCCTTAGATTACTCTTAGGAGAAAAAATAATACTTTTCTTTCTGGGCCTGACTTACTTCTGTTGGCATGATCTCTAGTTCTGTACATTTTGTGTTCGGCTTTTTAAAAAAAATTCTTTTACATGTGGATGTCCAGTTGTTTCAACAATGCTTGTTTAAAAAGCTTATCTTTTTTTCATCTTTGTGCTTGTGCTTTTGTTGAAAATCAGTTGTCCTTCTAAGTATGATTCTTTTCTGCAATCTGTATTCTCTTCCATTAGCTGTTTGCCCATTGTGTGTGTGTTACTGAATATTGAACCAAGGGCTTGCTCGTGTTAAGCAAGCAATATACCATTTGAGCTACACCCCCCTGCTCTATGGTCTTTTTAACCCAGTGCTCCACTCTTTTGAATATGGTAACTTCATAATATTGCAGTCACATTGGTTAGTCTTTTAACTATTCTTTTTATCAGTATTTTTGTGGACATTTTAGGTCCTTGCATATTTATTAGAATTTGCCAATTTCTACCAAAAACACCTGGGATTTTGATTGATGATGTATTTGATCTGAGGTCAGCTTGGGGAGAGTTAACATGTTAACAATGAACTTTGTATATTTCTCCCTCTTTCAATTTATTTAGGTTTTCTTTATTTCTTCCAGTTTTTTTTTTGTAGTATTCAGAGTATAGGATTTACACATCTTGTAAAATTTCTAATTTTTATATTTTTCATATTATCACAAGTAATTTTTATATCTTGCATGTGAATACAGAATTTTACTTCTTTCCAATCTGAATGTCCTTTATCTGACTAGAACTTTAAGAAGTTCTCTACTGTTCCTACTTTGTTGAGGTTGGGTTTTTTTGTTGTTGTTGGTGGTGATGGTGGTACTGGGGATTGAACCTAGGGACACTCACCAAGCTACATTCTCTCTCTCTCTCTTTTTTTTTTTTTTTAATTTTGAGACAGGATCTTGCTAAGTTGATCAGGCTGGCCTAGAGTTTATAGTCTTCCTGCCTCAGCATCTCAAGTAGCTGGAATTATAGACATGCACCACTGCATCAGGCTTTGGATAGTTTTCATTAGGATTGGATGTCTGAATCAGTCAGATGCTTCTGCATACTAAGATGACTGTATTGACCCCATTATTATAAAAAGACTTATTTTATGCCTTATACTATTGTTTGCTTTGAAACTGTTTGAAATTAATGTAGGCATTTCAGCTTTCCTTTGCTTAGTGTTAATGTCATATCTTCCTTTTAACCTGTTTGATTATCCTATTTGAAGTATGCTTCTTGTAGGTAGTATATAAGTAGATCTTGAGATTTTATTGTTAATGTTGTTTAATTCAGTCTGATTATCTCAGCTTTTTAGTTGATTACTTAGGTCCTTTACATTTAAGTGCAGTTATTGCTATGATTAAGTTTAAATCTAATTGTATTCTATTTGTTTGGTATTTCTCTCATTTCTTCTTTGTCAATTTTTTTCTGCCTCCTTTTAGATTAGTTGAATATTTTAGTGATTCAATTAAATCTTTGCTGGGTTTATCAGTGAACAGTTCCATGGTACTAGATACACTTTGTTGTGCAGATTTATGCTTTTGCATATAGATATTCAGTTGTCTCAGCACTATTTGTTGAAAAGATTGTTCTTTCCCCCTTTGAATTATCTTGTTCCCTTTGTCAAGTTGACCATAAATATTAGATTTATTTATTTCTGGAATGTTCAGTTCTGTTCTGTTGATCTCTATATATCTGTTATTATTGTTTAATATGTTTAAGATTTTTCTTTTTATCATTGATTTTGGTTATGATGTGCACAGATATGTTTTGTTTCTTGTAGTTGTGCATCACTGAACTTTGTATATCTGTAGGTTTATTATTTTCATCAAATTTAGAGAAATATTGATCATTATTTCATAATATTTTTCTGTTCCCTTCTACCCTCCCTACCCCAGTTTGAGAAATCACAAATGTATGTTTTTCTGCTTACAGTTGTTGATGGGTCTGGTTCTTTTCCCATCTTTGGACTTTGTTTCATGTTGTATTTCTCTGCCTTCATGTTTGTTTTTTATTTTTCTTGTGCAAGGTGTAATCTTCTTCTAATCCCATGTAGTTTATTTTTCATATTATAGCATTGTTTCTTATGGCCAATGATTGGCAGTCCTAGATATTAAGTTCTACCAGGCTCCTCTTAGTTCACCCTCTGCTTTATCATGTGGCCACTACTGTATTGAAATTTTCATCTCAAAAAATTTAATCTGGGTTGTGTTCATACTTTCCATGTCTTTGCTTAACTTTTTGACAGTCTTTATAACTTTAAATGTCTTACCTGCTATATTTAACATCTGTGCCAATGCTTGATTTCAATTGATTTGTCTTCTCACTGTGGATCATATTTTCTTGCTGGTTTGCATGAATGATAATTTTTTACTAGATGCCTGAGTTGTGTGTTTTACCTTGTGTATACTGTCTACATTTTTATTCTTATAAATGTTCTTAATATTTGCTATGAGATGCAATTGACTTAGTTGGATGCTCCTTGATTCTTTCTAGTTGTGTTTTAACTTTTTACATGAGACTAGAGCAGTACCTTCTCTAGGGCTTATTATTTTTCATTATTGAAGCAGTACCTCTGTCTATTCTAATCATTGTCTTGTGAATTTTGAAAACTTCCAGTTTGGCTGGTGGAAGCAAACACTGTTTCCATTGCTATGGGAGATACATATTCTTTCCTTTAATCTTTTTGGGTGATTCCCTAGATTTGGGTAGTTTCCTTGCACATGCACAATACTCAGGATCTGAAGAACTCTAGGGTTTTTCTCTTTATAGCTCTTTTATCTCTGTGACTGTGTCCAGATAACTGTAGCAGTTTTGCTCTCCTAATAATCTTGTTTCTTTAACCTCAATTCAGAGAATACACTAGATTTTGCCTGGATTCTTCTTCCCTGTACTTGAGCCTTGCAGTTGTTTCAAGGTGGCTAACCTCAGTTGTTCCCCAGTGCCGCAGTCTGGCTGGGCACAATCAGGAGCCACTTGTCAAAAGAAACTAACTTTATTTTTAGAACCACACACGCCAAACAAAACAGCCTCTCAGGAAAAACCCTCAGAGCCTCAACTGCCACCACCGGCTTTTCACAAACCTCTCTCTCCCACACAAGCTTCTCTCCACCTCCCACAATCCTCCTGCTCTTGAGGCCGATTGGCTGGGTCACGTGGGCGGAGCCAAAAAAGTCCCCCAATGAGCAGCTCCGTGGTCTGAAAGGGCAGGGAAACAGCCCAATGAGCATCACCGCAGAGGAGCCAATCAGCTAGATGTTGCTGGGGCCGCTGTGAGCCAATCATCAGCCGGCAGCTGGAAGTTTGCTGGGGCCCCTTCGGCTGTGGCTCTCAACACCCCAGTACTCAGGGATCACAGTTCTTTGTTGCCCGATGACAGTGTCTTACACACTGTTGTTTAATACAGTTTTGTCCATTTGTAATTTGTTTTAGGTGGGAATTTAAACTTAATCCCTGTTGCTCTTTCTTGTACTTAAGCAGTATCCCTTTTATTTACTTTTTTTATGGGAAAAAAAATCATTCTAGATGAAGTTTTCTATTTTGACTTTTTAAGAGATGAATTTTAAAATAGTTGGTAGATTTTAGGAAAATTTATTCATATTGAAATAGTTAATTGAAACCAAGTTAATAGAAAGTGCTCTTTTTTCTTAGCATTCAGAAGTAGTAAGTAAACAAGATGAGGTTGAGACCTATACTGCTTTACAGGTACTTAAAATTGAATGTATAGGACAGGATTTCTTAAACATAGTACAAATAATAATGGGACAGATTGATTAATTTACATTGACATTTAAAATTTATTTTTTTCTAAAACCATCATCAAAAAACATAGGCATTCTTCTAAGTACTTTAAATATCTTAAGTCATGTGATCTTTACAACTCTTTAGTTGGTTTAATTGTTGCCATACTCAACTTTTCAGATGCAACTAAGGAGAGTTGTAAAAAGCAGCCAGGCATGGTGGTGGGTGACTGAAATCTCAGCTCTTCGTGAGGGTGAGGCAGGAAGATCACAAGTTAAGGCCAGCCCAGGCAACTTAGTAAGGCCCTGTCTCAAAATAAAAAGGGCTGGGGACATAGCTCAGTGGTAGAACACCACTGGCTTCAATCCCCAGTATTCTCCCACATCCCCCAAAAGCAGTAAGCTACAGATTGAAAAAAAAAAAATTAAGATTATGTAACACAATTCAAAAAGAATTACCACCATATATATTAAGCTTCTGCAAACTGACAAGAAAAAGATACCCATTTTAAAATGGGCAAAAGAGCTATGTAAGATGGTGCATGCCTGTAATCCCAGCTACTTGGCAGGCTAAGGCAGGAAGATTGCAAGTTCTGAGGCCAGCCTGGGCAACTTAGTGAAACCTATCAAGGTAAAAAGACCAAACCAAAACAAAAAGCTGGGGATATAGTTCATGGGTAGAGTGTTCCTAGGTTCAATTCCCAGTCCTGCCCCCAAAAAAATCTTTTTGAAAAAATAATAGAATTATAAAGGGCAAAAGATAAACAAGAAACATGAATGTTCTGTAAGCATGCATAAGCTACTGGTAGTATATAACCCCTTGGAAAACATTTTGACAAAGTCTTGTAATAATAAAGATCTGCCTGTCTTATAACAGCAAATATTTTCCTAATTATATTCCCTAAAGAAATTGTCCTGCATGGATTCTGGAATATGTACAATATGTACAACTGTTTATAACAGGGCTTGGTAATCCTTTTAAAGGGTCAGATAGTAAATTCTTCAGGCTATGTACCATGTGATCTATGACTTAGTGAAAACTACTCAATTCTGTCACTGTAGGGCTAAAGCAGCCAAAATACAAAAATGTATGGGCCTGCCTGTCCAGTCAGCTGATTTACCCAGCTGTAGTTTGTTATAGACTATAGACTGGTTTGCTGATCCCTAGTTTGTAATATCAAAAAGTCAAAAACAACATAATTGCCTATTGGTAGGAGAATGTGTGCTCAGCAGTAGGACACATATCAGCAGTATTAATTCATACTAACCTAATGAAGGAAAAAAGCAAATGGAGGAATAATAAGTTCTGTATGAATGTTTTAAAGTCTATTATATATACAAGTAATGTTACTACTGTATCTGTGTGTGAATATGTAGTAAAGTATAAAGAAATGCATGATATCACGAAAATCAGAGTCGTGGCTACATCTGGGGGTTTGGAATAAGGATCTAATCCATCAAATTTGGAAAAAGATACACTTGCTTTCATTTATTTTTTTATTTCATAGCTGGATGACGAGTTTTTTAAATACTCATTTTTTGAGTTTTCTAAGTATTTTATAATAAATTTTAAAAGACATTGGTTAGAAAAAAAAAATTGTTGTTCACTCTAAGGTTGATTGTCATTTCGCTCTCTCTTTGTCTTTCCCACTCACATACCTACTCATTGGCCTCTCAATCCCTGGGAGGCAGCTTTATACTCTTTTTTTTTTTTTTTTTTTTTTTTTAAAGAGAGAGTGAGAGAGATAGAGAATTTTAATATTTATTTTTTAGTTATCGGCGGACACAACATCTTTGTTTTGTATGTGGTGCTGAGGATCGAACCCGGGCCGCACACATGCCAGGCAAGCGCGCTACCGCTTGAGCCACATCCCCAGCCCCAGCTTTATACTCTTAAGCCTAAGAAAGCTAGGTGGATGACCCCAGTACCCAGTCTGCTGCCTAATTAGTTTTCTATCCAGTTTCTTTCTCTCTTTCCTCTCATTTATTTTGTCTTTACAATACTTAACTCTTCTGAGAGAAAGGATCTAAAGTTCTTAATGGAGACCACACAAGCAAAGAATTTCTGTTCTAAGACATTTCATATATGCCTGGCTTACAGAAGCATCAGAATGCCTGCTTGGCATATTTGTGGGTGAGATAGTGAGTCAAAAATAAAAGCTAAAACTGCATTTATTTATAAAGAGATTGGAGAGTTATTTATTGAGCATCTTTTTTTCATGTGTGTTTGGTAATTTTCTGTAGTGTGGAATTTTTCAATTATGTCAGTAGCTTTCTCTAAACTTTTTTTAAATGTTCTTTTTAATAACTTTTTTAGTTGTAGTTGAACACAATACCTTTATTTTATTTATTTATTTTTATGTGGTGCTGAGGATTGAACCCAGCGTCTCACATGTGCGAGGTGAGCGCTCTACTGCTGAGCCACAACCCCAGCCTCTCTCTAAACTTTTTGACTTTTCTATTAAGTTATTCCACAAGGTAACAATAGTTGTACGCAGAGCACTGACCCGGTTGCCATGTGAAGCTACAAACAAGTAAGTACCAAACCCTTATGGAGTGTTTGGTTTAATGGACACTTAATGATAGGATGAGAGGAGTGTACAGTAAAAAAAAAATCTGAGGCAGCTAAAGAATCTGCCACAGGACCAGCGCTGTCTTCATGAAAGAAGGTTCGATTCATGAGTAAATGCTAGGGAGTTTTAAATTAAAGAGACAAGACTCTTATTACCTTTAATACCAGCTCCAGCTCCCGCCTCCAGCCACCTAATGCGGTGGCGGGGTTTACAGAAGAGACTAGCGTGAGAGAGAGAACACGCCAGGGAGTGGGCTTTTATTGGGGAACAAAAAATTCCGGGGAAAATCCCTTCCAATGAAGGTTAAGGGGGGCAGCATCCCAAGGTCAGGGGCGAAGATTGGGTCTTCAGGGCAGTGGCCAGACCTGGAAAAGGGTGGGGAAAGGCTCTGACACAGCTGTGACTAAGCACCTCTTACCAGCCAGGGAGGTAACTCAAATCACGTTCGAGGATGGCCTTCCACAAAAGAATGTTGCTTGGGAGATGGAAAGACCAGCAGAGCAGTATACACTGTGTGCTATGAATGTTGAATTTTTTCCTGCCTAAAGTAAAACATGTATTTGCCAGTTAGTGAATGATTATTTTAGCGTTTGGAGAGGTTTTCAAAGTAGATACTGATTTACAACAAGAATGAAAATATATCTATATTATTAAGATGTAAATTTAGTTTTTGTTCTTTTCATAGAAGGGAACTGTGGGCTTCCATTTGGTGAGGGTGCTTTAGTCTTGAAGGTATTGTTTATTTAAAGACAAGGAGGTGGTAAGAGATTTGAGAAAGGTGTTGGTATATATGGTAATACTAAGTTGCCTCTGGCTTAAGCTGCTCAGAACAATTAAATTGTGAAAAGGGTCTTAGGACAGAAAGGACTTGTAGTTATTTGTAGACAAGAATGCTAGATTTAGCAAATAAAAATACTAGATGCCTAGGTAAATTTGAGTTTTGTTTTAATCCATTTTTTGTTTTGTTTTGTTTTGTCACTATGACCAAAAGACCTGACAAGAACAATTAGAGGAAGAAAAGTTTATTTGGCCCATAGTTTATGGCCAACTCTATAAATGGCCAACTCCACAGCTCTGGGCCTAGGATGAGGCAGAAAGACATGGTGGAGGAAAGCAGCTCAGGACACGGCAGTTAAGAAGCACAGAGTTCTGCTGTCCAGGGACAAAATATAAACCCCAAAGACAAGCCACTAGTGACCTACTTCCTCCATTTACTCCCTACTTGCCTACATTTACCATCCATTTAATCCATTATAGTGGATTAATAGACTGATTTTTTTAAAGCCTATAACCCAATCATTTCACCTACATACTTTCTTGCATTGTCTTACACATGAGCTTTTGGGGGACACCTCATACCTAAACCATAACAGATTTCAAATAAACAACAAATAATTTTTAATACAGATCTATTTCAAATGTTGCATGAAATGTACTTATTAAAAATATTGATTTATCTTAAATACAAATTTAACTCAGTATCATGTATTTTTATCTAGTGATAAAACTTCAGTAATTTATACCAAGAAGGAAATAAACTAGTCCCAGTAAGACTAGATGTTTACAGTGTTTAATTTTTAGTAAATTACTGTTATCCTGTTTTGGAGGGAGAGGGGAATCCTCTTTAGGAGGGCCTAACCAGCCATTTGCAGACTAGGTAATGTTAACAGCTATGTTAATTTATCTTTGAACTTAGTAATGTCGGGTCTTGATTAATCAAGGTAATAGGAAGTGAAATCTCATATAACTTCCAATAGAAGTAACAACAAAATTACTTAAAATGAGATATAAATGGATTTCATATTCACATAAATGTTTATAATTAATCACCAGAGTGTTGTATTGCAGGTGTTGTAAAGAAATAATCAGATTCTGGAAATTTTGGATATGGCCTGACAGGAAATGTCTGTCTTGTTTAATGGTATCAGGATTTACGTAGCCGGACAAGGCAAAATCTGCAACCATATTATACTTATCCCTCACCTAATTAGCCCCCAAATATTTTAGGAAGCATTTGCTTCCTAAAACTGTCTTAAGTGTGCTACTTCTCTTCTCTTTGCCTCTTCTTAATTTAGCCTTTACATAATCTCATCTGTACCCACCTGTTTCCAGTCTCCCTTAATAAATCTTTCTACCATCAGAATGCTGGAGTCCTTTCCAAAATGTAGTACTGAATTTTTTTCAAACCAGGGATTGAATTCAGGGCACTTAACCACTGATTCACATCCCCAGTTCATTTTTAAATTTGGGGGCAGGGGCAGTCTAGCTGAGTTGCTTAGAGCCTCACTAAGTTGCTGAAGTTGGCTTTGAACTCAAAATCCTCTTGCCTCAGCCTCCTGAGCTGCTGGAATTATAGGTATGCACCACCACCCCTGGAACTGGTATTTATTATTTTACTCATTTATTTAAACAACCATAATAAGTCCTCAGTAAGCTTTCCTGTTAAATAAAAATTACAGTCTTCAGGTCAAAGTATAGTGATTCTCAAAGGAATGGGGGAAGGAGAGCCCCATGATAAAAACTGTGTGATCAGAATCATTTGGGAGTTTTCTAAAATGATGTGTGGAAGAGTGCCATCTCGAAGGTGAGAACAGTCTTATCATTATCTAGTTACACTAGAGCAGAAAGAAAGTCAAGGATTAGTGTGTCTTCACAGAATGGCCCCTTTGGCCTTCTTGTGAGGTGATTTTCTGTTTAGATTTTAGAGAAATCCTTCATGATTTCTCTCCAGTTTTATCTCCTGCTCCAACCTCTTTAATCCCAAACTAGCTGTATTTGTATTTCCTGATGTGTCCCATGCAGTGCCATTCCGCTCATCCATTGCAGGATTTTGTATATTTTAAATAAATGCCCTTTGCCCCTATTGTTTGTTTAATAATTGTACCACTAACTTTCCTTCCAGACTCCTTAAATGCTTCTTTTCTCCTTCCTTTACTATAGGGCTCAGTGATGCTTTAGGAACAACCCTGAAAATTTCAGTGGCTTAAAAATACAAAGTTTTCCTTTACTCATGCTACATGAGTATCATGGATCAGCTTGGGTGCTTTGTTCTATGGTAACTCTAGGACTTAAGCTAACAGAACACTATCACTCAACAATGTCTCTTGGACAGCTTTCACTGGAAATGACAGAGTGAAATCTTCTATTTCATTGGCTAAAGCAAGTCACATATTCACACCTGGCTGTAAGAGGTCAGGGAAATGCAGTCCTATTATGTGCCTGAGAGAAGGACCAGAAGTAATTTGTAGATAGCAAGAATTATCATATGGCCCAACATAGTGGGGCATATCTGCAATCCCAGTTACTTGGGAGACTGAGGCAAGGGGATTCTAAGTTTGAGGCCACTTTAGGGTAACCTAGTGAAACCCTGTTCCAAAGTAAAAAATACAAAGAGCTGGGGATGTAGCTCAGAGGTAGAACACCTCTAAGTTTAATCTCTAGTAACACAAGCACACACACACAGGCATTACCATATGTCTTCAGATTTGACTAATCTATCCCTACTTTATATTTCTATTACATTTTGTAAACTTCTCCATCTCACTGAGCTTAAAATAAAACTCCGTAGTAATTTAGAATTTGATGTGTTTGACAGTTGGCTATGGACCTCTGAAATTTCAAGCCAGCTTAGTTTGGTGAACTCATTCCAGTTATTTCATTAACCTCACAAAAAATATAAGTCTACCTTAGAATCACTTGGGGAACTTAAAAAAAAAAAAAAAGCCTGAGCCTCATTCTAGAGCAGTTAAATCTGAGTGGGCCCAGATATAAGAATTTTTGAAGTTTTCCATTCAATTCTGAGGTATATACAGGGTCAAGAATCACCATTTTAGCTATTCCTTACTTATTTGTTTTCTGGAGTGACCATTTGCAAAGTTGTACCTTACTTTTATTAAATCCATGAGGCTTATTTTTGTTCCTGTTGGTACTAAACCCAAGTTTTATATTTATTTTTCCATTTACTGTGTTTTGTCTGTCTCCTGTACTACATTTAAGGACTGGTACTACATCTGATTGGTTCATCATGTACCTAGTACATATCATAGTGTCTTACAAATATTTGCCATCTTCTTAATTTTTTTTTCTGATACCCATGTCCACATTGACCCAATACTTAGAATTCCCCTTATCTGTATAATGTTCTCTTTTTATCTATTGTTACTTTATCTTCCTCTTCTTTCATTAAATGAGATATAAATAACATTTGAAAAATAAAGCAAAATATAAATATAACATATTTGGAAAATATACAGCAAGATTAACACAAACAGGCAAGATTATTAGTATTCATATTAGCACCTCTAGGGCCTGGCTTTTATGACTGCTTTGTGGATCTAACAGCTGATCACAGTGGCATCCACTTAACCTTCAGCTCCTTTGACCATTGATCCAACTAATCCTAGCCTAGAACTCTGTCCACTCTTCCAGTGGTGCCCATGTCTGATAATCAGCTTTTTATAAATATTATTTATTGAAAGAATATTTTGTTCTGGGAACTATATGATCCTAATTCAAGGTTATAATATAATGTCACAATAATGTTATTGCATTATGTTACAGACTGACATTTTGTGTAGAAAGACATACCATCTTATCCCTCAAGTATTATCTTGTGTCTCTATTTCTTTCAGGCATGTCAGAGAACTCCAGAATGTTTGATTTATATATATATATATTTTTTTAATTAACACAATGCCTTTATTTTTATGTGATGCTAAGGATCGAACCTGGGTCCCGTCCCTGCTAGGCAAGCACTCCACCGCTGAGCCACAATTCCAGCCCCTGATTTATATTCTTAAGTGCTGGATGTTTTTTATAAATGTAAAAGTCTAGGTAAGGTCTACTTACCCTTACTATCTTTTTTTAAAATATTTTTTTAGTTGTTGATGGACCTTTATTTTATTTGCTTATTTATATGTGGTGCTGGGAATCGAATGCAGTGCCTCATACGTACGAGGCAAGCACTCTAGAGGTCTACTTTTTTCTTGTTTAGTCCAAGGATTGAACTCGGGCACTCAACCACTAACCATATCCTGAGACAGAGTCTCGTTGAATTGCTTAGGGCCTTGTTAAGTTGCTGAGGCTGGCTTTGAACTTTTGATTAAAAATTATACTTTTAAAGGTGACCTTTTTTTTTTTTAAGTCACATCTTCAAAAGAGCACCCGTGGAAATTTATTAATTTTTTGCTTTATCACCTGGAAATCTCTGAATGATAATGTATAGGTTGATTGTTATTTGCTTATTCTTAAGCAAATAATAATCAAGCTATGCCATGAGAACCAAGGCAGAGCTCTCCCCTGACTTTTGCTTGGAAAAGACCTGCATATTCTTCAATTCTTAGCACAAAGAGAGATTATATTAAATAGACTGTAGTGAATTCTGTGCTTTATATATGTCTCTATTTTTGTACTTTATCTAATGTGTTGCAGTTATAGTTTTCCTGTTTCTTGCCTACCTTCTATAATGTTAAACTTTTAAGGGCAGAAAACTGCCTGCCTTTATGGTATCATTTCCCCCCTTATCCCTTCTATTCTTTATATAGCCAATACATGGCATATGGGGTGTTTTTTGTTTGTGTGTGTTTTTGTTTGCAGTATTGGGGATCGAACTCAGGGGCTTGTGCATGGGAGGCAAGCACTCTCCCACTGAGATACATTGCCAGCACTGGGCTTTTAAGTCTGTGATTGTTGAATGAATAAATAAATTTTGCATACTGTCTCTGTATGTATGTATCAGTGAGTGTAGCATTCGATTCATGGCTTTGTACAGAATAATTTAGAAGATGAGCTAATTAATAATGAATTATGAATTATGGATGCTTCCCAAAATAACCCAGTTCATTTGTGGAAGAATATATTTTACATGTTTTATAATTGAAATACTTAAATAAATAGTACTATATTTGAACAGTAGTTTTAAAGTGGGGGAGAAACATTTGTGACTAAAGAACTGGAGCTAGTTGTAATGTCTATTAGGGAACGATTTTGATACCTTAATATTCTATTGTAGTACATTCAAGTTTCTGCTAGATTGTGGTCCCCTATTTCAGTTATAAAAGATAGTATGTTTTTGCCACTGCTAAATGTTTATAGTTATCTTCTATTTTCTGAGGTTTCAACAGATTTTCTGTAAAAAATCCTTTAAAACAAAAGTAGTCAAATATTACACTTTCTCGTTTGCTGTCATAGTGGAGGAGAGTGATAGTCACTCAGAATGGAATCACTGTTCTGGTGAGAGATTTCATAGATGTTTAGAGTGATTGGTCCTCATGGCATATTTCTCTCTCTCTCTCTCTCTCTCTCTCTCTCTGCACCCCCCTCCCCACACACATATACACACATTTTTAAGTAGGTGAAAATTGTTTCAAAGTAAGTATTAAGGGTGGTCTTAAAGGGAAAGAATGTCACAGTTGGGCGTGGTGCACTAGGCCACCAACCCTTATGTTATTTTTATTAGGTCTCCTTATAACCAGGTAATGGTATCATTTCCCCCCTTATCCTTTCTATTACATCATCTCACCACCCCACTGCCTGTGTCCCACTGAAATTTTTATATTCTCAAAAACCATTGGCTCTAGGGCAGCCATTTAGGTTTGCTGTATTAGAGGAGTTCAATCTGACTAGGGAAAGTTCTCAGAAAGGCAGCAACTGAGTTTGTCAAATAATTGGAGGACTTGAAAGGAGGTGGGTGAAATAGGTAAAGAACAGTGACAGTATAGTGTCGTAATACAGTATAATTCCCATTATTATTTTGTCCCTTACTGATCAAGTTTCTAATAAATAAGCATATTGTTGGTCATAGTTACTCAGGAGCCCAGTTAAATTTCAACAATGGGTGAAATTATGTCTCTACTATCATGTTGATAATTATTGATTGCTTATCACAAGTATAGTTTTAGGTGTAATAGGTTTTCACATTTTTAGTTCTTAACTCTGATATTGTGGATTTTTATTAAAGTCAATACTTTTCAAGATTATTCAGATGAAAGATGCACCATATGTATTAATTTTAATTGTAATGTTTAGAATATTGTTTATATAATTGAGTTTTATTTTAAATTCTTGTAATGATTAAAATACATGGGATATTAGTATTGATAAATGTGGCATTTGAAAAGCAATGCATCATTATTTTGACATTTCCCTTCTTATTTTCTTTCCTTCTTTTTGTCTTTTTTTTTTTTTTCTTTTAAGAATTAATGTGCCATCTGGAAACCTGAGATCATGCCATAAAAGGAATTTTGGCTTTTTTGGCAACCAGTCATTAGGATATGCTGTGACTATGTACCTTATCAGAATAATGAAACATAATTAGAAAGGTGTATTAACTCATACATTTCAAAACATTTTTATATTGGGAATTCTTATAGGGATGATATGGGAATATATTACTAGTACTAAATCCCAGTGTTAAGATGATTATAGGTGCAGTTGTTGGATCCTCACACATAAATGTAAATCACAATTCTATATGACTAAAGGATTCTGAGCTATTTCTAAACACAATACTTTAGATCTTCTTTACAATGTTAAAAGAAGCAAATACAATTAGTTTTTATGTTTTCGGAAGAGAGAGTTGCAGTATTACATTGCAATTAACTTGCTGTGTTCTTTCTTCTAAATAAGTCATTGGAACTGTCAGCCAAAGGACTTTTGGGGAAGAGGGGGCATTTTTTTTTTTTTTAAATTCTAAAAAGTAACAAGTTTTTTTTTTTTTTTTTTAATTAATTGAGAGAAAACAGCTGAAATCATGCACCGAAAGGGTTAAGTCAACATGAAAGAATTCATTTCCACTTTAATGACCTAGCCTTGCTGGGTTAGGATGATGGGGAACATGCTTCTGACTTGTACTCCTATTGCCAATTAACACCTCCTATAACAGGTTGCCTCAGCTAGTCATTGAAGCTCAGGCAGTAGAAATAGTTTACATGCAGCTTGTTTTTCACACTAGTTGTTTAATACTCACAAAATTAAAGTATTAAAAGGTTGTTTCTTACCTTGCTGGGTAGGAAATAAACAGTACAGTAGTAGTTATTTGTATGTTTGGATTCACTTATTTTGTGTTCAGTCTTTGTTTTTGAGGGGTTTTAAACTGAAGGTGGTATTTCATTTAAATATTTTAATTTTATGATAGATGTTATTAGAGATTATACTGGATACCATAATTTTTTTTCTGCCAACTGTTCAAAATATTATATATTTAGGTTTTATGTTGTTTTCTCTTTGTTAAAAACACATTTTAATAGACTTAAAAATAATTCTAAGGTGCAAAACCAAATAGGCACTTTTCAACAGCCATGATAAAATTAAATCCTATGTAATATTTTAATACTAGAACAACTTTATTTACAAATTTTGAAATATTCATTGTCATTTCCTGAGATAACTATATTTTAGTATTTTGGGAGTGTTGCAATCCAGTGATGATACTTTACATTTATCTTAAGTGACACTTAGGTTCGTGTTTAATCATCAGGTATTTTAATAACATAATAAAATTGTCTAAATAATTGATACCAGTTCACACTAAGAGAAAGGTGGAGTAATATAACTAATAGTGCTAACAAATTTGTTAAAAGGCCTGAGTAGGTAACACCTCAAAGCGTTAGTTTTTATGCTGTTGTAATGGCAAATGCTTGCTGGTTGGCTTTTTTTTTTTTTTTTTTTTTTTTTTTTTTTTAGCACTTACTCTACAAGGGCTGCCCAAGTAAAAATCACAGCTTTTTATGCTGGATCAGATTTTAACCTTCTAAGTGGGGAAAGAAAAACAACAAAATTGTCTTGTTTAATTTAACAACATTTAAATTCTTGGACCTGGATGATAATTTCTGTTTTATGCAATGTAGCAGTTAAAAACTCATTGTACATAGGTAAGTTTCATACCTTTGTGCGGTCCATAGTAGGTTTCTTGTGACTGGTTAGTTTGATTTCCTTGTGTGAATAAAGACTGGTCACACAGCTTGTGCTTGTGTCTTAGCTACGCACCTTTCATTTGTGTAGGTAGCTGATATACACATTTCTTTTAAAAGTATGAATTCTTCCCCACCCCAAAACAAACTTATTTTAAAAAATCCATTATTTCAGAGTTGCCTTTAGGAATTGAGTGTTAAGGATGTGTACAACAAAAGTAATTTTTTAAGTTTCTGGTTTTTGTGAGGGCTATGTGCATTTTAGTATCATAGTTTTGTTTTGTTTGTTTTTGTTTTAGTACCAGGGATTGAACTCAGGGATGCTTAGCTACTGAGCCACATCCCTAGCCCTTTTTATGTTTTTATTTTTGAGACAGGGTCTTTCTAAGTTGCTTAGGGCCTTGCTAAATTGCTGAGGCTGGCTTTGAACTTGTGATTCTCATGATTCTCAGCCTTCTTAGCCTCTGAGATCATAGACATGCACCACTGCACACCGCAGTTTCATAGTTTTTACAGCAATCTATAACTGTAAGTCATATCTCAATAGTCTCTTAACAGTAGACTATAAAGCTGGAGAACAGTCAGGTGCTTCTTATTTTACTTGCCTGTCCTTGGTGATATGTGTTTTTATTTCATAGTGGCATTGTATAAAATATAGACTAGTTCAGTTTATATTTATTTATTTTAGTTAAGTACCGCTTAACTTAATACTGCCTTTAGTTACTGTAATAATTATTAGTAAAGGACATTGACATTTCACTTATATCATGTTCAATCTCCAAAATGTGCCTTTCTGATTCTTGTTTATTGTGGTGGTGAAATAGTTGTTACAAGGTCAGCAGAGTTAACTTGAATAGTTCACACACTATAGAAGCTGATAATTTTATAGCTATGCTGTTGATGAAGCACCAGAAAGAAGACTTTTTCCATTACTATATTTTATATTAATAGCCTTAGCCAGTTTTAAAAATTCAAACAGTGTTTGGGAGCTAGATTTTTCATTTGATTTGTAACAATACAGGTTTTTTTCTTTTTTTGCCCTCAATTTATTCAGCATTTAGTTTAGTTTCTTAAACATAGTAAGTTCTTAAATGAAAGATGATGAAAGTGGTTTACATTCTCTTCATTTGTTTAGGATTTTTAAAAAATCCTATAATGGGGGATATTATAACTTGCCCTTATTTGTGATCACATGTTTATTTTAGTTGAATATAAACATAGCCTAACAATAGTTAATTTGAGAAAACAGTTGTGTCATTTCCTACTTGTGGAATCTTTGGTTTCTCAGTAAAGTCGTAGGACTGGAAATATGAAGCATTAGAGCAAGAAAAGTTAAAGGGTTTTAGGAACTTTCTATAGGTGAGGGCTAAAACCATTATCTGTGTCTGTTCCTCTGGGTTGCTAATCCCAATATACTTTCTGTGGCCATTATCACCTCATCATCCTGACCACTCCTACAGTCCTCACTGAATCCTGTGACCCATATATTTTTTAAAGTTATTTAATTTTTGAAATAGATCTCTACCTCAGTATTTTTTCTTTGCCTAGGGGATAGCCATTTAGTACATGAAGTATCTTGGAAAAAAAAACTTTCATTTTTGAGACCTCTGCTTCTATCATGAATTAGTATCTTAATTAGTCAGTTCTTTAGAATAGGATTAATCAATTCTCAAATAATTTTAAGTGATGATGGTTTTATAACTATGACTTTATAACCATGATTTAAATCTTGGATAGTTTTGAAAACTATTCTGGCTTTTTTAATCTATCATTTATATGCTGAGATTTTTTTAAAAAATTACTAATGTTTTATGTGACTTAAATTTCCTATGGTAGATTTTAATAAAAAGATTTTATTGTTGTTGCTTTCATGTTAGCATATATTCCGTGTTATAAGTACACCAAGAACTGTATTTTGTTCTGGTAGCCCACTGTGCCCTCTAGATTTTAGAAAACATAGGGGGATCCCTATGTATGTGTTCCCTTTTCTCAGTGGGCATGTTAACTGCTTTTGAATAGGAAGGACATTCCAGGTTTTCTTCCCATTTTCCTTAATAGGAAATGGTTACAGGTGGTGGAGGATTCTAAAATTATAAACAATGGAAAGGAACTAAGCTCTCAAAATAAAAGTAGATTTGGGCATCTGAAGTGGGATGGTATGATGTTGTTAGAAATCAGAAATTATATTTTAGTCCTGGTTGTGATACTTTTTAGCCTTGAATCTATGCCGATGTGTATTTTGACTTCCTCACAAGCTTCTTGAAGTCTTCGTTTAACCACACAGCTAAAGCAATTACTTAACTGTTATTTGTAGCCTCTTCACACATTTGAAAAAAAATGATATATTTTTTCAGAGCCTGAAACAGAAACTCCAGGTTTTTTGATAGTACTATGTGACCCATGTACCAATTTAGAAAACTTTAGGTTAAACAAAGATAAACAGATTTTTTTTTTTCCTAGCCCAGGATTTTACTTATATCCTTTATTATCCTAGCATACAACATATATTTGAGAATCAGGTGGATGAATACACAGTATACTCCAAACTTCCTTGACTAGGAGTGAACTCCTTATGTAGTGTTTTCTTGCAACTCCTTTCTTAAAAATGAGTATTTTAAAAACTCTTTGCCACTGCAAAATAGTAAAGAATTGATAAAACTTGGCAATATATTAAAAGTACAAACTGAAGAAGAGACCACAGAAATTTTGCTTAGGTATCTTAGATTGAGAGAGTTGAGATATTAATTAGAATAAACTGAGCATGTTAGTTTGTGGAGAAACATGGTGAGCTTGATGTTTTGAAGACATGGAATTTGAGATGTCTTCCTTCGGAGACAATAGGATAGTTGATAGGAAGGTAGGAGAGAACCTGAAAAAATATAATCTGATTTAATCAGTCAAAAAATGTTTGAATCCTTTGAATGACATTTTTACTAATCTAAACAACTGTGTTTATTAACATCCACTACAGAAAACTCATTAACTTTTAAGTTTTCTTTGGATAACTTGGATCAATGTAAGATGTTTCCTAGTCTACTGTCCTGCTGCTTCTTTCCATTAGTCCATAGTTCTACATACTATATAGTCTAACTCAGTGCTTCTCAAACTTCAAGCATCAGACTCAGTAGTAGGTGAGCTTCTTTAAAACCCTGTTATCTGTGGACTGTGACCCACAATTTCTGATTGTTAACAAGTTCCCAGGTGATACTGATAGGACTGGTTCAGGGACTGTATCTTGAGAACTATTGGTTTAAACATCTTCTGATAACTTTTCAGGTAATTAAAGAGAGCTGTTCTGTACCTTGGGTCTTTTCCAAACTTCATCAAGTTCTTTTTAACATTTCTTAGATATCATGACTTTTAAGTCATGTTCCTGTTTGGGGTAACTCTGAAAGTGAAGGACTCTGGGAAAGTGGAATCCTTTACTTAGAGTCCAGAACTGATCTACAAAGGCTGCCTCCTGGGTCACTAAAATACTTTGCACTAGTAATCATTTAAAGCCTAACTGGTTGTTTTATGGGTTAATTCCTCCCCTTCTTAAGCCACTGAGAAAGGGTAGAAGCTAGATGCAGTGGCACAAGCCTGTAATCCCAGTAGCTGGAGAGATTGAGGCAGGAAGATCACAAGTTCAAAGCCAGCCTCAGCAACTTAGTGAGACCCTCTCTCAAAATAAAAAATAAAAGGGGCTGTGGATGTAGTTTTTTTTTTTTTTAAGTTCCCCTGGGTTCAATCCCTGGTGCGCTCACACCCCATCACTCCTGGAAATCTGCCTCAGTGTGAATGTATTTGGTAGCCACACTCCTTTTTCTTAGCTTTCTTTTTTGTTCACCCAGCTTTATTGATGTATAATTAACAAACAAATTTGTATGATCTTAGAGGATACAGTGTGATGAGTTCACACATACATATATTTGTGAAATGGTTACCACAATCAGATTAATTTGCATGTGTCATCTCACCTGAACTTACTCATAACTGAAAGTTTGTACTTGAAGATCTTCCTTTTTCCTCACCTCCCACCTCTAGTAACCACCATTCAGCTCTGTTTTTATGAGTTCATTATTTTGGAGTCCACTTATAAGTGAGATGTCTTTCTCTCTATTACTTATTTCACATAGTGTAATGTCCTCAAATTTTATACATGTTGTTTCAAATGATAATATTTCTTTCTTTTTATGATTGAGTAATACTGCAGTGTGCATAAATACCACACTTTGTTTATTCACTGATCTGTCAGCAGACACGTGTGTTGTTTCCATATCTTGGTATTGTGAATAGTGCTGCAGTGAACATGGGAGTGCAGATAACTTTTCATGGTGCTGATTTCATTTCTTCTAGCTATAATATCCAGAAGAGGAATTGCTAGGTTATGTGATAGTTTCTTATTTTACTTTATTTTATTTTATTGATTCTTCTTAGTTCTGTATGACAGGAAATCCATTTCAATACAATTACACAAGCATGGTATGTATCTTATTCTAATTAGAATCACATTCTTGTGGGTAGACATGATGGTGGGATTAACTTAGGTATTTTCATATGTGTGCACAGGAAAATTATGTTAGATTTATTCTACTGTCTTTCCTATTTCTGCCCCCCTTCCTTTCCTTTTGTTCGTTTGAAGTACTTACATACTCTTTTTAATATTGGCTGTACCAACTTATTCCCAACATTATGCAGGGTTTCTTTTTTCCTACAACCTTGCCTCTTTCTTTTTAGTTTAGCAAACAATTCTTTCAAGACTGTATGTTAAAATATAGCAGCAGATTAGGGTACTTGGTTAACTTAAGTTTATAATGTCTATCAGATCATTAGGGCCTTTGGAGGGAAGGGATTTTTGACAATACTCTTTAATTATAGGTTAAGTTCATTGGTTTATTTTTATTATTTAAAAAAAGTATCATGAACAGTTTGGTTACTGCAAACATCTCTGCTGATTTACTCAAATAATTTCTAAGAGTGAAAAAGTAGGTCACAAAGTTTGTATAGTTGTAAGGCTTTTGTTTACATTTGTTCAGTTGCCAATTCACATTCCTACAAACAGTGTCTCTTTCATTATACCCTCCCCAGAATAGGGTATGGTAAAATTTGTTTGGTAGGAAGAAAACACAATGTTTTAATGTGTTGATTGGTATTTCTTTAAAGAAGGTCAGCTAGGGAGGTTGAACCTTTTTCTGTATTTATTTATTTATTTATTTATTTTAATATTAATTTTTTAGTTATAATTGGACACAATACCTTTATTTCACTTATTTATTTTTATATGGTGCTGAGGATTGGAACCCAGGGCCTCCTGGGTGCAAGGCGAGCGCTCTACCACCGAGCCACAACCCCAGCCCCATTTTTTTGTATTTATTTTATCATGTATTTCTTATATAATTAGTCCCTTTATATTCTTTGTCCATGTTTCCCATTAAGGTTTTAGTATTTTTTAATATACTATATAATATAAAATATAAAAAATATATTTTTAATATATAATTTATTGATTTATAATAAATGGTATAGCTATTTTTTTAGAGGGTATTTGTTTTACTATGCTTTTTCATTCTGTGTTAAGAAATTTTAGATTGTTGTCAAATGTACATTCTTTCATTTGTTTGAACACTGGGTTTGTGTTTCTTTACCCTGAGATCAAATAGACATTTTCTTGTATATTTAGCATAGTTTTTGTTATGACTTGATTTTTTTTAAAAATGTAACTCTTTAATGCATGTGGGTTTGTAGTAAAATGATAGAAAGAAACAAATTTAGTTTTAAATGTTTTCAGTATTAAACAATAAAAAATGAGAATAAAATATGTTCAATTTTATGGTGATAGCTTTGAAATCTGAATGAAATGGAAATTTCTGCAGCTGTATAGTAAGTAGTTCATTCCATTTTGATAGAGATAAACTGAATTTATCAATGTCACTGAAAAAGTTATAGTAATTAGCTCCAAAAGCAGCCTCAAAGCCAAAAGGTTTTTGTTTGGGGGTTTTTCTTTTTGGTGGTGCTAGGGATTTAACTCAGGGCCTTATTCATACTAGGCAAACACTCTACCACTGAGCCACATCCCCAACCCAAATGTTTTAATAGTGAACTGTTTTGAATATTAAAGAGACAGATAAATTTAGCAGAAAAATGGCCAGACCAGTCTCCCTTTTGAACAGAAAAATGAAAACCATAAGTAAAGGCTATTACATAAAATTTGAATAATTTAATCCCTGAAATATAAAGATGATTTAATACTGGGAAATATTGGTGTAATACATCACTGAAGAAATGTAAGAGGAGTGAACCATAGTGGCCATTGTTGTTTCTTTTACACAAGAAATACACACATAGGGTGAACATCCCTAATCAAAATCCAAAATGCTTGGATTCAAATCCAGAATGTTTGAGTGTTCAAAAAGTTTCAGATTTTGGAACTTTACACATTTTAGATCTTTAAAATAGGCATGTTTAACTGGTAAAGTCTATGCAAATATCCCAAATTTTGAAAAACACTAAAATCTGAAACACTTCTGATCCCAAGCATTTTATTTTATTTTTTTAAAGAGAGAGAGAGAGAGAGAGAGAATTTTAATATTTATTTTTTTTTTAGTTCTTGGCGGACACAACATCTTTGTTTGTATGTGGTGCTGAGGATCGAACCCGGGCCGCAAGCATGCCAGGCGAGCACGCTACCGCTTGAGCCACATCCCCAGCCCAATCCCAAGCATTTTAGAGAAGAGATATTCATCCTATATCTCATTGACAAATCTTGCTCACAAATACACAAATTTCCATTTTAAATTCATTTTGGGATGCTTTTATCTTTTAACAGGGGACTTTAATCCCTTTATATGTTTTTCATAACCAGTATATTTGATCTTATCATTTTTCTCCTGTCTTGCCTTCCTACCGTTGTTTGACTGGGCAGGGTTGTGTTTCCCTCCCTCCTTCCCTCCCTCCCCTCTTCCTTCCTTCCTTTTATTCTTTCTTTTTCTAGTGTGTTAATTTTTATAGTGGTTATGTTAAAGTTGTTTAAAAGACTTTTAAATCCATGTTCCTAGAATAGTCAAATCAACACTTACAGCTCTGTTGTCCCCTCTCTTTGTAAAAGAGAATTTTTTATTCTATATCTCTGAATTAAACTTGTCATGTTATTTTACCCTTGTTTCTCCCAGTATAATCTTTTTTTTTTTTTTTAAAGAGAGAGAGAGAGAATTTTTTAATATTTATTTTCTAGTTTTCGGCGGACACAACATCTTTGTATGTGGTGCTGAGGATCGAACCCGGGCCGCAAGCATGCCAGGCGAGCGCGCTACCGCTTGAGCCACATCCCCAGCCCTCTCCCAGTATAATCTTAATCTTTAATTATTTTTTTATCTTTTCTATCCTCTAACTTTATATTTCATAAAAATGAAACCTTAGCTGGGCAAGGTGATGCACTCCTGTAATCCCAGCTGCTTGGAAGGCTGAGGCAGAGAATCACAAGTTTGAGACCAGCCTGGGCAACTTAGATCCTGTCTCAAAGAAATGTATTTTAAAGGGCTGGGGATGTAGCTCAGTGGTAGGGGGCATGCTTGACCTGCGTGAGGTCCTGGGTTCAATCACCAGTATGGAAGAAAGAGAAGAGAGACCTTCTTTCTTATATTCTATGTACACTAAGCAGTTTTCCAAAATTTCATTGGTGTTTCCTATTTTGGGGTGTCTCTTTGAATAGTCAGAATGGCATTCTCCAGTTGGGTTTGTTACAAATAATGGACATAATTGTAGCTACACATTTTTTTTTTCCTTCACCTTCAGGGCTTTTAGGTCACCTTTGATATGTATTTGTACAAGTTCTCACATACCTTTCTGAGCTCAGTTTCCAGAATATGGTTTTAAAAAAAACCATATAATTTTTTTTCCTACATGATCTCTGTGCTATCCCAAACAGGTAAACATGTAAATAACAATAGCCTCATATATTCACTGCTATCAAGATCCTTATTATCTGTCCCATACACACACACTACCTCTCAGTGCATTTCACTGCTGCACACCCTTCTTTACTTCTTGCTAGGTTTGTCTGGGAAATGTAGTCTGCCTGCTAGATCAAGAAGCAGAATAAAACAGTAAGAAGGTTGAGAATGTGAGAGGGGCAACAGAAAATACCACTGACTGCTGTCTCAAAAACAGCATATATTAAAAGAAACAATTGCATGGTTTTCACTTGGTACATGGCTCTCTGTTAGTAAGATTCTGAACTAGAAGAAAATATATTGTGAGAGAGGTGCTAAGATAACTTACTTGCATGTGGCTTGCTTCCTTTCTCACAAATAACTGGTAGCAATTTTTCTTTTCTGTTCCATTGGCTTATGCTATCTTAATTGATTCCCTCCCTCCTTCCCTCTCTCCCTCCCAACAAATACTTACTGAGTTTTTACTATGTGCCAGGCACTTTGCTAGGAACTGATTATTTAGAATGTACAAAACAAGTTTTCTTCCTTCATTTTTGGCAGTAATAGTTTCTGGATTCTGTCAGTAACACATTTTGGTGATGATGTGATGTTTTAATCCTCTCTTTTTCCTAAATATTTTCTGACAAATTGAGAAAAGACTATTAATATCTATAGTCAAGACACCAGTATAACTTTGTTTTCCATATGCTTTTTTTGGTGGGGGAGGGAGCAGAATACCAGGAATGAACCTAGGAGCACTTAACCACTGAGCTACATTCCTAGACTTCTTTATTTTTCAATTTTGAGACGGGGTCTCACTAAGTTGCTTAGGGCCTCACCAAGTTGCTGAGGCTGTCTTTGAACTTGCAGTCCTCCTGCCTAAGCCTCCTGTGCTGCTGGGATTACAGATGTGCACTGCTGCACCTGGCCTTCCACATGCAATTTTAAAATTTGCTCCAGATCAGGAAATAATGTTATGAATATAGTGTTCATCATCCTAACCTTATAGTATTATTTTCCCAAACCTCTCATTGCATCTATCTTGCTTCTGTTCTCAAATTTTTCTTAATTTTTCCTGTCTTATTTAAATGAATAAGATTATATCACTGAAATTATTACTTCAGCCAATGTTTTGACCTTCTAGAACCTCAGCTTGCCACCAAGTTTTCATCCTAAAACAGATTCTTATCTGTTTAAAAGATAAGCAGTAAAGCTGCAGTAGAACCAGGCATGGTAGTGCACATTGTAATCCCAGCAATTTGGGAGGCTGAAGCCAGAGGATCATGTTCGAGGAAAGCCTCAGCAATTGCTTAGTGATAAATCACCTCTGGGTTAAATCCCATGCACCCCCCTCCCCCATAAAAAGCTGCATTCGATGATAAATGAAAAGTTTGGTCATTTTAAAACTTTATTGTCTGGCATTTATTATCAAAATACAAATTTGTGGGGCTTGACTTTTTTTTTTTTTCTTTTTTCTTTTTACCACTTTACTGGACATTCTTGTATTTAGAGAAAACTTACTCTAGAACCTTTTATACTTAATGGTTTGAGTAATTATTATGAGCTTTTAAACAAAACAAATCACAGAATTTAGCATATAAATAGAAGAAACACATATAGAGCTGCAAGTGTGGACTGTAAAGAGTAAAGCAATTGTTGAATTTCAGTAAGTAAAAGAGAGATCATTGAGTTACAACTTGAATAGCTACATGTTTATTTTGTAATTTGTAGTAAAGTTGTTGTCAGGGTGAGAACTTTTAAGTAAAGCAGGACCTGGCAGTTACAAATCACATCTCAGGATAATTTCCCAGCCTACCCAACACTGAAAAAGCAAGAAGTTTTTAAAGTGTCTATTAATTGGGGGAAGAATCACATAAGATTGTAAGATAGTAGGCATCTTGAAGGTAAGGACTATAAGTTGCTTTGTGTTCCTGAAAGTTAGAGTAAAAAGAAATTTGTTTCTTTTCATGAATAAGATTTTTCCAGAGAAACTTGGTATCTTCCATAGTCTGTAATAAGATTAATAATATTTGTTTTAAAAGTAGTAGTCAGGATTTTGGAGATATTTTCATAACTTAACCAGTTTGTTCATGCCTGAGACAACTGTGTTAAATTTGTTGTTGTGGGAGGAGGGGGGAGCAGCTTCATTAGGTGAAGTGCAGAGTATGTTGTTCACAGCTATTTCACCTAGGGATTAGAAGTCTTTCCCTTTCCCTCCCACTATATCTGTGAATCAGCAAAACAATTCTGTATCCCTAATCTGTGTGCTATCTTTAGCTAAAAATCAAGAAGCTCAGAGGATTTGTTGTTTCTCTTTCAGTTAATCATGCTAGTCTAACAGCATTTTATATTCACGTTTCAATAGGAAATGTTATTTTGTACCATGAATAGGTTAGCATTGCTGAAAGATAGAAGCTTTAAGGCTATTGGAAACTTTTCTAAGTGCTAACTTTTGTATTTTCTTAAGATTTGAATTTGTTATAAACATGAGTATTTGCATTGGAACTGAATGAAAAGATGTTTGACGTGTTTTTCTTTTAAAACAATCAAATTTATATGAAATGTAACTTAATTTCCACTCCTATACTCTGTGTGTAATACTTGATGTACTTGTTTCTAGGGGCCTCCTACAGATGCTCCTGCAGTGGACACAGCAGAACAAGTCTACATCTCTTCCCTGGCTCTGTTAAAAGTAAGTTATGAATGGAGTTATTTGCATTAAAAACCTCTGTTGCTTTTACTCTGTCTTCTACTTTGGTATATTTGCCATCTTTATCCCCTCAGACTTGCGTATTATTTTAGGCACATCTATAAAATAGACTTTTAATTCCACTGAAGAAAAATTAGATTATTTTTAAAAACAAAAAAAAAAAGAGACCAAAAGTCTTGAATACATTTTGTGTCCACATATCTTCCTATTTACAGATGTTAAAACATGGCCGTGCTGGAGTTCCAATGGAAGTTATGGGTCTAATGCTTGGAGAATTTGTTGATGATTACACAGTCAGAGTGATTGATGTGTTTGCTATGCCACAATCAGGAACAGTGAGTACTTTTATGGTTGCCTGCTGCAAGAAAATCTTTTCTCTTTTCTTTTCCTGTGCAAAATAACTTTTATCATTTTGTTTTGTCTTTCCAATGAGAAAAAAATTATAATATTAATGTTTCTAGATTATATGTCATTTACCTTTAAATGCATCATGAATTCTTATAGGTCTCCAAACTGGATGATGGTAATGCTAAAATCCCTTAACTTGTTCCTTCATCTTTAATTAGCAAAACATTGGACTTAAAAGTTAGCAACTAACTAAAAGCATGATTCTAGTTTGATTAGTTTGAACACTTATTTCAATAGATTTTAGATTCTCTTATTTAAAAATTTAATGCCTGTATATTAACTAGTCCTCATATCTTGTTTACATGGTCTTAAAACATGCCCTTATTTTTACTGTTTTATATATGGTAGTGAATGACTTTTAAGATTTTCCTGTTAAAAATATTAGTAAAAATTAGTAAAAAGCCAAAACCCAAAACTATAGAGGATTTCTTAGTTCTTTTTATTTAGGTATGATAATTTGTTTATATGAACCACACTCTATATGAGTTTTGAAAGTTGCTTACTCTGCCTCTTTATTAAAATGTTAATCTTTCTAAAGTTTTTTTGTTGTTTTACTTTTTTTAATGCATTAGACTTATGTAGATAACATGTGCATTTAGATTTAAAAATAGACATTCCATAACCATTCTATTTACCTTCCAAAAAATAACACATGTATTCTTCTCACCTATTTGCTTTAAAAAGTTTATTTTTCTGATGGAGTTTTATCTCTGTTCTGCAACATTTCTCTTATTGAGCCTTGTAAAATATCTACTTTAAAAAATGTTGTCATAAAGCTGTTTGCTCTACTTGAAGATTCTTACTGAGTTTGCTTTGATAAGGTACATACTAGAGAACAAATTATTTTTAAGTGATGCATTATGTATACAACAAACATTTTAAATAGAATATTTACCACAGAGTGCAATATATATCTAATGTAATATAAAATAATAGAAAAATATACAACATTTTCTTTGGAGTAATTTGTTGAAATACGCTAATTTTTGAATTTTGTCCATCTAGACATCCATTGTATTTGTTTTTGTTCATTTGGACTTAGAGGAATACTACATATTAACTAAATATTTAGATTTAAACCACAGATTATTATTACTTGTAACTATCTTTTTCATGTTAGATATATGAAACACATAATAAAATTATTTCTGTCATTATGTAGATACCTATTATAGTAAATGGTTCTTAGGTTTTAATATAATCATTTCCATGTAAATGTTTATATGACAGTATAAAATAGAATATTTTGATCCCCATATTTGCATAATGTAGTAGAATTAGAAAATTTTTCTTCTGGCCCAAGAGTCAGCAAACTTTCTCATAAAGAGATATGTCTCTATTGCATATTCCTCCTGGTCCTCTCCTCTTCCTCCTCTCCACCTTTTCCTTTTCCCACTCCTCTTTCCCCTCTCCCTCACCTTCCCCTTTTTCATTGTCTCCTTTTAAACTGTTTAAAAAAAACAAAAACACATCAGATTGTTTTCAAAGGATGCACTCTTTGTTGGAATTCCATTACTGTTATCTTTGGGGCAGAGGTGCTTAGATTCCAGATGTTAGAAGACAACTTGTGGGAGTTATAATGGCAATCAACTAGATAATATGAGCCCTCTTTATTCTTTCATGTGCTAAAATCTTGTTTTGGTTAAATTAGAAAAATACAACATTTTAACAGGCTTGGGTCCAGTGGGAAGTTTTTTTAATTGCTTTTATTGGGACAGTAAATTATTGAAAAAATAATTTTCTATTATAATAACTGAATATTTGTAGTCTTTATCAGTTATCAGAGGATGACATTAGGAAATATATTTGCCTACATAGGTCTAACCAAAAATCATAGCTGGTTAAATTATTTGGCATTTTTGATAAATATATACATAGAAATAGCCATAAACTCTTAAAGGATCCTGAATGTTGTATTAACTCATTAACTAACATATATAAAGTTTCATTTTTTTTCAAAGTTATAAAACAGTAATCACTTTTTTTTCTTTCCAAACTAGGGTGTCAGTGTAGAAGCAGTTGATCCAGTGTTCCAAGCCAAAATGTTGGATATGTTGAAGCAAACAGGAAGGTAAGTAGTTCAATTGATCATATTTATTTATTTACTTATTAGTTGTAGTTGGACCTTTATTTTATTGATTTATTTTTATCTGGTACTAAGTATCAAACCCAGCGCCTCGCACTTGCTAGGCGAGTGCTTTATCGCTGAGCCACAACCCCAGCCCAGTTGATTATTTTTTTAAAAAAATGGGAGATATCTTTAGAAACATACCCTGAAGTTATGGATGTTATATGAGTATCATTCCTAGGAATCAATATAAAAGTATCTTTTAGTATCAGGTTAATATACTGCTAGTGTAGTATTTCTTCCCTCTAGAATGAAAGAAATCTGCCAGTCAGAGAACTGCCTCATTTTAGAATTCTTGACTGTCAAGTAGTAAGCTTGAGCTGAGGCTTCTCTCTGTTTAGCATATAGAGTTACTGTGTAGACACTTGTAATTGAAGGACTTGTATGTTGTGTGTATTTGATAGTTGTAACTGAATTAGATTCTGAATATTCAAGTATATTTGTAGACATGAGTTTTAAAGATAGAGAAAGTAAAACCCAGATATTCTTAAGTTTTTTTTTCCTCAGACTAAATCTCAGTAGTTGCCATTCTCTTGCTCAAATTCTTCTACTGTGGAAAAAACTTCAAAATTAGTGTTAGCAAAAGGCTCAGCAGCTGAGCAGAACAGTGCAAATTGGTTTTTGACTGAGTTCCTAGTTCTACTGCTGGTTTAATTGATATTTAATCCTTTCACAACAGTGGATCCTGGTGTCCATTGTTAAAAATGTACTCTGTGTCTGGAAAATCCAACTCCCAGAGCTAAGGAGTTAAAGAGTAGATATTTACTTGAATGCTGAAAGGGTAAAAACTGGCTCTGAGAAAGTGTGGTAACAAGGTGAAAAACTGAAAGCCTTATCTACCACTGCTAATGTGCATCTCTTAATGATAGCACTCCTTTGTCACACTTATTCATTTCCATGTTTTCTGGATAATATGGTGTAGGATTTCAGAGTTTCTAATGGTGCTTTTTCACACCTGTGTGTTTTTCATCTCTTCTTAATTTATACCCTGTTAGTGTGTTGTTTCTTTTCATATCATAAATGTATTACTTGTTCTGTTCTGAGTGTCTGAATGCCCTCTTTGTTTCAGGCCTGAGATGGTTGTTGGTTGGTATCACAGTCACCCTGGCTTTGGTTGTTGGCTTTCTGGTGTGGATATCAACACTCAGCAGAGCTTTGAAGCCTTGTCGGAGAGAGCTGTGGCAGTGGTTGTGGATCCCATTCAGAGTGTAAAAGGAAAGGTAGAGTCATTTCTATCTTTATTGCCATCTACTGCCACATTCTGTTTACACATACTTTAAATAAAAATCCATTTTGTTTTAAAGCAGGAGTCTTAATTACACAGAAAACCACTGTTTATTAAAATAATCAAACAAGTGTACCAATCCATAAATATGCCTTGGTATTATTAGTAGTTTAACTATTTAGGGATATGTTGTTACTTTAATCACCTACTGTTGTAAACAGTAATTTTTAATAATTAATTTTTAATTTTTAATTTTTAAAAATTTCCTAAAATTGAAAGTGTTAATCCATATTAAAAGTCTGCTATATACATTTTATTAATATCTTGATAAGCATTTCTCTACCTTTATTTTCTGGTGAATTTGGAATTAGTACATCTTCAAAATGACTATTAAGGGCTCTGTTTCATTGATATTGTGAGGGACATACTCTGGAGTTGTGTTTTCCAAATGTTTTAGACAATGAAAACTTGCCCCAGAGACTTGGTATCAACCATTCACATGTTTGGAGTGAGGATGCAGATGAATGATTAAATATGCTAAATGATTCTGAAAAGAGATTAACTTGCAAAGTATATTGGGTTATATTCTTTGTTAAAATCTCTTTTGTTCTTATTTAGTTCTTTTTGTTGTTTGTTCTTTCGCTTTCTTTTTTCTTTTCTTTTCTCTTCTTTCTTTCTTTTCTTTTCTTTCTTTCTTTCTTTTTTTTTTTTTTTTTATTTCTTTCTAGCCCCATATGCCATTTTCCTATTTCCTGCCTCATGACAGCAGGGAGCAGCTCTATTATCACCTTCACAGAGCTGTCTGCAAATGTGAGAGGCAATTCGATTTTGCTCAACCACAGGGAGAGTGGATTAGAAAAACTACAGAACATACAGAAATTGGCTAGGTGGTTACTGCTTTAAAATACTGCTGAGGTGTCTTGTTTGAGCATGTACTTCCATTGTAGTGTAGAATAATTGTTAAAATAAAATCACAATACATTTATGGAATCCTTTTTATGCTAGTTTTACAAATAATTTTTAAAGTACTTAGAAATAAAAATTAGCTTGATATCTGTCAGACCTGCAGTTTGATAGTAGTGTGGATTACATTTACATCTGCTCTCCAGCTCAAACAAACTAAACATGGCTTTTAAAATGTAGTGTTTTTATCTGTTAGGAATTTGAAGTGGAACGTTTTCTGACATCATATTATTAGGATGTATAAAAATTGAGGTCTTCTCTAAAACATGATCCTATTAGGTGTGATTTATCTTTTCAGAGGCAGAAACAATCCACAAAAATAATAATAGAAACTGATATACTAGACAATTCAGAATGGTTAACTTCTGATACTTCTGTATGCCTATATTCCAATTTATTTACTTTCTTTTTCTAAGTATATTGCTACTTAACTGATACAAATAAAAGGAATTGAAAAAACTTCATTTTTATTAGTTTTGTAAATTAAAGTACTGTATAATACCTCTTACATTTAATTCTTTAGTATTTAAGGAACCTTTTTAATAACTCAAGTAGTAATTAAATTAACAATATTTTAGAAATATTAAATTATCCCATAAACCCCCTCTACCACAGTAATTTGCAAGTAATAGTTGAAGCTTAATTTTAAATGGCAATTTCAGTTTCATAACCTAATTTTAAATATTGTATAATATTAGAATTTGCACTATTTTAATTAGTTATAGTTCATATTAAGAGTAGATTTTACTTAAGATACACTTGTAATTATATACTTTCAAATGTTAAATCTGGTTTTTAAAAGTTCAAAAATTTATGAAATCATAAATATCTATTTTATGTCACAAAAAAAATTAAAAATATAATATAATTATATATCACCCTAAATAAGGATCCAGTTTTTTGTTAATAATGCAGTTTCATCTATATGGTGTCTGGGTTTGGTGGTAATTTATGATTCTTTCAGTGTCAAAACCTCTCAACACTATGAATCAAATTAAATACTAGTAAGTCCATAACCAGGTTATTTTCATTAAAATTATTAAAGTTAAGAATATAAACTTACAAAAATGAAAAATAGCATAGGAGTCTCTCCCTTCCCTGCATGTGACTTATCAGGTCTGTCTAAATATTTAGTAAGGCAATCATTAGATCAGGAGTTAAAATGAAAATCTATGTGTAAATGATGTAAATTGGGTATCTATTTATGGTTTTTAAAACCTTTCTGTATATTTTTATATTTCTGTTTTTCAAAATTCTGTTGCCTCTTTTTTTGAGTGGTAAAATAAGCATGGATTTTTTCTTTGTAATTTCAGTTCATTCACAATAAATTTTACTTTAGGGAGACTTAATTGTGTTTTATTGAATAATTGCTTTTGCCAGGTATTATAGTAATAACCATTTTAACTTATTCATTACAGTAATCTTTCATATAGGCACTATTACATTTCATCAAACAAATGATTAAAAAAAATTAGTCAAAGAGATTACTTTGCCAGAATCAGACTAGGATATAGCAGCAAATAAGAATACAAATCCAAGTTTATAAAATTTCAGAGCTCAACCTTCTTTACTGGCTCTTTAATATTATACTATTATGAATTATATAATCAAAGTAACTCAGTAATGAAAAATGAATACCAGATGTTATTGCAGGGCTTTTCCTTAAGTTGTTGTGGCTAGGCATCACCCCTTTCACATAAGCCAGAGGAAAGAGCTATATATTTTATCTGAGTTTTCAATAGTTATTTATAGTTTTATGTACTAATTGATATTTTCCATGTGGTTTGTGTTCTACTAATTTTATAAAACAATATAGAAGATTGATCCCTGTCAGCTTTTGTGACATCCCTAGGACAAATGAGACCATACAGCATAAGAAAATAGACTATGTGATTTAAAAAAAAATCATATTACCTTGTATGTTATACAGTACTATTAATGTTTTTAAATGTTATAGGTAAAAACCATTACTAATTGCATTCATAATTTAAATGGAGCAAAGCTCAGAAATTACAAGCAAGTTTTGCTCTAAACTACTCAGTGAAATAGTTTTCAGTATTCTGCTTCAATGTTTTCTTATTTTATATATTCAGCCCACAACTGGACTTTATTAACCCAGCAAATTAGGAAGTTAATTCAATCTATAATGTGACTGACTTCTTCATTCCAAGAAGAATGATTACTTTGAACAAAATGATAAAACTAGCCTATAGCTTGGTTTTGATATTTAAATATATTTATTAAAATGTATTTCTGCCATAGAGAACTCATTCTCCTTGACACAATTCATGTTAGTAAAATGTGTATATATTACCTGCTAACTCCCAGAAATCAATTTTTTCTTATTTTGAAAACAAGAAAAAACTAATGACTATTAGTCTAATTGCTTCCTTACCCTGGCTGGGTTTTCTTGAAATATATATATATTTAATCTGATCAGAAATATTCAATAGATGCTTTAAAAATGTGATACTTATTTAATTGCAGATCAGCTCATCAGTATTTCTTATGTTTGGCTGATATGTCTATATGCTAATGATTCTGGGACACAAAATAAATAAAATCTGTCTCTTTGAGAAGACAATTCATATACATTTAGTGTTACTAGTGGGCAGGATAACATTCTACCAATTATACACTGATATCCTGCATTGCATACAAATACAGTGTAAATTATACTGTTATTGCTTGTTTCCTTCAGTATTAAATTGCAAATTCAGCAAATACTTATTCAGAATCTTGTATGTGCCAGTATACAATAAAGTATTACTTTGTAGCAAAAAATGGTAAATGCAAATTAAATTTTTCAAATGTGTTAAGTGCAAATAAGAAAATAGTATATGCTGTACTAAGTAGATGAAACTAGGGGTGAAGTTTGATGAATGGGATATCACTTTGATGGTCCATGCCTCTAATCCCAGTGACTTTGGAGGCTGAGGCAGGATGATTGCAAGTTTGAAGCCAGTTTTAGCAACTTAGTGAGGCCCTAAGCAACTCAGTGAGACCCTGTCTCAAAATAAAATATAAAAATATTAAAAGGATTGGGGAGATGTGGCTCCGTGGTTAAGTGACCCTGGGTTCAATCCCTGGTGCCAAGAAACTAAAAAGCAAAAGAAGAGTTTACATCATATGGGAAGATGGGTCTCTGGAGAATAAATGCAAATAATAGGAGGAATGAGTTAGGGAACGAATGTTCTAAGACCTTATGTGTTATTTTCAGACATCAAGAAGCTTGAGTCCTTTTGAGGAATTAGGGAGCAAAAGTTTTACTTTTCCATGAAATTTTGTATTAGAAATTCTGTCTTAAGATGGTGGAGGTTTTAAAATAATCAAATAATAGTTTAACCATTTTGTCTTCTACTCATCTGTATAAATGTCTCCCCTTCACAAGATTGGAACCTCTTTGAGGGGAGAAACAGTTTCTTATCTTGGAATTTACAATTCCTGGCAAGACTGTGGATATAGCTCATTGACAGAGCACTTACCCAGCATTTGCAAGGCCCTGGGTTGGTTCCCCAGTACCAAAAAATAAAAAAATATGTGTTGCAAAGAGTACTTTATTCATAAATACAATCAAGAAATGAATGTGTCTGTCAGTGTTCAGCTGTTACCCTCCTTTTCTTTTTTTTCAACTTTCAGCATTTAAAAAAACTAAATTTTGTGAGTTCTGGTCATTTTTGTTAGCAGTCATATAGTCATTTATTCAAATGACTGAAATGAGATTGAGAGTCAGTTAAACAGTTTGCTAATGGATATTAGTCTTGATGAATTTGAACATTGTATAATCAGATCAGAATTCAAGTTCAACATGTTATTTATCTTCTAAAAGTAGTGAAAGATATTTAGCATATCTTTTGTTTGCTTCTTGTTAAATATCAGCTTGAAGTTTTATAAAATTCTCAAGATTTTGTTAGAATATCTATAAAATATTACAAATCCTAATGTGCCTGATTTTAAAATTGATGCTATACTATAGCATTTATTTAGTAGATGTAATCAGAAAATTTCAGCTAGAAAGGTAAAAGCCATTTTATATTTAAAATTCTAAGACAGTGAATCTTATATAGAGGTAACAGTTCTAAGTGGAATTCTTTTAATCTAAAACTTCTGAATTAATGTCTCTGAACTAATTTATTTTGCCTTAGGACTTGCTTTGCATTTTAAATGATACAGATATGCTTCAAGTTAGTTTGAATCCAACTGTTTCATTAAAAATAGTAAAACCTTTAAGACAATAGCCCATTATGTATAAGAATATTATTTATTGGCTCTAGTTTATTGAATGTCATTTCATTAGTTTTCTAATTATTCCTGGTCATTCAGACACTTGTTGATCACTACTGTGTGCCAGGCATGCACTGAAGATATAGAAAAGAATATTTACTCCCTTAATGCCAATTTTATACAGAAGACTTATAAATTTGATACAGATGCCATTTCAGGGATGTCACATATATTAAGGATTGTATCCTAGATGATTTGACTTTAGCCGTTGTTAATTAGTACTTTTCTGGACCTGGGATTTGGTTTTGACAGGTTTAGTGTGTTATCATCATAATATACTAAGGAGGATATTGGTTATGGTAAATTTTCTTCAAGGTTCTTCCTCAGTGATTATTGTTAAGCTACTAGTAAGCTGATTAACAGGTGTTCACTGCCACTTTTCCCATTCGAGATAGCTTGACTTATGCAGTTTTTATTCCAAATTAAGCACCAGTCAGTGTTTTAAATTGAATTTTTCAATTTCCCATGCCATGGAAGTGTGCTCATGAATTAAAAACTAAGCATTGATAAGAAAAGTGGGAATAAATAATGTTAAAGTTAATGATTAGATTTTTACAGATAATTAATTTCCTTTTTCTTCAAGTTTCTTATAGGAAAAATAAACCTGAATGGTAAAACTTATAGATTATAGTAACCAAAAATGCTTTCTTGGAGAGTTTTTTTTTTTCCCATTCATTGCAATGGATATTTATTTTGCACCATATATATATATATATATATTTGCCACAAAAACATGGAATGGATTTACTTAAGTTCTCTGAATCTCATAAGTTGATAACATTTTGTTATCAATAATAGCCTACTTCTTAATTATTGAGTGGATTAGGCAAGACAGTTTTTATATAGTATTTAATTAATTTAATTAACCAAAATAAAAATGCATAAAAGTGAATTAATTGACTTTATCCAACATTTTTCATACTTAATGCTTTTGCCTATTGAAAGGTGATAATTTGAAGGAATATAAATCTTTTATTCCTCTCATTTACCTGCCCTACTGCCATGTTAGCATGTTTTTGGTCACTAGGGTCTTATAATCCTTTACTTTATACAGAACTATCTATGGGTGTACCAGTTTTGTGTTGCCTTAGTTTGTATACTAGAAAAGGATATGAAGTCACTTGTTCATTTTATGTAGGTTGGCTGAATAGCCATCAGTTAGAATTGGCACTCTGAGTTGGTATCAGACCAATGATTCATAGGTGATAGTTTCTTTGAAGCTCATTAGTAGGCCTCTGAGGAGCTCAATTTTAAGTTCACTGTTTATTTGTCACATAGGGTTCTAGAAACACCTATCATGCAGGAGTGTCAAGATTCTAGGCATATTAAGTCATTTTAAAAAAGAGATAATATTTTGTATACCTAGCTACTTTTATTTTAATTTGGGTTTTTTGTAAGAAACTGTATTTTCTTGTTTTACTATTGATTTTCTTTTCGTATGCCAAATAACTCTGAATGTCAAGCTTATAATTTAATTTTAGGGTAATTTTTTCCAACTTTTCACAGTATTTACAAATGCAGTATTTTGCTTTGTTTTATTTGGAGGCTACTCATAATGAATAAAGGGGAGGGTGTTTGAACTGTTATACAAGTTTGACCCTATGAAAGGGGAAGAAGGGATGGTAGGATTACGCAGAAAAAGCCTCATACTGCAGGATAATTTTGATAATGTTTCGGCTACATTGATGGAGAGTCCATGAGCCAAGTTGCTCTTCAGAAAAATCCCTTTTGGGGGGCAGGAATGGCTAAGTTCTAGTACCACTGTTGTGCTTAATCATTTGCTGGGATCTGCAGAGGGATGCATGGACCTGGTGTCAATGCTCAGTGGATCCAAAAGTGTAACAGCTGGAAGTTGTGAGCCAGTTGTTCCCAACAGCATGTTCTTTAGAAGGAAGATCTGAATTGGGCAGCTCCATGATCACACAGTTACATAGATTATTTTATTTAATCTTATTACCAACTCTGATCACTCATTCCTGAGCAGAGATTGAGAGGTTCAAATAACTTTTCCTAGGTTGCTTAACTAGAAAATAATAGATCCAGAAAGGTTTCTGAATCCCCGGTGTTTCAAGTACTTAAATCCCCACACTATACTGAATGTATGCATACAGTGTAAAAAAATCTGCTAAACTTTGTTTTGTAACTTAAGTAAATTATTTTCACAGTGTTTCATGAGTCTAATTGTAAATGTCTAATTACCTTTTGTCATATTACTTTCTAAAGTTTGATTTGTTTTTATTAAGGCATATATGTTTAAAACTTGTGGCTTTAATTTTGATTCATTGTCTTCACTTGTCAAAAAAGTACATTACGCTAGTTTCACCCATCCCCCTTTTCTCCCAATATATTAAAGTTGTACCACAGATCTCTAGCTACAGTAAGCAATTCTCTGAGGATGAAGAAAGAAAATGTACATACACATAGGAATTTCTTTTCCAGAGCTAAAATTGACATTTTATAAATAATTTCCGTGTTGCAAACTTGAGACTAAGAAATCACAGCAATTCAGTGATATGCATTTGGCATGAGTCAGTTTTAGTTCTTAGAGCTTTTCATTGGAAATGGCATAAAAAGTAAGATATCTCTGAATTTTTTATGCTGTGGGCTTACAAGAGACATAAGATGTTTTTCTCTTATAGATGTGTGGCAGTGCATGGCAGCAGAAGTAACAAGCTGGTCACAAACCCCTAAGTAGTACTTCCCAGGTCACATGCACTCTTTAATTTTTAAAGAATCCAGAAACAAACTAAGCATTTGATAACAGGTCATTGCTAGGTGATAAAGGGTATTTGATATGGGGTGTTGTCTTTCTCTCCACACCTCTCATTTTTAGAGACTTTATATGCTGGTAGACTATAGCCTAACTGGTAACTGAATTTTATTTCACCACCCTCCCTTCTTTTTAGTGTTTGCATTGATTTTTCAGGTCTTAAAAATTTTCTGGTAATTTCACTTCATTTTACATGTATTTATAGTGAGTTTACCTGTAAGGTTATGGAAGATTGAGATTGTTTAGGATTTTTTAAGCTTAAGAAAATGAATTCATTATAATTTCTTGAAACATTGAGGCTACTGTATTTTAAACACTTCTCATGATCACTGACTTCAATATAAATGGAACTGGAAATGCCACAGAAGCCAACTAGTGGGGAGACTGGGGAGGGAGGAAGAGAAAGAGACAGAAAAAAATTATAGTAACTACTGCCATAAGTGTGTATACATTTTTCTTTAAAAATCTTTATGTTAAACTAATTTGAAGAGTTTTGCTTAAAAATAGCTTCCTTTAGAATATGAAAATAGGGAACTATAGATTGATGCTTTAGAAATTTAGTGTTTCAAATGACCTAGCGGTTGATAAGAACACATGAATTTAAAAATAAATAGCATATACTATGAAAGAAGCCAAAAAAATTTAAACGAAATTTGAAAATAATTAAAGTTTTAAGCCCTAAACCAGATTTGTCATTGACATGAAATGATAGATTTTTGTCCCTTGGGTATGCTTGAAATAAACATGGAACTCAGTATTGTTTTTAAAACTATTTTGCTTTTATAAGCTAAGACAGATGTACAAAAAAGATGCAGTTTTTATTTTGTATTGGCAGCTTCCAAATATTTAGTATCTATTTCCAAGAGTTGCAATTAGTAAAGCAACCATGGTACTGAAATCTGCACATCCCACAAGCTAATTATATTTGCAAGGTCAGAGTGAATACATATTTTCAGAAAAATAAAGGGTTATATAAATATGTGTCTTCTACTTGGCTGTTATATCACAGTTTGTTGATCTGGAGTATAATGTGTACAATTCACAAATTTGTCTGATAACAGAAAGTGGTGTGTGATTGTGTTTATTTTACTAACCAGTATATTCACAGCAATCACTTCCAAATATCTCTCCAGTAAAGATGTGTTAATTACAAAACAGACAAGGTCTTCTATTATATTAAAGCTACTAACAAGAAGACAGCAGGAATCACACATGTAAATAGCATCATCAACCCCTATTTTAGTCCTCTGTTTTGATCTGTGAGTTGCGCATAGACCAAAGGTGCTATTAAAGACTGAGTGTATGAAATAGGCAGCATTATATGAACAAAATTTATTCAACAAGAAAACAGACCTTTAACATGAATTTAACAAGCCTGAGAAATTATAAACTATCATATGCTGCGGATTCATGCAGTGATAATAAACAAAAAAGGAAAGTAAGAGGTTTCCCTAAGCTAGCCAAACTGCTAATGGTTTTGTTATAAGCTGTCTACTGTTGCAGTGACCTCTGAAAAGTCTCACGGCACTTGTACCAGAAAAAATTAAATGGTCAGGCTGGTAAATAGAGATTCAATGTGGTGTACAGGACTTCATTATGGGAAGGAATTTTTAAAGCATCACAACACATTTCAGAAATTATTTTTCATAGTTTAGCTTGGAGGTTTCTGTTATTACGTAATAAGGAGATAATCTTTGTGCAGAGAATTTGATTAAATTACTATTTGAGATTTACAAGACAAACTGAACTAGTTTATATAAACTTCAAATGAACTCTTTAGGAAATTCATAAAGCTCTAAGAATGGATTATTCCTCCTTCTTCCCCAGATCTTAATTAATTCTTGGGGGTTCTTTGTTTAGTATGTTGCATCTAAGATTTCTCTTCCTAAACATGGAGTGACCATTTTGCTGTCATTCTGTTGCATCATGCTGTAAATACACAAACAGAGAGAAATGCCTTCAGCTTATACACACCTCCAAGTGCTCACTAGGGCTTTTTCTTGAATCTTACTTACTGTGCATAATTAACACCTTTTTTGCCCATTGCTCATTAGTGCACTGGACATTAATGAGTCTATTTTGATAGGTTGCTCTAAAGGAGAAACCCGCTTACTTTCACAGCAGAAGCAGCAATTATAAAATTGTAGAGAAATTAAAATGTAGACTATATTGCCATATTTATATTTTTATTGCATGCTAAATCTAATTTTGGTTTGCAGGTTGTTGAACACGTTAGTTTCCTTAAGACAGTTGCTATAGTGATGGCAGCAAATTTCCTTCATCTTCCTGTAATCATTTCTATTGGCTATCATATTGCTGCTCAGGAATGGTCAATCTGAACATGTCATTTCACATAGGACATCATTTATTAGTTGAACAGTATATTAAAACCTTATTTTTTCTAATTTCTTTGTAGAATTTTTAAAATTTCAAGTTTTTTTTTAACAGATCATGATATCTATTTATTTCTTATTTTCATTTCCTGTTCACAAAGTTTCACACCTGCTTATAATATTCCAGAAAAATACAAAAGACTTTTGCATGTAAAATAGCTCTCTGCTGTTTTAGTTTGAAAACATTCAGTATAAAAAACTAAGCATTTTGCTGTGATACATAATGAAATTTTCATATTTTGTCTGTTTTTCCCCTACAAATGATTGAACTGAATTATTAAAATAGAATCATAAAACAATTAGGCCAAAATGATATTTACCATTAATAGTTAGGGGTGCTGATTTTTAATTATGTATTTGTTTACCTTGTATACCTGTCAGAATGGTACCTTTCCCCTCCTTTGCTCACATGTTAACTTGATCTTATGTGTTTTTAGTACAAAATATAAGAAAATGTTACTCCAGTGAAGTTTTCTTAAAAACAATTGTTTGATTTTGTTTGTTTGTTTGTTTATTATTTATTTATTTTTTATATTGGGAATTGAACCCAGGGGACACTTAACCACTGAGTCACATCCCAGCTCTTTTTTTTTTTTTTTTTGAAGAGACAGGGTCTTGTCAAGTTGCTTAGGGTCGCTAAGTTGCTGAGGCTAGCTTTGAACTCACTATCCTCCTGCCTCAGCCTCCTGAGCCTCTGGGATTATAGGCATGCACCACCACACCTGGTCTGGATGTTATTTAAAGTATGTCTGTACCTGTTTTTATTATGTGTTATGAAAAAAGGAAATACATTAAAACATTAAGTATAGGAAACTTAGACCATATTCACATATAAGTGTGAAAGTTAAGTCTAGATAAAGGTTATTGTATAAAAAGGAAAAAAAGTTTACAAACTATTAAATCATTCATGTTTTGGGAATGCTTGCTTTTATTTTGAGGCAAGAGAAATCTCTGGGAAAATTTGAACTAGAAAGAAAAGCAAAATTCAAAGTTAATTTTTTTAGGCCAGTTGGGCAGAGACCTTAGACAGATTCACTTGTCATAGTTTTGGGTATAAGTTTATACCTTTGTAAATATAATATTTTGACTCTTCTCTTCAGCCTTGTTAGAAATGGTGATTTTCTTTCTTTAAATCTTATTCTTTAGCCAAAGCATGTAGAAATATTTACTATATGATTTTTAGATTTTCGTTGCTTTAATCTAAAAACATTATTTTTAATCTCTCATTATGTTTAAACAATAATTGTACAAATGAGAGTGAATCTAGTTGATAGTAGATTTTAAAACATTAGTTTATCTCACTGGGCCTGGTGGCACATGTTTGTAATCTCAGCTACTTAGGAAACTGAGGCAGGAGGATTCCAAATTCAAGTCCACCTGGACAGTTTAGTGAGACTGTGTCTACTGGGGATGTAGCTCAATGGGTACAATCCCCAGTACTGGGACAGGGGGCAGGGCTGGCATATTTCAGTTATTGAACATTTTAAAAAGTGAATCTGGAAATAATGTCCTGCTCTAAAACTGTGCTGTATGACAAGTGTATTGAGTTAAATTTCCTTAAAGAGGCAATCTATTCTAAAGTCGTATGTGTTCACCTAAAATTTGATGTTATTTTAAAGTTTTAAGAAGGGCTGGGGCTGTAGCTCAGCAGCAGAGCACTTGCCTAGCATGTGTGAGGCACTGGGTTCAATCCTCAGCACCACATGAAAATAAACAAATAAAATAAAGGCATTCTGTCCATCCACAACTATTAAAAAATTAAAAATTAAAAATAAAAAGTTTCAAGAAGTTCTTTTAAATCTATAATAATGACCACAGAATGACACAGAATAGTATATGATTCTATCCCTTACTAAGAGCTAACAGATGATATCATGTAAAAATTTTAAAACTTTCTATAATTAATTACCAATTATTAATTTCTGTACTGTGAATTTACAGCCACATCATTGAATACCATGATCCTAGCTTAAAGCGGTGATGACCTTGGTTTTCTTACATTGTGCCTCCTCTGTTGACAGTGGCTTGGACATGTAAAGCCATCAGACAAGATATAAAGTCTTTCATAGTCACAACAAGTGAAAGGTATCTGACTAGAAGAGAATACATGGGCAAGTGCCTGGCTGGCTGCAATTTTATTGTCATTTCAAGTACTGTGGTAGTATAATTGATGTGACAGGGCTGGGCTTTGGATGTAGTCCCTTAGCTTGTGCTCACTTTCAGTTTTAGTTTCTCTGTCATTCATTTTGATTAGTTAGAATTTAGGTGACAAACATGCACACCCATGAAGGCTATTTGGTGTAAGTTTACTTAATGACGTATTTTAATAATAAAGATGCAAAGTTAACATTTTTCTTTACTGCTTCATGAAAATTGCAATAATTGGTGTCATCTTACATTACAAGATAGAGGGTGGTGTGCTGATGGCACAATCAGCAGGAGGTTCTTTTTTATTAATATTATAATTAAATGATTTTCTGGAAATAGGCCAGAAACAGATGCAAGTTGATCATGCCTTGTCCACTGTTGCTTGGCATCATCACTTGTTTTTTTAAAAGAATTGACTTGACACCTTGTTTTTACAGGTTGTTATTGATGCCTTCAGATTGATCAATGCTAATATGATGGTCTTAGGACATGAACCAAGACAAACAACTTCAAATCTGGGTCACTTGAACAAGCCATCTATCCAGGTAATGGCTCTATTTGATAATATGAAATGTATGTAAAATGATAATGTATTTTAAAAGTATAAAAACTCTTTTACCTTTTTCAGACTTGCAGTCATTTTAAGATCTTAATTCTTCGAGTTTTTACTTTGTTTGCAATTAGTTTTTTCATTTTAAAAGAGAATTATATGAATATTATTTTAGAAGTTATATTTGTTCATACATGAGTCAATTTTTAGTAAGATCTTTAAATTTTTTACCATATGTAAGCATTTGGGAGCATAGCAGAGCCTTTAGATTAAGAATATCTTAGGTATGGTTAACATTATAGAGAAGAACCCATAAGAGCTTTAGGTAGAAGGTATCGGCCACCACAATTGATTGGTTTGTACACATTTCTCATAGCAGAAAATAATGGGAAAACTGATACATATTTAAACAAGCCTCTAGAAAACAGTTTGGAATTGTGTCTACTGGGGGTGTGGTACTGGGTGTTGAATTCAGGGCCTCATACATGCTAAGCAAGCAATTTGCCACTGAGGTACATCCCCCTAGCCCTTTTGTAAATTCTGTTTTGAGACAGGGTCTGGCTGAGTTTTCCAGACTGTGCTCAAACTTGCCATCCTCCTACCTCAGCTTCCTGAGTTGCTGAGATTGCACTGGGGTATCACTATACCCAGACCCAGTAACAATTCTTAAATAATACTTAAAATTTCCAACCTTTTTGGTTTAATCTTCATCTTTAAAATAACTGCTGCAAAACACAATATTACTTTCTATGAGAGTTTATAACTTATATTATCTAATGATATCAACCACTGTTATTGGAGTTATTGGTATTCAGACAGTTAATATCCTCTTGAGTGATTAATGTTTTCTTTGTCAATGAGACAAGTCGTTTACTTGTCTCATTGTTTGAATACAAATTTTCATTGTCTGCAAAAATTATTTTAAATGTGCCATATAGCCTATGTCTGTATAGTTAATTACTTCTCTAAAGATTAATTAAAAGAACAAAAATAACATGTTTGGTTAAATAGAACACATAAGACAAAGACATAGGAGTTATTGCTGTTCCCCTTCTGACACCTCATTCTTCTATAAGGTTGTCTTTGGGGAATTGTGGCTTTAACAGTTAACCATGGTTAAGTGTTGGTTACACTTTGATAACTTGGTACTTTTAAACACTTGATTTTGTAGCAACCACTCATCCGAAATCTTCATCAAAGTGAAATGTTTTGTTTCAAAGGATTGAGGTGTGTTGCTTTTGAAAAAAAAAAATTTTTTTTTATAACTTAGGGAAGATTACAGAATATAATGAGTATGAAATAAGCTACCAGTGATTTTGATTGGGGATAGACAAGCCCATACTTGTATGTTCCAAGAGAATATATTATTGGACCTGTTTAGCTTGTGATAATGACCTTTCTTATAAACTCCCATCGAGTCATACTGCTTCATTATTTTTTATAAAAGGTTAAGTAGCATCTCCAATCCAAAATCATTGTGATTACTGGTATTTTCTGCCAGAAGTTTTTCCTAATTGTAAGTCAACAGCCACCTGTTGCAGATTTCTTTCTTTCTTTTTTTTTTTTTTAATAAAACACTGCTTTTTAACCTTAAAAATTGAGTTAAATCAATATTAAAATCTGTTTTACTCTATACCAGTCCACTTATATTTTTAACCCTTAGTTATAGTCTTAGTTTGGTGAACTTTATGAGACAGATTCTGAATGTGAGTTAAACCACCTATGTATATATAATAGCTACAGCATCAATATTTTTCCTTTCATTTTAGTTTGTTTTGCCTTCCAATTAGAATCTGTAGATATATTTATTTCACAGTTTGTATAGCGCCCATCAGAATGACATCTAGCTGGGTGCATTACAGTTTTAAGACAATTTCAATACAAAAACACACAAATGGGATCAAGCCAGAAAATGACTGAATAAAGCCATACCTTAAAAAACTTTCTTATTTTTCTAAGACACACTAAAAAGAAAGCAACCCAAAAGAGCTTGAAGTAAATGGTAATGACCATAATATAATTTTAATGTAATATTAGTGAAATCTTTAACATGGGGATTAAAAGCTTTTCAGAAATGCCTTTTATTTTCAAGGGAAAGTTAGCTGGTGCTCTTAAGCGAATTCTCAAGTAGTGGGGGTAGAAGTCTGAAAGCAGCTGTTAGTTCACTAATGATTTTCTAACTCTATTTCTTTACTGTTATACTTAAAGTGGTAGGGGAGTATTATGATTACGTGTATATTACTTAAGGAAAGATCAAAATATATTATGAAAGATTATAAAATAAGATATACAAATTCTTCATTTTGTAAATATACAATTTTATAAACTGTGCCTGTGTATTTACACCAAAACATTAGTATTGATTACTTTTAGGTGATAGAATTATAGAATTTTATTTTCTTGTTTTTCCTTGTCCATACTTCTTAAACTTTCTACAGTGAAACAAAAATATTTTTAGAGTTTTTTTCTTTTGCCATACTGGGATGGAATCCAGGGTGCTCTACCACTAAGCTACATCTGTAAGCCTTTTTTTTTTTTTTTTTTAATATATTGACACAAGTTCTTACTACGTTGTCCAGGCTGGCCTCAAACTAGCATACCTTCTGCCACTGCCTGGGATTATAGGCATGTGTAACTACGTCTGGATCCAGTATTCTTTAAAAAAGCATCCTGCTTTAAAATATTATAATTTTTTTTGAGATGGTCTTGCCAAGTTGTCCAGCCTGGCTTCAAATTTGTCATCCTCCTATCACAGTTTTCTGAGTAGCTGGAATTTCAGGTGTGTGCCACCAATCCTGGCTAGAAATTGTTATTTTTAAAATATTAGTGATAATGTTGAAGTAGCTAATAGGCAGATTTTATTTACACTTTCATGTGTTATAAAGGAGAAGCTATTAATCCTGGTAAAGAGGGAAAAGTTTTAACACTTATATAGTACTATAGGCTTCTATATAAATGTGTAAGACTTTATATTGTTTTGTACTCGGAATATTTACTGTTGTTAAATGTTTAGAATTAAGAGTGTTAATAAACATTTATTTTGGTAACTTAATTTGTAGAACTACTCCATTAAAAACTGTTCAGACATGGGGCTGGGGATGTGGCTCAAGTGGTAGCACGCTCGTCTGGCATGCGTGCGGCCCGGGTTCGATCCTCAGCACCACATACCAACAAAGATGTTGTGTCTGCCAATAACTAAAAAAATAAATAAATAAATAAATATGTTTAAAAAAAAAAAAAAAACTGTTCAGACATTTCAGATAAAAGTGTTGCAATAAATCTGAAGATTGTCAGACTCACGTAATTTAGAGAATGTTGATGCATAGATGCATGTGCAAGCATTTTGAGCTTGTAAGTATAGGGCTTTTAGCTCTCAGTACAGTTGCATTGTGTAGTAGGGTTAAGCTACTTGCATACATTATTTTGATAATTATTAGATACACCATTGTAAGACAGTTGCCCAGGAAACTGTTGTCGTTTTGTAGATAAAGCAACTAAGGCCCAGAAAATTGAGTTGTTCCTAATTCAGTCACTTAATATAAGAACTGATGGTCATAACCACATCTTTTAATTCTTTTATATAATAGTTGAGAATCTAATTAATTAATTTTGGCATAGATAATGTGTCATATAGTTCAAGATTCAAAAGACCTAAAAAGGCATTTAGTAAAAACTTTCCCTTCTGATTTTACCTTCTGCAACCCAGTTCTCTACTATGGAGGCAACCACAAAATATGTTTTGTTTTTTTTAATGAGTTGTTCTATTTATATATAGAAAGCTTCATTTTAGAATGTGATTCAATGGATATTGTTTAGCACCATATTTCCAGTTTATTAATGTAAAATAAGGCAAACAAATTTATCTTTAGATGAAGCAGATTTTTTTTTTTTTTTTAATTTTTTATTGTGGGTTGTTCAAAACGTTACAAATTTCTTGGCATATCATATTTGACACTTTGATTCAAGTGGGTTATGAACTCCCACCTTCACCCCATACACAGATTGCAGAATCACATCAGTTACACATCCATTGATTTACAAATTGCCATCCTAGTGTCTGTTGTGCTCCGCTGCCTTTCCCATCCTCCNTCCTCCATTGCATGCTTTTAGCCCCTTTATCAAATATAAGATAGTTGTAGTTTTGTGGATTGGTTTCTGTGTCCTCTATTCTGTACTATTGGTCCACCCGCCTGTTTTGGTACCAGTACCATGCTGTTTTTGTTACTATTGCTCTGTAGTATAGTTTGAAGTCTGGTATCGCTATACCGCCTGATTCACACTTCCTGCTTAGCATTGTTTTTGCTATTCTGGGTCTTTTATTTTTCCATATGAATTTCATGATTGCTTTCTCTATTTCTACAAGAAATGCCGTTGGGATTTTGATTGGCATTGCATTAAACCTATAGAGAACTTTTGGTAATATTGCCATTTTGATGATGTTAGTTTGAAGCAGATATTTTTAAGAGCATATAATGTTTCAAGCCTATCAAGGACCAATTGCTTATATATAATTCATAAGCTGTGTGTTTTATAATGCTTTCCACAGCAGGGAGTGTATAGAGGCATAATTAGAAGTAAACTGGCCATGTGCAGTTTACTTTACATGAGACCATTTACATGAGACCAAAAAGCTCACAACGATTTTCTCTGATTTGTGATGAATTCACTGGAGTACACAGCAGATGAGCAAATAAAATTAGAAGACTGTGTATATCATTTGATTTAAAGTTAAATTTGTTTTATCTTTAGTCTTTTAATTCTGTCTGTGTTTGTCTTATTACTTTTATCTAAATAATTTAATTGAAAACCAAGAAGGTAGTGCCTTCAGATACCAAATTGTTTATTTTAGCAGTGTAATTACTATCTAAAATGTAGACCTGTTTGTCTACCATGTTGGCTTTTGTGTATATATTTTGGTCACAATTGTTACTTGATACATCACCACATGGAATTGGGGAGATAATGCATTACATAAAGGTGCTTGGATGAAGGGACATTCAATCTGAGCTCCACTCTCCAGCCAGACTGTCTGCTTACAGAATTGGGCACATGTTTCTAACTCTCTACACAGAAGATACACCTCATATAATACACAAAGATAAGTTTAGATTAAAGATCTATACAATGTAATATTTTCATGCATTGAAATTTAATTCACTTTGAAATGAATAAGGATTTAATAGATATTCTTAATTTCTTCTTCTCCTCCCCCCTTCTTCTTCTTCCTTTTTCTTCTTCTTCTTCTTCGCCTTCTCTTTAAAAACAAAACAAAACAAAAAACACAACCTAATAGCACAATTGATAAATGGACAAATGAACTAATAGACACTTCTCAAAAGAAGAAATACAAATGGCCAATAAATATGTGAAAAAAATGTTCAACATTGTTAGCAGTTAGGGAAATGAAAATCAAAACTATACTGAGATTTCATCTCATTCCAATTAGGATGGCAGCCATTGAGAATACCAACAATTTTAAGTGCTCAAGAGTATGTGGAGATAAAGGAACACTTTTACACTATTGGTGGAATTGTAAATTAGCACAACCACTATGGAAATCAACATGGAGGTCCTTAAAAGACTAGGAATGGACTCACCATATGATTCATCCATAGCACTCCTTGGTGTTTATCCTAAAGAATTAAAGTCATCATACTGTAGCAATAAATGCATACCCATGTTTATAGCAGCACAATTCACAATAGCTAAACTATAGAACTAGACAGTATGTACATCACTAGATGATGGATAATGAAAATGTGCCCAATGGAGTTTTACTCAGCCATAAAGAAGAATAAAAAAATTGTGTCATTTGCAGGAAAACAGATGGAACTTGGGACCATTATGTTTAAACCAAACTCAGAAAATCAAGGATAGCATGTTTTCTCTCATTGTGGAAGCTAAAGAGGAAAAAGGAAAAGAAAGTTTAGGGTAGTAGGGGTCTCATGAAAATTGAAATGAGATCAATAGAATAGATGAAATGGTCCAGGAGGGAGGAGGGGAGGAAAAAGGAAAATAATGAAGAATGATATTGGCCAAATCGTATTGTTAAACTGTGTGGATGACTGTGAATTCCACCATTAGGTATGACTATAATGTACCAATAAAAAAATGTGGAAAAAATTGGGATTCTACATTAAATGTAATAAAATGTAAAGCCTTTTCCTTAAAAAAAAAAAAAAAAAAAAAAAGAACAAATGCACATGGAATCAGCCTACCTTACTGAAGATTAGAATATGTGATATGTAAAGTAGATGTTGGGGGATCATTAAATGTTCACTTCCCTACTCCTTCTTTTTCTATCTCAGCACCATCTACACTGTAAAAATTCCATCAATCAAAGACTGGTGGTGATTTTGGTTAGCTTTGTCTGTAGATTCTTGACTGTTTTTCCCAAAGCCTTTTTTTTTTTTTTTAATACTTGTTAAAAATACTCCTAAGTTGTATTTCTGTATTTTCATCATTTAGACTGATAGAGGGTCCTGTAGGTCTCCCAGGATACTGTTTGAATCACAGTTGATCACTGTTGCTAGAGTTAGATACTTGGGCAGTTGTGAATTGATTTTAGCACATCCAGTATCATTGTTTTTTAATATAGCTATGTCATTAGCTTACATTTTTATTATAATTGATTGGCCTATTTGTCTTAAGAGACAGAATATGGTAAAAAAAAAAAATTCTGGTTAGTAGATTGCATGTCACTATATAAGAGCATGAGCAAGAAAAACAGTAAAGAATAAAATATACACTGTTAATTTGGAGATGTGCCTGAACACATTATTTGAAACGATAAAAGTTGAACTAGGAAATAAAATCCAGATTAATGTGGTTGAAGAAACACATGCATTTTTACGGCTTTTTAAACTTTTGAAATACAAAGAACCACCAGGTATTACATCTGACTTAAAAGTTATAAATAGGTAATTAAAACTTAGATTGTGATGAGATCAGACCTTATCTCTAAGTCTTCTCAAGGCTATCAAAAAAATTGAATTTCTGAGGCTCTGTATCATGCTTTAAAAATGTGTCACCCATTCCATTAAATTTCACTTTACTTCTAAACCAGAAATGGTGGCGCATGTAATCTCAGCAAGTTAGTGAGGCCCTGTCTTGAAAACTAACAAAAAACTTTCCTCAACTTGTGGTTGAGAAAAATGTTTTAATTTAAGATAAAATACCCTTTTTAGAAGATGATAAGAGTATTGTGTATAGGATATATCAATAATTTTAAATATTTTATTTATTAGATGAAAAATATTAAGTTATCCTTTTTTAAATCATTTATGTAGGCCTTAATTCATGGACTGAACAGACATTATTACTCCATCACTATTAACTATCGGAAAAATGAACTGGAACAGAAGGTAAGTTTAAATTTTTGTGTTAGAAGAGCAAATCATCTTTCACACCATTTAGACTATTAACTGGTATATGGTTTAAATTTGATTTCTTTACATGTTCTGCTGTTTCCAAATATTTATTTTGACTCCTGATGAATTATAACATAAAATAAAGAAATATTTTATTGAAAGACTTGTTTTTCCTTAATTGGTAGGTGCTGAAGTGAGAGAGGAAGTGGAAAATGAAAGTGTTCAGTTTTGTTTCATGATAAATTAAAAATATATTTCCGTTATTTTTGTGGGGTTTCTGATTAATTTATCATCTCTGATAAAGTTGACTTTTATAATTCTCTTACTAAAAATGTAGCTTTTCAGATTTGCTAAGAATAAATTGTCATTGTAGATTTTGATGTTTATTTTTTTAAGTATTTTTTAAAATTGTAGATGGACACAATATCTTGATCTATTTATTTTTATATGGTGCTGAGGATCGAACCCAGTGCCTGATGCATGCGAGACGAGTGCTTTACCACAGAGCTATAACCCCAGCCCTTGAATATGTTTATGGTAAATTAAGGAGAGTAAAGAAACAGCTTAAGGTTTTCAAATATTTCAAACTAGATTCTTGTCCCTTTTAATACAGTTTTCAAATGTGATTACTTTTAAAAAATGCCAAACATCTTGATGGTTTAAATTCTTTTGTTTATGTCTGCTATTAGAATTATTTCTAGTATAATTTTTCTCATGATTAATATCAAAATTTAATTCTGCTTGGTTTTTTTTTTTGAAATTATAATCTGAACCACTTTCCCCCCTTTACTATTACAATTAGTCTTGTACTAAATTAGCTTCTTATATTTCTCTCTGGGAAGGACAAAAAAAAATGTTTTTTTAAGAACACTGAATTTCCTATGGATAACTAGTGAGTTTTGGGAACTATAGCCATTTTGAAGTACACACATGATAAGAATTCAGTAACAAACAAGACAATTAGTACTTCAAACTGTTTCTCACAAAGGTGTTTACTGGAGTGGGTGGGGGGCATCTGGTTTATGGACAGTGGGAAGGAGAGTTAATTGTGCTGTCCACACATCTATCCCCTCTTTCAGTATATCATTTCCATCTTTAATCTCATTTCTAAATTGGAGGTAAAGAATATGCTATATTATATTTTTTTGAAAAAAATTCCATTTTGGGTTTTTTTTGGTGGGGGGAGGTTGCTTTTTTATATTTAAGTTTGGTAAACCAAGGCCCAAAGCCACCCATACACTCACCTAAAGGACCTAGATGTTTGAACATAGTAATGAATGAGGGGAGCAAGAGACCAGTTCCTCTTTGACAGGAGGGAACCCTGTAAAGCTGTCTTCTAACTGCTTGCATTTGTCACAAAGTTGTCTCCTGCTGTGATAGATTTACTTGATTGCTTGAAGTACACTTTCAAAACTTATTTTCAATTTAATGGAATAATTACAGGTTGTGAAAAAGGATTCCACTCAGATTCAAAGTGAAAAATTCACCTAGATACATAAATATTTTATCAATATAATATCTGTCATGCATCTATTTGGTAATATCCAGTTAATCTCTCTCTCTCTCACACACACACACACTCACACTCTTAGATAAATTAATTACTGCCATGTTTATACTCTTAATAACTCAGATCAGCTCTTCTCATGGTAATAAAAGCCTGCCTTTATTCTTATTCATCCAACCTGTATACTTAACCCCAAGCCTTACCTGGCTGTCCCATTGTAATCTTTATGCAGTCATTGTCAAGATGTCCTTTTGCTCCATTGAAACTTTCTTTGTTTGCTTTTGTAGGGGTAGCAAATCCAATTCTCAACATTAATTATGGTTAACTTTATAGCATACATAGTTGTAACTATAAAAAAATTTCTTAAGTATTAAATAAATGAAAGTAAAGAACCCAGAAAGTAAAAAACTCATGGTGGATGAAAACTAGTGTTAAATACTAGAATAAACAGTATTTATGTTAATAATCATGCAAAAACAAATGAAAATATTTTGTTTAGGTGAAAAATTTTACTTAAGTATCTATTTTCTAGAACAGTATCAGTGGAGAACATGGGAAGTAATCAAAGACATTGAAGTTACCTGTGTGGGATTTACTACATTCTTCTATTAACCCTGGGACCATAAGAAGGGAATGAGGGAGGTTTCTGTCTTGAAAAACTTCATAGGTGATTTTGTCATACATGTTATTTTCCAGAGTAAGATAAATTATCACAAATAGCTGGAGACCTCTAAACAAGTTAGTGTGATTTTCCTAAATTGAGCCCATACATTTTCAAAAGTATGTCTTTGGATCTTTTGGGAAACAGGGGGTTGTAATCAGGAGCACTCTACCACTGAGCTACATCCCAGCCGCTCAGGAGACTGAGGCAGAAGGATCACAAGTTCAAAGCCAGCCTCAGCAAATGAATGAGGCTTTCGGCAACTTAGCAAGACCCTATCTCAAAATTTAAAAAATAGGCTGGGGATGTGACTCAGTGATTAAGCAATCCTGGGTTCAATCCCTAGCACTAAAAATGAAACAGAAAGAAAGAACGAACATGAGTCCAGTTTGAGAAGCATTGATATAAGGTGTTTAATTTCATGATCACTTAATATAGAGCCCAGCCCCAATTTGTTGATATGATTACAAACTAGACAAATCTGATTTACTTCACAGCTTCATGACTTACATAAGTAAAGTTTTATGTTTTTAAATTATAGATGGAATGTTAGAATTTGAAGAAATCGTTGTGATTAGTATAAGCTTTTAATTCATAGGTATATAAACTGGGCTAAGCAACTTAGTGAGACCCTGTCTTGGGGGGAAAAAAAGAAAGAAAGGGCTGGGGATGTAACTAAGAGGTAAAGCACCTCTTGGTTAAATCTCCAGTACACCCTGCCCCTGCAAAAAAAAAAAAAAGACTGACACACAGTCAGTAAGTGGGGCATTTTATTTCCTTACCTTGGCATTTGAAACCCGACTACATGAAAAATTAGCAATTCTGTGTATAAAATAAAAATTTAATTTGTCCACTCAAACAAGATACCTATTGTTATTATTTGATATTGTTTTAGAATCTAGACCCTGATGATCTTTTTTTAAAAAATTATTTATTTATTTATCTATCTATCTATCTATCTATTTATTTATAGTTTTAAGTGGACACAACATCTTTGTTTTATTTTTATGTTGTGCTAAGGATCGAACCCAGTGCCTCATGCATGTTAGGCGAGCATTCTACCCCTGAGCCACAAACCCAGCCCCCGATGATCTTGAAAATAACAAGGCAGAGTCCCTGCCCTTTTGATTTCCCTTTCGTGGGAGAGAAATGCAGTAAACAAGTAAACAATAATTTCAGGTGTTCACATTACAGTATAGCAGATTTTAAAAAGAAAGTTTTATGTTTAAGACAGCATGGGATGGCTTGTTTAGATAATGTGGTTAGGGAATCATCTGTCTTTAAGGAAGAGAGTAAGGTAAGCCCAGCAAAGATGAGAATCACCTTCTAGGTAGGACAGCAAAAGCCAGGGGTTGGAGTACTCTTTAAATTATTATTATAAATTTAGGAGAATTCTAATAGGAATTTATTTGAATTCATTAATTCAAAAAGATTTTGTGAATTTTCTCAAGTCAAGTGAAGGGGGAATATCCTTCAGGCAAGAAAATAATTACTTTTTCTTTATATTTTTTAGATGCTGCTAAATTTGCATAAGAAGAGTTGGATGGAAGGTTTGACACTTCAGGACTACAGTGAACATTGTAAACACAATGAGTCGGTGGTAAAAGAGATGTTGGAATTAGCCAAGAATTACAATAAGGTAAAAGTTACTTCTAACATTAGTTTTTTTTTTTTTTAATTTTTGAAATATATATGATTAGATACCAAGCAACTATATAAATATAAATAGTTTAAATACAGAGGCCTGTTCTCTAGATCAGAGAGTAAATATTTGACTTTCAGGTCATTCAGTCTTTCCTAATACCCACTACTATTGTGCAAAAGCAGCCATACATAATATGTAAACAAGTGAATGTGGTTGTGATCATTAAAATAGGCAGCTGGCCAGCTTTGGCCCATGGGTTCTCTAGTTTGCCAGTCCCTGTTATAGAACATGTAATATAGTTGCACATTTGAAATGTCTTTATTATTCAGGGACAGAGAGTAAGGGAATGTAGAACAGAAACAACAGCTTACTACTTGCTGCATATATTTTGTTTTATGAATTTTCCTACTTTTCATTTGGTTAAAAAAATCCAATTAATATTTATTGGAAATATACTATGTGCCAGGTACCAGGGATATGGTAAAAATTAAGCCATACAAAATCTCTGCTATTCAAGGAACTTACTTTCTTTCATGTCTTTTGGAACCTAAATTCAACCCAAAATATATTTTCCAACTTTTTAGACCATACATAAAAAATAGTTTCCATTTTGACCCAGTAAATGTAAATGTTTATGAATGTATAACTTATAATGTTTTATGAATCAGTATTTACCTTTATTACATATGATACATTTTTTGTTCTTTCTCGTCAAACTCCATTTTATTCTGTTGTAATTGTATACATACATATCATACATTCAGATTCAGACTCACTAATGGATTGAAAGCCTGCATTTTAAAAAATCCCTTATACATTATACAGTGTTATGTTTGCAAGTATTTATTGACTATCTCCTGTACAAGTTGAAGTGGAAAACTGAGAGCCTTGCTTCATTTATAGGAAAATAGGGACAGTAAGAAAAGTTTATAAGTAACCAGAGCACTAGGCAAAAATCTGTTCCATAACACCTTAGTATTCAAATGTCCATAGACCAGCTGGATCATCATCTTATGGGATCTTGTTAGAAATATAGATTCTCAGACATACTGATTTAGAATTTATATTTTAACAAAGGTATCCAAGAGATTTATATGTTCTGGAAGTTAGATATTGTACAAATTGCCATAGAGAAACACCTGAGTCAGGCGTGCTGGCACACACTTATAATTCCAGTGGCTAAGGAGGCTAAGGTAGGAGGATCCCACATTCAAAGCCAGCCTCAGCAACTTAGTGAGTGAGACCCTTTCTCTAAATAAGATACAAAAAAAGGGCTGGGGATGTGGCTCAGTGGTAAAGTGCCCCTTTGGTTCAATCCCTGGTGCCAGTGGGACTGGGGATGGGGTTGGACAGAGAGAAGCACATGAGAAGTTTTATAGGAGTTCAGAGGCTCTGATTTTCTGTTGTGATACTGTCCCAGGTTTCTCTCTTAGAAAACAACAACATTTGAACAAGGCTTTAAAGGATGAGTAAGTTTGGAAACATGTAGGAATGTACCCATAGGCAAAGTAAATATGGGCAATGCCTAGTAGATAAAAAGGTCATAGGGCATATCCCACAATTCTAATACTAGATATTATCTAAAGGAAATGAAATCAAATGTCAAAGAGATATCTATACTTCAGTGCTCATTGGAGCAGTATTCACAATAGCCAAAATATGACATCAAAAACATATGTGTGTATCAACAGATAAGTAGAAAAAATGAAGCACATACATAATGGAATACTATTCAGCCTTTAAAAAGAAGGAAATCCCATCATTTGCAATAGCACATTGAACCTGGAGAACATTATGGTAAATTGAATAAGCCAGGTACAGGCAGACAAATACCACATGATTTCACTTACATGTGAAGTCTAAAAAATTGGAACTCATAAGTAGAGCATACAGTCGTGATTAACTAGGATTGGAGAAATGTTGGGGGTAAAAAAGGTACATGGAGTATTTATGAAACAGTGTACTTGGCTGGAGTATATAGTACATGAGGGTGAATAGTAGAGTTAAGTTTTTTATAGTTCTTAAAATCTAATAATAGTTCTGGGAATATCAGGATACAAATTACTTTTGATCAGAGGCATGATATGCCCAGAACCTGACGTTAGAAATATAAGTTTACAATAGTGTAGAAGGAATCCTTTAAGAGAAGATTTGAATGGGAAATTCTATTTAAGAGGAGTTTACTATTCACTATTACCAAACAAAAGGTACTGACTGTCTGGGTTAACTTAGTGACAGTAGGAATGAAGGCATTAATAGGCAGATAAACAAAACATGGTACTGGTTGGATAAGTCAGGTGAAAGAAGAGGGAGGAATCAAAGATGAACTCAAGATTTCCTGTCTAAATGACTAGAAGTATGTTGGTACCATTAATATTTTCAATTTAGATAGGAGTGAGGAAGGAGAGAGTTAATTTTTAAATAAACGGTCAGAAACGTGGGGCTAAAATTTAATAGTAAGGGCTGGAACTTAAGATTTCAGGGTCATAGTTTAAAATGACATAGGATATTACACCAAAATAAAATTTCCCTTTTAAATTAAACACTTCTTACCCCCAAAACCAAACTATTATCCAGGAGACAAATGTGTAAGATTTACAGAAGTGTAGCAATAAGTCTTTCAAGGTAATTCAGTTTTGAAATAAATCTAATAGGTTCTTACAAACTAAATTTTGGCAGAATTAGGTTTGGCTTTGAAGAACATACCCTTATTATAGATATAGTATTTCAACTGGAAATACTCACTTAGTGCTAGATTGTAGGTAAGTTATTTTATATCTTTCTAGTATTTTTCATGATGTGAAGACTAGATAGAGATAGTTTATTTTTTAAAATAGTTAACCTTTTATAAATAGAATGTTACAATTTATTATTCAGCAGACTGTAGGAATGATTTTTATTACATTACACATTTAAGTAAATTTATATTGGTACCACTGCCAGGAAGTAACCTATTTATGGTTACTGCTGCCCGTCCACAGAAGTTTTTCCTATTTTACAGTTTTAAAAAATCTCTGTAGTACTCAAAAACTTGTAAGGTTTGGTTAAAAAATGAAAACAATGTGTAAGCTGTGATATGAAAGAGTCCAAATTTGGGAATGTAATTCCCTCTTTGATTGAAAGAAATACAGTGGATTTTTTTAGTAACACTTAAAATATAAAATGAAAGGCCCATGCTACCAGTTCTTCATAGTATTCTTTTTTAATTGGCTGGTGTTTTAAACTAAGGTAATTACTGTTAGATGCCAGTTAGGTCCTAAAGTGAAAGGTTAGAAAATAATTAAATTCCTATATTCCAAGTTTTCAATTTCAAGTCTAAATTCACCACACAGAAATTCTACTGGATTACTACTAATTTGATGTTTCTCGTTATTGAACTACAACACCCACAGCTCTGTTATTCCAAACCTCCTAATTTATTCATGCCAACATGCATCTGCTATTTTTTTAAATTTTGATAATATTTGATTACATTATTTGTAAATGAATGTGCAGGTGAAAAATGAATTGCAAAAGAGACCATTTTTGAAAAGAATAGCATTGAAGCAAAACTTGCCTTTTCCCCAAGCATATAGTTCCATAAATTCTAAGATTTAACAGTTTTTTAGATGGGTATATTGACCTACTTAGTAACCTGAAAGAAATTTTTGAATTTCATATAAAAAATTGAATTTTTTATATGATTACGTATAAAACATGTAAATATGATTACAGTTCATTTACTGTAGTAGTCAGATAGGAAAATCTTGTTTTGTGTTAGTGTAATAAGATAAGAAAAACAAAAGAAGATATGAATATTGGGGGAAATAGGTCAGATCATCATTATTTGAATATGATATATTTGTAATCACACATAGAAATCCAACAGAATAAGCTAGAGAACTTTGAGAACTATTATAATTAAGAATAAATGTAGGTAGTAAAAATATTAATCAGTTGGGCAAATGAGTTAGGAAACTCACTGAAGAAAGACAAATGGCGTTGATAACCTTATTAAGTAGTCAAAGAAAAAGTTAAAGTAGAAATACCTTTTAATTTAAATTAAAAAAATATTTTATAAAAATGTACTATTACTGGGTAAGTAGATAATAACATCTTTTAGAGGCCATCTTTTTAACTATTGAAATCAGTATGCTCTCTTTAACAGGTTTAGTATGAAAAATAAAATTGTATAACAACATAAAAAGAAATCCCTACCCTATTTCCTTTTTCCCCTTTTTTCAAAGTGATCTCTATATAGGTCAGTATGTTGTGTTGGTAACAGTATCACCTCTCAGGTGGGAAACAGAGAATTCTATACTTAATGTAACTCCTGAATTTTTACGCTTTTGCCTTCAGCAAGTGTTATATCTAGGGTTGTGTTAGCTCAAAATGTCAATGCCTTAAATAAAATAGAAAGGGATATCTCTTGTACTTCATGGGCAATATAAACCGTCAAAGTCATGCAAGACCCAGGTTCCTTCTTTCTGCTCCATTTGCCATGGATTAGCTTCCATCCTTAGGTCATCTCTTGCTTCATGGCTAGAGCTTTAGCTATCCCATCTAAGTTTTACATTACTGGCCCTGGGAGAATAGTTCATTGGTAGTGCACTTTCCTACCATGCATGAGGCTGTGGGTTCAATCCCTAGTGCTCCCACTCCTCCCAAAACATTCCTTTAAGTTTGACACAGCTGGAAGAGAAGGAAAAGCAAAACAGGGGTAAATTAGTTCCCTTTCAGGATTCTTCCCATAAATTTCTTCCCAGAAATTTTGATTATCTTTCACCGGCAGACTTTAGTCAAATGGACACATCTAACAGCAAGAAAGTCTATGTAATGTGGTCTTTTAGCTGGAAGCAAAGTTCTTTAGTAAAATCAGGGTTATGTTACAAAAGAAGAAGATGGTTATTGGATAGATTTTGCCCTAGAAATTTTTCTCAAAAAGCTGAATCATAATTTCTGTTAAACACACACACACAAAGTATGTACATACACATGTGATCTTTATTTCACATTACTATATGTCATTATATTTTAAAATTGAATCCCTATATGATTTGCTTTTTTTGTTTTGGCTTGCAGTGCTAAGGATCAAATCTAGGGCTTCGGGGTGCTTATGCCACCTTTAAATTAAACCAGATCTTTATTGGTTTCAGCCCTCAGTTGATTTTTTTTAGAAGTTTTTAGTAGTGCATCATAGCTATACATAATATTGGGGTTCATTTTGACAAAATCATGTATTCATGGAATATAATTTGCTCCTTTTCAGATGTCAGTGCTTCCTTTTTTCTTCTCTCTTCTCTCCCCCTGTTCCCTTTCCTCTACTCTACTGGTCTTCTTTCTACTTTTTTTTTTGGTTTGTTTTTAAATGGTGCTTTATAGATATACATTCACTGTGGTATATTCTTATATGTATATAGCATGATTTTGTCCATTTCAGTGCTCTTTCTCTACTCCACAGATAGTCCCTCTATTTTCATGGGATCTGCTCTACCCACTTTCCCCCCCTTATTGTGCTATGGTTTCTGTGTATGAGAAAAAACCATTCGACCTTTAACTTTCTGAGTCTAACTTATTTCAGTCTTCCTATAAGATTTTTGTAAAGAATTTGTGCTTTTCAGTGTCACCTAATAATCTTGGGTTTTGCTTTATGATTATTATTATTATTCAAAGTGCATCATTTAAGAGTAATACTTTTCCCTAATTACCATAAAAGTTGCTTTGAGATCTAGATAGGATTGTGTTTAAGCCAAAGTTTCATTGCTTGTTGCCTGTTTGGCTAGAAGCAAGTCAGCCTCTCTGAACCTTATTTTCTTATCTCAAAAACAAGGTTGTTGGGGGCTGTAGCTGTAGCTCAGTGGCAGAGTGCTTGCCTAGCATGTGTGAGGCCTGGATTCAATCGTTAGCACCACATAAAAAACTAAACAAATAAAGGCATGCTGTCCACCTACAACTATAAAAAAATTAAAAGGGGCTGGGGTTATGGCTCAGTGGTAGAGCGCTCGCCTCACACGTGCGAGGCCCTGGTTTTGATCCTCAGCACCACATAAAAATAAATAAAATAAAAGTATCGTGTCCAACTACAACTAAAAATTAAAAAGAAAAAAGGTTGTTTTAAGAATTGGAAATAGTATGTGTGAAGCATCTGGCACATGATGGCTACAACCAGTTCTGTTGTTATTAATAGCATTCTTGACTCCTCCCTCTTTCCCCTACATCTGTCTAGTCAATCAGTAAGCCATTCTACTTACCAGGTTAATCCATGAGCTAAACTGCTTCTTTACAATCAACATCACTGATCCTGAGGGAAATGCAAATCAAAACCACAGTGATATATCACTTCATACCCCATAGCATGGCTATAATTGAAATAATGGAAAATAACAAGTGTTGCTGAGGATGTGGAGAAACTGGAACCCATATACATTCCTGGTAGGAATATAAAATGGTGCAGCCACTATGAAAAACAAATTGGTGGTTCCTCAAAAAGTTAAACCGAGTTATCCAGAAGTTCTACTCCTGAATATATGCACAAAAGAAGTGAAAATAGGTATTCATACAAAAATTTGTATATGAATATTTACAGCAATATTCATAATAGCCAAAAGATAGAGACATCCTAATGTCTATGAATAGATGAATGGATAAACAAATCATGATATAAATACACACGTGTGCACACGCATATATAATATAATATAATATTACTCAGCTATTAATAGAAATAAACTATACATACATGCTACACGTGGGTGGATCTCTAATACATGGGCAGCAAAAATGAAAGAAGCCAGGAATAAAAGGTCTCCTTATGTGATCCATTTATGTGATGTATCCAAATCCACAGAAACAGAAAACAGATTACTGATTGCCAGGGTGTTGGGCAAGGGAAGAGTAGGAAGTAATAGACTAAGTAGCTTTGCATTGGGATAGTGAAATGTTAGGGAATAGAGGCGATAATTATACATTACAAAGGTACTAAATGTTTTTGAATGTTTGCATTCTAAAATGGTTAAATTTTATGTTAAGTAAAATTTACCTTAATTTTTAAAACATAAATTGGTTCATGCCACTGCCTTGCTTTTAAAAAGATTTGATGACTGACTTCTGTTTGCCCTAGAATGAAGTCTAAACCTCTGTCGCTTTATCTCCTAACCACTGTTATATTATTGCGCTACTGAATAATTTGCAGTTCTTTAAACTTAGAATGCTCTTTCTTGCTTCCTGGCCTAAAGCACTCGTTGTCACTGTAGTGCCTTCCCATGCAGGGCTCAGTTTAACACTCTTGCACCATTGAGACCTTCATATCAACAATTTGGAATGCTTATTTATACTCCAATGTATCTCTGTTAAGCTAATTCTTATTTTTAAAATTTCTTGTTTTGACTTTAAGCCCTTTGAATTCAGCTATCAAGTCTCATTTTGTTTCTGGCACACTGACAGATAAATGGTAGATGCTCAATACATATTTGAGTGAATGAATGAAGGATGCAATACTTATTATTTAAGAAACTAATCATTAGGATTAACTGATCTTAACATAAACATATAAATTTTAAGGAGCTACTATGTGCCGTGCCCTCTAAAGGGCATCTCTTTTTCTTTAAAATCTTTTTTTGTACCAGCAGTTGAACCCAGGGACACTTAACCACTAATCTACATCCCCACCCCCTTTTTATTTTTTGACACACAGTCTCACTAAGTTGTTTAGGGCCTCACTAAATTGTTGAGGCTGGCTTTGAACTTGTGGTTATCCTGAGTTGCTGGGATTACAGGTGTTACAACACCATACCCTGCCTCAGCTATTTTTCATCATTGCATACTTGGTACCTGTCGTTCTGTAAGGCTGAACTCTCCCGTCATTGATCCTTTTTTGAAGTTGGCCTCCAGTGTCCTTAGAATCACCGCCTTTCCCTGATGGAGTGGAATACTAATGATAGTTTCTACTATTTCCACCTTGTTAAAAGAAGTAATTGATTCACTTTTTTAGTACATTGATTTTGCTTTTTTTTTTTCAGTTATTTTCCTTGCCTCCTTGCCTGTACTTCATACCTTTGAACTTAAGTCTCTTCCCTTTACTTCCGTGACAATACGTTACCTGGTTTTCCTAACTCTTCCATTTTGCTGCCTTTGCTTTTCTATTTTTAAACTTTTCTTTAAGAAAAATTGGCATAGCATGTGTAAGTCCTGGGTTTGACTCCCAGCACTACAGGGCAGGGGGATTGTTTTCATGGTTTAGCCATATTAACTTTTGAAATATCTTTTTCCCTATCATTTGGTACTTATTATCCTCTTCATCATCTCTGAGACTTTTTTTTGTTTGTTTTTGGTACCAGGGATTAAAACCCAGGGGCACTTAACCACTGAGCTACATCCCTGCCCTTTTTTGTATTTTATTTAGAAATGGGGTCTCGCTGAGTTGCTTAGGGCCTTACTAAGTTGCTGAGGCTGACTTAGAACTCTAAATCCTCCTACCTCAGCCTCCCAAGCTGTTGGGATTATAGGGATGTACCACCACACCTGGCTCTGAGACCTTTCCACTTGCATGTCCCAGGTGCTTCAAGTGCTAATGTTTAAGAGTGAACAGTAGTGTCTATTCTGCTTTCTACCTAGAATAGTTCCTCTACCAGTTTTATTGTCAGGGTACTGTCATGTTCCTAGTCATTGTGTTTGCTTTAAAATTGGGACTTAACCTCTTTCTCTTCTCCTACAGCCGCTCAGTCTCCAGGGTCTCTTTCTCTGTTACCAATAAGTATCATATGATGTATTCTTCCTCCAGAGAATTCTGCATACTCTTACCCTGACATTTTTTCCCCTGGTGATCCACAAGAAAAAAGTTAGGTACATTTATCTCTGTGTTCTCACTCTTCTTTCTGGACACTCATACTGCATTATAATTTGAGATTTAGAGGCAATCAGAGCCCAAAGGTGAGCTCCTTGAGAGCAAAACAAATTTGAAAAATTCCTTTTATGATAGAAAATTGCTGGAATTAAGCCAGGCGCAGTGACACATGCCTGCAGCTTCGGAGGCTGAGACAGGAGGCAAAGCCAGTCTCAGCAAAAGTGAGGCTTGCTAAGCAATTCAGTGAGAACCTGTCTCTAAATAAAATACAAAATATGACTGGGGATATGACTCAATGGTCGAGTGCCCTTGAGTTCAATCCCTAGTACCTGCCCCCCCAAAAAAGAAATATCGTTGGAATTAGTATATGGTACCCCAAGGATATAGTGCCTAATGTCTTTAAATATCAAATATTGACTAACTATATCATTCGATTGTTTTCAGACTTCAGTAAGTTAATATTTGTAAAAAACATATACTGATGGGTAGAAAAAAAAACTTTGATGTAATTCATACTCAAACTTCTTGTACCTTCTCAGATAATTTTCAGATTGCTTCATATTTGTTCATTTTGTTTTCCCAAGTGTGTTTTATAAAAAGCCATTTATTTAAATACATTGTCTACACCCATAACCCATAGTGTTATTCTCAGCTATAGAACAACAGTGTTGTTCTCAGTGTAAAAAATAAATGTTACAATCATAAAAGAAGTAAAATATGTTGTCTTGAAATCCACTAGCAGCTATCCAGAGGTTGTTTACTGGTTAAAAAAAATAAAATAAAGCATATTCCATTTAACAGTTTGTGTCCTATTTTACATTAAAATTGCCATATTGGCTATATTAGAAAGCATGTGCTTAAGTGGGATCATGGCATGTTACAGAATGAAAAAAGCATGTCATCAGGGAAAAAAAGAATCCAACGGAATAATCAGAGAAGTATGTGGAATAAGAATGGTATCAAAAGCAAGGGTTAAAGAATAGAAAACAGGTGGAATAATCCAAAGGTGTTGAAAAAACTGAAATTGGCGTAGTGGAGGGCCTTAAAAGAGTGACAGTAAACACCAAGGATCCAATCTACATTTGTTAAAAGGAAAATAAAATGGTGAAATTTGAGATATAGATTTTTCATTTGAGAAACTTGGAATATTAACAGAAAAAAGAGAATGAGGTTAAGAGGTTTAGTAAAACCTATTTAAGATAGGGGGCACATCTGAGGGGATTATGATCATATAACAGACCAAATTCCAAGAATTTCTTAGAACTGTGCAGACCGTGCGTGATGGGATAGCCATCTGGGGGTCTTTGTTGATAAACTGTTAAAAACGTTTCTAGTGTGAATAGCCACAAACATTTTCAGTGCTTTTTTGTTGGTTGAGTAAACCGAAGAGCACGAATGCAAAAGCAAAATTTGAAGCCAAATCACAGAAGTTGCCATAAACACAGAAGTTCCCTAGTGAGGACACTGCCTGTGCCTGAATTTCATTTGTTTCTGCTGCTACCATTTCTTAATTTTTCCTGGTGACTAGCCAGATTAGAACTGTGAATGAAGACAAACTGGTCTTGCCCAGATGGTAGATAAGATATAGGTGACTTAGGTAGATGGAGAGAATATTTAGGGGTTTGATGTAATGATCTGGTCTGTCTTAGAATGGAAGAGATGTGCTTACTCCTTTTGTCATGGGGGTTTGCAACCTTAGTATATGCCTAAATCTACAGCTGCTCCTCATTTCCCAGATGGCATCTATGGCTGGGAGTACTTTTTACCATCTGCACTTCGCAAAGAGTTTGTGAACTCTCTTTTAATTATTGGGAATGGAAAAAACTAATTGGTAAAGTGGTAAAATGATGTAAATGACTTTAAAATTTTGTTAGAGCTCTTTATGTTCTGTTTATCTTTTCAGATAAGATTAGTGCTTTAAATGCTTTTGGCCTTCATCTTTGTATATCTGTAACCTTTGATATTTATAATAATCCAAAATACTTCCTAATAACTGTTTTGTATGTGGATTGGTAGTTTGAGCCAAATTCCAAAACTCTTGCTTCCTTCCAGTACTGTAGTAAGTAATGTTATTGGCATGTGCATAGGACAACTAACACTGAATGGATATGTAGTACAAATTTATGTGAATTGTTTCATTCATCTAATATGCTTTTAAGTCAATAAAGTCTAATGTCACAATTTGTAAAAGAAATTTAGAAAGAAAAACTCTTAATGCATGTCAGTGTTTCTGTTTATGTGAAACATTGAAAAGTAGAAGCAATTTCCTAGTTAAGAAATACTTTCATAACTAGCTGAGAATAATAGAGTGACATCTGACTCTGAAAATGAACATATTCTCTGTCTAGGGAATTTTAGATTTGGAGTGTTATTAAATTTTGTTTTTCCTTCTTTCAGGTTTATGAGTCATAAATGTAATTTCTAATGATGTATCCTCTAGTAATAAGTAGATACAATACTTATTCACCATCTTTTCTATTTAGGCAGGTTCTATTGGGAAAAATTCTCTAGATAGTTTGTCCATTTATAAAATTAGACACTTGCCATCTTTGCTCATTTTCAAGTTCTCTGTTTACAAAACTATTAAGAAGGTGTGAAATGCAGCCAAACTTCCCAGTTTATGGGAAATGTCTGATGATTGCGTTTCCTACATGTTCATTGTTCACACATGAAGAAATTTGGCAGCTGTGAGATTATTAAGTTTAGAGTATCCAAATCTAACCCTCACTGGGATTTTGGTTTCCTGCTTTCTGCCACTACTATTTCACCCCTTATTGTAACCATCTTTATGGTAAATGCTGAGGTAGTATTTCTTGAGGTTGGCAATCATAAAGTTTTCTTTGTTTTGCAATCATCAGATGCTATGAAAAAATCATAGACCACAAGTTCTCCTGATGCATAGTGCTATCTTCAGGACTTCGGGACCCAAACTGTTAAAAAGAAGGTTCCTTAAGCTTAGGATTCTTAATAAAGATTTTGTATTTTGTGCCATTATTGGGAGATGAATACGAATATAAATATTGTAAATGTTTTAATGATTTTTAAAATTATTATGCTAGGAAGCTTGTGGTCATACACAAGAGTTTACAGCTAACTCTGAAAGTAGTGTAAAGTGGTTTGTTTACATGATTCAGGTAATTTTCCCCGCCAAGTGCTGAGGATCAAACTGAGGGCCTTGCACATGCTAGGCAAACACTCTATACCCTGAAGCCACATCCTCAGCCCCTAATTATTTTGATGTCAAAAACTTCAGATTTCTTTATTGTTACTAAAGATTCCTCATGTAGAGTAGTGCAGTTTTTTTTCCCAGAAGAGATTTAAAGATATGATGAGATTAACATGTGATTTATTAAGTAGTTCAAATGTCAGTAGCTCCTTTGATCCTAAGTGCTATTAAATATATACTGTATATATGCAGGCTGGATTGACAAGAATAAAGGAGATAAAGAAATGGGAACTTGAGGGAGAACTACTTGTAAAAGTAGGAAAAGATGATAGAGCATAATTAGTACCACAGTGCCATAAAGCAGCTTTACTTCCACTTCCCTCTACCTCTCAAAGAATTCAATAATGGTCTCCATGCAGTTAATACTACCATTTAATGATCAAGTTTGATATTTTCAATACCATTTACATATTTCCTAAGTCTGTTTTCAAATAATTGTTTGAAATCATTGTTTTCAAATAATAGCAGTAATAACTTTCATTACCCTGAAAGTTATTATGAAGATTAGTAAAATTGGTTTTTTGTGCAATAAATTTTTTGAGTAAAAGGTTTTATGAATGAAAATTATGATCCCCATTATTTTGGTGATTATTTTTCAGAGGGAAATGTAAATGAAGAATTTGAAGCTCAGTCCTTTGTGTTTTATTCACAGGCTGTAGAAGAAGAAGATAAGATGACACCTGAACAGCTGGCAATAAAGAATGTTGGCAAGCAGGTGAGGTGTACTATAATCAGTTATACTGTCTCATAATAACCTGCTCTTACTGAGTTAAAACTATTTTAGGGCCTATGTAAATTTTTTTCCCCTGTCTGTTCATTCTACATTTTCTTCTCTCATGTGAATATGATACTAATTTTAAAGGTCACTGAATTTATTTGCCATCTATAGAGAATAAATCATAAATCTATACCTATGATATACTATCTTTAGTAAAAATTATTTACTAGAAATTAATTAGGGCATTTTGTCCTGAATTAATTATGCAAATATTGTTTTTACTATAGATCATGTAAGATAATAGAATGGTAGGGTTATTTTATATTTAACCATTTTTAATGAATTATTTTATCAATATATAGGTAATGTATCTGAGAAATGTTAGAACTATGTTGGTTATAATGCATGAAAAGAAATGGTTTTAAGTATTTGTTCTTTGACTTTTCTAAGATGAAAGATATGTTTTAGTTGCTATTATCTAAGGGTGGGGGGAAAACACCAACCAATTAAAGGAATCTACAGATTAATTAGACTGTTTTTTAAAGAATGTTGATTACATTTTTTCCCCATTTCATGGAACATGGTTATCATATTGCTGATGTTGGCAGAATCATGATATTTCAGATGCAAGACACTAAGCTGTCTTTGCTTTCAGCCATCCTACCATATGCTCTGATCCCATCACATCTCACAAGCTATGTAGGTTTGGGCCAGGACCATTCTTGGATGGGAAATCTCTAAGAATCACCCAGCTGCCACAAGAAGTAATGTAGATAACTGATAAATGAGTTACCAATTCACTATAAAACCAATTACTCCTAACAGAATGGAAGGGGCAAAGGTTTGACTTTATTATATATCATAAATCAGGAAATAAAATCTTAGTACATTTGGAATATTATAATTTAAAAACAAATAGCCCCCCCATGAAATATAATTAATCTTATTTTCTCGACTTATGTGATATCAGCCTTGTCTTTTTCCACTATCTTAACCTAATATATAATATTAGATCACCGGTTTGGAGTCTTTACCCTTCATGGAATTCACTATTTGAATAAATTACTCTCTGAGGTTATAGTTTCATGATGTAGACTTTTTTTATTTAATAGTTCACATAAAATAAAAGAACTAAAAAGTGAAACTGAAAAATATATAATTGACAAAGTTTAATAGTCATCAGAATCATTTATTTAAATGTACTAAGTATCTTATTGGTTTGGTCTGTTTTATGTCAAAAGGAAACTGTCTATAGTGGAATCAAACCAATATCTTTTCTCTCTTACCAGTCACTCTCAGTATCTTTCACCTAAAATGAATCAAGACCCTTTTCACATTGTGGTGCAGTGACTTGAAATTGTTTATGGCACATTGTATCTCTGGGTTGTTTAAAGAAATCAGTGTGTTGAAATTATAGATAGAAAAGCACAGCCAAAAAATAATTCCAATGATGAGCATTTATTTAAAATTAAGAACCTTGGGATTTTTAACAATACCCATAAAAAATAATGCTTTAATACTTTTTAAAAATTGTGTACAATATGTACCCTTTATTTCAAAGCTTTCAAATTTAGCTGAAATACTCCATTCACTATCAAACATTAATATAGATGAAATTCTTCCTTTATTACAATGCAATTTTAAGCCTCGTTTTTTTAATGTTTATTTTTTTAGTTGTAGCTGGACACAATACCATTATTTTATTTATTTATTTTTATGTGGTGCTGAGGATCGAACTCAGTGCCTCACACATGCTAGGTGAGTGCTCTACCACTGAGCCCTTAAGCCTCATTTTTAACTAGGTCTATTTCAAAAAATAGATCTGATTAGGTTTTAGTTAAAAGGATTACACCTCTGTCATTTTCTAGTGTATTTTTCCAAAATATCTGCATGAAACAAAATTTTAGAATCAATCCAAATTGTTTTTAAAATTTCCAAATTCAGTGACTTTTGATCCAGGAATATTTTGTGAATCATTTAAAGTTCAGCTCTTGAGGTATTAAAATTATGCAGAATTCTTATTTTTACTAACGTGGAGAAAAGTGGTGTGCATTCACATTGAACTTTTACCTATTGATATGTCTATTTCAAATAAAGCACTCCCTCAAACTCTAGGGATGACAAAATAATGTGACCTGAGCTGGGGCTCTACCTCTAGAGCGCTTGCATAAAGCCCTGGGTTCAATCCCTAGCTCCACAAAAACAAACAAAAAATATGACCATCGGAGAATATACACACATACTCCGGCATATTCACACACATAAAAGGCATCCTTTTTTAAATCAGATGATAATAGGCTTTATAATTCCTTGTTACCCTTTGTAAAATCTCTATAGTTATAGCACTGATTTTGTAAATTAATTTTTCATTGTGCAATCTGTTATTTTATTAATTACTTATCTTTTTAACAGATTTTAAAACCCTAAGAATGTAACAATATATTAAGGAAATTTAAGTTACTAATTTCATCAGCTATTGAAAAAAAAAGTGATTAATCTTTTTTTCTTTTTCTTTTCTTATTTATTCCTTCCCTTTTAGGATCCCAAACGTCATTTGGAAGAACATGTGGATGTACTTATGACTTCAAATATTGTCCAGTGTTTAGCAGCTATGTTGGATACCGTCGTATTTAAATAAAGCAACACAAAAAGCTACTATAGTGATCCTTTCAGTGTATCTTCCTCTGCTGTTCCTAATGCTCAAAATCAAGGGACCACTGAAGGTGTATTTGGTTAAATGTAAGACATCTGGCATCATTTGCAGCACTGTAACACTTCTAGTCTCAGTTGTGCAATTACTTCTGTTTTCTTTAGTTAGGGTCTTTGCAGATTCCAAAGTTGAGCAAGAATACATCAAAGTGGGTTAATATCCCATTTAATATTTGAAGAAATCAGTAGCACAAATATATTTTGATTGTTGCTTACAAAATAAAATACATTTACAATCCTTGTCTCCTGAGGTCTTTTTGGCACTGGGTAGAATTGACAGAATAACATTTGACAGTGCTTCGGAAATCTTACACAGAGATGTTTCCCTTTGCATTTTAAGATCTTATAAAATTATATCAGTGTGATAACAGAACTTCACAGATGCAAAATGACTGCCATTAATGAGTGGCTACCTCATGAGTGAGTAACCCCACCCCCCAAAATGTTGACATTCTATTAAAAGCATATACTTTCAGGATTTCAGAGGAGTACATTTAAGAAGAAAAGGGCAATTTTAATTTAGAATTGTTCATATTTTAAAAGAGTACATTCCACCAATAATTTTGAAATTTCTAGGATCTGCATGCTGGAAACTCTTCTAGATTTTCATCTAAGATAGCCACAGAAGTATACAATGTCGTCTTCAAAGCAAAATGAAAAAAGTAGCCATGGTGTGAGTTTAGAAAACATAAGTTTATGAGCAATATTTTTTCCTCTCATCTTTCCCAAACTAACTTAGAAATACTCAGTTTTCTGATGGAGAAAAACATTTTGACTATTGACAGTTTTCAGAAATGAAGTCAACCCTTAGCCTTCCAACCTGATATGCCCCTGTTAAGATTCATGGTACAGCACCATACTGGCTACCCCAAGCATATGGAAAAAGAGAGAGACACCATGGTTAACTCCAGTCTGCACCCTTCCTTGTGAGAGTATTTCCAAGACTTAGCAAGGTTTATTTGGGGTCTTAAGATGTAGACTTTACCTACTTTAGGAATTATAAATATTGTGGTAGACCATTTATTGTCCTAGTTGAACAATTCTAGGCTTTTACTGGTTGTCTGATGAAGTTAACAAAAACAAAGAAATGGCTTAAATTCTCAGTATGTCTCATAGTGTCATTTTTGGTTGAATTAAGAGGAATTCTAAGCACCTTTTGCTCATTCTGTAGTTTCTTCTTTTACATAAAGATATTTTTATGTAAAACATGTAATATATTAATTCAGGTTATTAGGATTATCTAACCATTTACAATTAAACTAAGGTAGAATTTTTCCTTTTGCTTAATCTCTGTAGGTTTTTTGGACATGACTTTTTTTTCCACTTTATAATTAAGGTTCTTAACTTCAAAGATTTAAGAGCTAGTTAAGGTTTTTTGTAGAGTATGCCTTCAGAAGAAAGATTTAGTATGTCAAGGACTGGTCTTGATATTCAGATTGGAAAGTATTCACGGGTTTATTTTTTTATTCACTTCAAGGTGTGTATTTGTTTACATAGTGATTAAAACCCTTCTGATAAGGTTTACATAGTGATTCTGTTTTTGCCCTTGTTTGATCACTTGATCTTCCTGGATTTTCCATAGCCACATAACACTTCCTCTTGATTCATGTTGGAGACAGTTCCAATTTCAGAAACATGTTAAAAACCCTCCTAGCAGAAAACCTGTGTTTTCTTTGTAGATTGAGTCCAGTGGATCAAGAATCAGGATATACTAAGGGGAGAAGCTCAGGGAATGCCTTTGTCTTGGAATGTGCAACTGTTTTATCAGTAGCCTGATGCCCTAGGCCCAGTTAGGCACTGAAATGACTTTGTGTTTGTGTGCACATACTTGCCCACACATGGGTGCACGTGTATCTGATATGCTTATGTGAGCTCTTACCTACCCACTATGTAGAGTTAATACAACTCTGGAAACAAACCTTCGGCACAGATATAGCCCTACTTTCCTCAGACTAGTGTAGAGCACTGAAAATTCCAACCTCACGATTCAAAATGTGACCTGCCTTGATTAATAGCATCTAGATATTATGGAAACATATTCCACCCCAAACCTACAAACAAGAATCCTGGGATGGTTCATATGCACTGGTCTACAGAAGTATGGATCATAATTAGTTGTGATCTTGAGGAAAGTCTTAGTTTTCCTTCAGGAGTATATATTAATTCAAAACAAAGACTACACGTGATGAATTATTGAAAATAGTTCTGATAATCCAAAGTGGGTCAGTGCAATTCATCCCTTAGTTCAATTTCTTAAAAATTCAGAGGTGCACTCCATGTCTTCTCTCTCCTTTTAACACCTTAACGTGTCACTTTTGCATTCTTTATTTATTAAAAAAAAAAAAAGCCAGTTCAGGGTGCCAGGAATAGGAAAGCCTCAAAAGGAGCTGAGAGCGGGTGTCTCACTTTCTCCGTGTATACTTAAGGTTCGTGTCCCATTGAGGACAGAGAAAGATACCCTATGAAGCACCAGAGGGAGAGGCAATCAGAGACAATGATTGGAAGAGGGGAGGAAATGTAGGTGGCCAAAATGGAACAAGAGCCTTTCAGAGGAACAAATGGCGGTGGAAGGTCAAGAGTAGGAAAACAAGCGAGTCAAATGGTGTCATAGCTGATCTCCCCCTCCCCTGCGCCCCAATGCCTCACTGGCTAAGACCCTGCCGGTTTGTGAAGCTTCATCGCCAGGAGCCGAGGTTTGCTTTCGAAGGGAAAAATGAGTCTGGCTTTATTTTTTTCTCCCAGAAAATTGCCTCGGCTCGAATCTGAGACATCTGGTCATCAACCTGTACAGCCTAGGGCCGCCCGCGCCGAGCCTTGCTCTCGGCGCTCTGCTGGAGGCCGCAGCTGGTGCCCAGTGCAGCTAAAGCTCCCAGCCCGAGTTGGGAGGCGGCGCGGTCTGGGCTCAGCGCTGACCACTCAGTCCACTGCACTGCTTTAAATTACACCGTAGCCGCAAAGCTGCGAATCTTATTAACCCCTCTCCGCCCACGCCCAGGATCCACCCAATTTGCCCAGCGCCTCTGTCCCTGAGGGAACTGCTCCGACCCAGGGAGGCGGATGCGCCTGCTCGTAAACGGACTCCATCAGATGAGATGCCAAGGCCTCGCCTGTGGCACGGAGAGAGTGTGTGCCCCTGGGGTCTCCACCAGAGGTGGTCACCCGGCCCTCCCTCAAGTCTCCCAGGCGGAGCAAGCCCTCGAATCCGCCACCGCGCTGGGCCGAGCTGAGCTCCGGTCCTGCGCTCCTCCTTCTCATTCCCGCGCGGCTCTGGGAGACTGGGAAGAAAGCCGCGGGAGGCCAGGTTGGCGAGTGCCGGGCCACGGGAAGCAGCTTTGGACAGTTAAAACCTCTGCTGCTCTTGGCACTATGGTTCAGATTGATGGCTGGGCCCATCTGCAGAACAGGTACTGGGAGATCTTTTCTCCCAACACCTCGGAATTACTTTGGGCCTCGTGCTATTTATTTGTGCCAAAATCCCTTCAAATTGGTTCTTTTTTCTATTCCTCTTTAGATTCTTCCTCCTTTTAAAATTACTGGCATGGATTCTTTTTCTCCCCTCCAGATTATATAAACAGCGTGCGCGCGCGCGCGCGCACGCGCACACACACACACACACACACACGAATGTGCAGAAAGATCATTGCGTTGACACCACTTCCACTCTGTCTCCCCAGATCAGCGCTCCTGGCTAACCCATTTGCACCGGGACTCAGACTTCTCTCCTCCTGGCTAGGCTTTTGAACCTATCGCCAATCCAGCCCCTCGGAGAAAAGGAAGTGGAGTGAGACTGGAAGGTTGCATGGTGCCTGCCCCCAGTTAGATGCTCCTCAGATAATCTGCAACCAACTTGGTTTATAAAATATTTAGTAAAGACCCGGTAAACATCACTGCAAATACATTAAGGCACTTCAGCCTGACAGCTTATGATTATTTCAAAACTTCAAAAGGAGATCATAGATTGTCACTGTTTCTATGCTCCACCAAGAAACCGAACCTTCCCGAGGTGGGTGGATGGGTGGGTGAGTCGCTGCTTTTCGTCCCCACTTCTCCCCCCTCCTCCAGCTCATCACTGTGGCTCTCAGCAGCAGGGACTTATTTATGTATATAGTTTAAAAGGTGGGGGATGGGGGTGAGGGCACCAAGGACACGCAGGACCTGCTCACAAAGCACCCACTCAGGTGTTGTGTGCTTCTGTATTAACTGGAAAAGACAGACTCTGGAACTTTTACAGGGCGAGAAGAGGCCACCGGCTCGCGCTTTGTATACTTTGCACTTGAAATCGTTACATTCAACTGAATATTTGGCTCATTCAGATCCGAAAAGTCTCCTAGCATCATCGAATTTCCTCCTCCGCCCCTCGGCTCTAAAGGGGGGAAGAGGGGGGAAGGTAGGAAATGTTTAGTAAATTGCACATCTTTGAATCTTCCTAAAGCAGTGGTCACAAAGCTTAAAGGTGACACAACAGTGCTCACGTAAACCAACACACATCCCCCACCCCCGAAGCCAACAATAAAATCATCCCCTTAAATTTGCCATGATCGTCGCGACCAGGAGCCAGGTGATTATCCTAATTAATGTCTATCTAATTAAATTACTGTCAGCAGTTAACCAATGGCAGGAGCCGTTTCATCGGCTGCACAAGCAGCAAGATCAAAAGTGAGCCTTTTCTGATTGCTGCATAGTGTCAATTGGCCAATCTCTTCTCCCAGGGAAAAAAAAAGTAAATCAAACCTTTGAGAAGCATTTGCTAGTTGAAGTGCTTTCTGTCTAGTGAGGGGGTCTGTGGATTTTTAGTTTATGATAAATAGGACTTTAAAAACGAGGGACGGGAGGGCAAGTGTTCAGGTTCTAGAGCTATGCAGCTGGAGCATTGCCTTTCTCCTTCTATCATGCTCTCCAAGAAATTTCTCAATGTGAGCAGCAGCTACCCACATTCAGGCGGATCTGAGCTTGTCTTGCACGATCATCCCATTATCTCGACCACTGACAACCTGGAGAGAAGTTCACCTTTGAAAAAAATTACCAGGGGGATGACGAATCAGTCAGATACAGACAATTTTCCTGACTCCAAGGACTCACCAGGGGACGTCCAGAGAAGTAAACTCTCTCCTGTCTTGGACGGGGTCTCTGAGCTTCGTCACAGTTTCGATGGCTCTGCTGCAGATCGCTACCTCCTATCTCAGTCCAGCCAGCCACAGTCTGCGGCCACTGCTCCCAGTGCCATGTTCCCGTACCCCGGCCAGCACGGACCGGCGCACCCCGCCTTCTCCATCGGCAGCCCCAGCCGCTACATGGCCCACCACCCGGTCATCACCAACGGAGCATACAACAGCCTCCTGTCCAACTCATCACCGCAGGGCTACCCCACCGCGGGCTACCCCTACCCACAGCAATACGGCCACTCCTACCAAGGAGCCCCGTTCTACCAGTTCTCCTCCACTCAGCCGGGGTTGGTACCCGGCAAGGCACAGGTGTACCTGTGCAACAGGCCCCTTTGGCTGAAATTTCACCGGCACCAAACGGAGATGATCATCACCAAACAGGGAAGGTAATGCTACATTCTTGGCTGCCGCTGCTCCAGGCGCGGCCAGGGGGCAAGCGCACCCAGGTTGTGACCGCTGCGGTAGCGACTATTTGGGGTCGGGACAGAATGGAAGGCGCTCTGGAGCGCCCTGGAGTTGGCTGGTTTTGGAAAAGGGGAAAGTGGAAGGGATAACCGCCGTGGTGATGTTGGTAGGGGGGAGACAGATGTACGAACGCGGTCGGAGAGCCAGTCAGTGGCTGGAAAAAGGCGAGAGAAAGAGGAAGAGCCCCGGCGGGCTGCCGGGTGATGGGAGGGACGCATCAACGCCTGTATGGACCGTGAGGTGGAGAGGCAGGTCGCCAACCTTGCTCTCTACCTGAGCAGTGATACCTGTCGACTCCCCCACTCCAGCTGACTCGCTGCTCTTCCCGTTCAGTCCCACTTCTTTCCTTTCCCACCACCCCTTTTCTAGATTCGTTAATCTACCCTTGGAGAACAAGTTTTGCTTTGCTATCTGGCGCCCCGCTTCTTGCATTTAATCTTTAACACTTATTTTCTTTTTTCCTTGTTTTCTCTCCCCCCGCCCCGCTTAATTTAAATAGGCGCATGTTTCCTTTTTTAAGTTTTAACATTTCTGGTCTCGATCCCACGGCTCATTACAATATTTTTGTGGATGTGATTTTGGCGGATCCCAATCACTGGAGGTTTCAAGGAGGCAAATGGGTTCCTTGCGGCAAAGCGGACACCAATGTGCAAGGCAAGTCCTTCCAATTAACACTTTTTCTTGACACTTATTTAGGTGAGAATGATTAATTAAAGCCTTTGTGGACTGGCGAGCGACTTTTAAAACGATCGGCCAATGACTTCTTAAAGGAGACGAGGGGACAAGGGGACAGACTGAGCGAGAGGGGGAGGATTATGCAAAAGCTATTTTAATCATCCCCAGTTAATAGGAAGAAAGCACGGCCTTAAAAAGCCGAGCTAATGGGCCTCACAGTGGAGTGAGGTGTGTGTGTGTGTGTGTGTGTGTGTGTGTGTGTACGCGCGCGCGCTGGCGCTATGAAGTGAGGAGTTAGGACTGGGCAGTGCCCGGGGCATATGTAAACAACGTACTTCTTTCTCTAGGAAATCGGGTCTATATGCATCCAGATTCCCCGAACACTGGGGCTCATTGGATGCGCCAAGAAATCTCTTTTGGAAAATTAAAACTAACGAACAACAAAGGAGCTTCAAACAACAATGGGCAGGTCAGTGGCTCAAGCGCTCGTGCCTCCCTCCCCCCTCTCACACACACACTCACACACACTCGCGCACACACCGTTCGACAGTATAAAACAGCAAGCGAAACTGGATGGTGCTTTGCTTCATTAAATACTAAAAAATTATATTTCCGCCACTCAAAATTATATTAGATCTATAAAGTTGTTCTTTTTGCCCCCCAATCCTGGCCCAATTCCGGAGTTCCCGACCTTCCCAAGTACAAATACTGATTAATTTTGAGAAGGGAACCCAAGAGATCTGCAGGTTGTGAAAAATCTTTGTTTCTCCTCAAAGGAGGTCTAGGAGAAGGGCTCTTGAGGATCCGCGGTCGGGTTTGGTTTTCGCGAGTATCCAGGCGGATTCTCGCTCCCTGAGGCGCGAGGACCCATCTGCTGCAGCCACCGGGTCACTAGCCGGACGGGTCCCGCGGTCAGTTATCCGGGGTGGCGGGATCTAGTTTGTCCTCGCCAGGCTTTGGAGTAGCGGCCGGTCGCACACAACCACCGGCACGACCACCAAGTTAACACGCCGCTCGGCGTTCTCCTTTTTCTTCGTCGGACAGATGGTGGTTTTACAGTCCTTGCACAAGTACCAGCCCCGCCTGCATGTGGTGGAAGTGAACGAGGACGGCACGGAGGACACCAGCCAGCCTGGTCGCGTGCAAACATTCACTTTTCCCGAGACCCAGTTCATCGCGGTCACCGCCTACCAAAACACCGATGTAAGGAGGCCTAGAGTCTGTGTGCGCGGCTGGCGGCGCTGACATTTCCCGCACCCTCCGTATCCCCGCGCCCTCCTGGGCTCTGACGATAACAGCACCAACATCAGCAACAGCTGGCTCTGCGGAGCGCTTTAGGCTTAGGGCTAGGGGCCTGGTAGGCACTTCCCTAAATACCATGCCCGGGACAATGCTTCCTATTTTTCGATTTCCTCTCTGACTCGGTCACTATGAGGTGGCCAGGATTTCTAGGGTCTCTTCTTTTGAGAGTTTTAATTTGTTCCTTAAAGTAGAACAAATTAAAATCTCTCTCCCCTCCCTCCCCCCTTCTTTGTTTCTTTTCCCTCTTTCCTTTAGGAAACAAGCAGATCTCCCCGTTTTATTCTCGGCAAGTTTTGACATCTAAAAAAATAATTTAAAAATTTTCAGAATTGATGGTTAAAATGAACAAATATTACAAGACAAGACTGGGGCTCTCCTTCAAAACAGTCTGTTCTGGGATATTAAAAAAAAAGAAAGAAAGAAAAGAAAAAAACATGCATTCCTATATGTGAAAATACAATAAATCAAATTACTGGGAGCTACAGAGTTTTCTGGCACTCGAACTTCTTCAGTATTTGTATGTTTACAAAAACTGATTTTACTGGCTGATTTGACTACTAGGAATGATAGGGGTTTTTTAGTTAAATGAAAATATTAAAAATGAAAACATGCTTTTATTTTAAATCAAACCCGAGTTTGAGATGCAATTTGCCTGTTCCTCAGTTGTGAATCAAAAGTGACCAACTTTTAAAAATATGGCAAAACACTTAAAATAGGCAAATTTGGTGATGAATTCAAGTTCTTTTAAAAAGATTTTTGTGCAAGTGCATTATGTGAAACAAGAATTTTAAAAATGTGAGTTTTAACCAAATCAGAACACACAGGAGAGTTCATTGAAAACAATGCCTCAGTTTTAGGGGTCACTAATTTAAACATGTCCTTCATAACTTTCATGATACTTGCTCTTTTTTGTCTTTTCATCTATTCTCTCTAATTTTTCAGGTAGGGAAATCTTGTTATTTAATAAAGCCATAGGCCTTAAGTCCCTGTAATAAGTGTCAGATGATATAAGAAGGGGAAATTACAGTCATCCCCCCCCCTCTTTTTCTCCCCTAGATTACACAACTGAAAATAGATCACAACCCCTTTGCAAAAGGATTTCGGGATAATTATGACACGTAAGTAATTTTGCATGTTCCTTTTCAAATAGTTGTGGATTGGCCTTTAGGTCAAGGGTGGATCATTATGTACAAGGGTTTTGGAAGTTAGAATGTGTGAGTTAATTGAGGTCTCTCTCTCTCTCTCTCTCTCTCTCTCTTGGTTCCCCTGTTCTCTGGTGATCTTGTGGCTTGGTATTTGTGTGATTTGGGTCAAAGGTTTCCTCTACCTATTTTTAGCTTTCCTGGGAATTACTAAGTTGGAGGCCTCTGGGTTTGGCTGGCTGAGGAAGCTGCCCTTGTTCCTGGGTGCGGGTGTTGTATGTGGCACTGCAGATGCTCAGCTCAGATTGTCTGTGTCTGAAACGGGCAATTCTGCCTGAAAGTGCATGTGGCTCTGGCAGTTGTTACAGTCTCCTTGGCATATGTGACTTTTATTTACCCATTTCCAAGTTTTGTGTAATAGCATTTCCTATGCAAGTTTACTATGGACTGAAAAAAAATGTGCAACCATCACAGGCGAGTTCATGAGTAGAATTGGTTGTAGTCAATTCATACTTCGGGAAGGACTAAGATGCTGTTGCTGTGTATTATTTATAAGCTTCAAAAGACAAATATTTCCTCATCTTGTATATCTAACCATGTGTCAATTAAATGCGTTGGTCCCCCCCCCCCTCTTTTTCAGGCTTCTTACCTATCTCTTTTCTTCTAGCAAAAAGCTATTCTCTGGTGGCAGCAGTAGGTGTAAACTAAAGGCTTTCTGGGGTTGTTTTGGGATTCTCACTCAGGGGCCAGTCATAGTGCTTAAAAATTCAGACAGTGTTATATAGCAAAATCTAAATCTGTAAGTTCCCCCACTTTTTCTGTCTACAGGAGAGAAGGGTACATACATCTTAGTTTCATGGCTTGGATTGAGTGTTTGGGATACAGCTCAAAAGCTGAAGCTGTTTTTGTCTAGGAATAGATTAAATGTGTAGAGAAAAAGGCAGGTGGCTGCCCCTATTCAATTTCCAGGCAGATATCCATCTTCTCTCTCGATATTTTATTTAAAAGACAGTCATTGGCATCACTGTATATAACCTTCTTATGCTTTCCTCAAAAGTAGTTCAGAGGAAGCAAGCCTCATCAATGATTCCCCAGAATAAAAACTTGGCTACCCAAGTTCTCACAACCTGAAAAGGTGGGGCCAGCACAGTTGAAAGAATGTGGCCCAGGAGACCAGGGATACAGGAGGAGAATCCTATTGATTTTGAGCTTTTAATTCTGTTATGAACAGCTGTTCCAAAGTATTTTATTTTGCACAAATCAATTCAGTAATCCCAAGTGGTTTGGGATCTGGATGGGCATCTAAACTGTATCTTTTGCAGACTGTTTTTTTTTCTTTTTAAAGTATTGTGATGGTAAACAGAGAAGATATTTGTACCTTCCTAGTTATGTTCCCTTTCTGCCTCCCTCTTTTTCTCTTATTTGAAACTGGAATTAAATTTCTAGAAGGAAATTACCGTAGTCACCAGAATGCACTTGAGCAGCCATTGCCATTCTCACCTGTCCCTCATCCTCTGTCTTGGAAAAGCCACTTCCCTTTCTTAAATCACTATTTTTTCATAATTTTTTTAACTATATAAAAACATACCTTGGGCTTTTTAGGGGGATAGTGAAGAATTGAGTGGTTTATGATATTTCCTTTCCCCACTTAATTGACTGGGCAGGCTTGATTTTGGAGAAATACAGAGAGGCACAAGAGTTCCTGGGGTACTAGGAGGTTACTTGGCCACTCACCAGGGAATCTCCTCCCCAAAGGATTAAGGTCTGACAAGACTGGGGCTTTCCTTCAAAACAGTCTGTTGACTAAAGACTAAAAGACTCATGTGTGAGCTAAATAAAAAGGGAGGCATGTGTGTATGTGTACGAGCAAACACTTCTAATCTTCATCCAATCCCCGGTTCCCCTTCAATTCTAATGGGATTTCCTAGGCCCAGGGCCTAAATGTTAACTTTTATTTTATCTAAGGTAATTCCCAACAACACAAACTCTGTTTGTGATTAGGCAAGTTATTTAGCTTCCCTTTGCCTTAGTTTACTCATCAGTAAAGTGGGGTTGCTGTAAGTTAAATAAGTTATTATCTGTACATTCTACAGAAAACAGTCCCTAGCACATATATGCTGTTGTAAGGGTTAGCTATTGTAAGTGGTTCATTGCTTGGGGGAGGTTGATAACTGTACTATAAGAGTTTGCCCTAAAGTTATTGCCAAGGGTGGATCAAAAGCTGGGGGTAGAGAAGGTCGGAGTAAAGAACATTTTTACTTTTTAAAGAGTTTTATTGATTGGGGATGATTGTTTCCAAACAGTCATTCTCATTCGTTTGCATTGGTAGAGGTGGGAGTCAAAGGCTCACACAGGGGAAACAATAGACAAAAAATACCTTCCAGCAGCAATCACCAGAGTCTCAGAAGACCAGCGAAAGCCAGTCTTTGATGATTACTACCTGGATATATGTGCCCCCCTCAACCCCCGCCCCCCAAATAATATTCTCCCCAGGGCTGGCTTAGACTATCTAGAAAATGGAGAAGCAAAATCATCTGAACAATCAAATGGACATAGGAGTGTTAAAATGGTGAAGGGAGTGGGTACCTATTTTTAAAATTTCACTCAGAAACTTGCCACAGAGGAAAGGCCCATTGGGCAAATGCCTCAGTCCCAGTGTACTCTGGCTCAATGTGTGTACATAAGGTGGAGAAATGGGACGAAAGCCTCCTGCGGGCCCCTCTGGAGTCCCCTGTGCCCTTAGCAGGGGAGAGAAGGGGAAGAGGAAAGCCTTCCTCTAGGTGCTCTATGTCCTGCTTAGGTTTCTGCATAGACAAACGGCCTCCTTATAAACCCAAGACTTATTTTGGGGAGGATGCAGGTCCTGTGACCTTCTGTTGCATCCATTCTGTATAGCAAGGGCAAATTACAGACGGAAAGTGTGGAGGTGGGCGAAAAGTGGAGGTATCCTTCCCTTCAGCACCCTAAAGGGACCTCCGCGCCACCCGTCGGTTCTCTCTTTCTCCCTTCCCCCGCAGGATCTACACGGGCTGCGACATGGACCGCCTGACCCCGTCGCCCAACGACTCTCCGCGCTCGCAGATTGTGCCCGGCGCTCGCTACGCCATGGCCGGCTCTTTCCTGCAGGACCAGTTCGTGAGCAACTACGCCAAGGCCCGTTTCCACCCGGGTGCAGGCGCGGGCCCTGGGCCGGGGACGG
>NW_026000037.1:48891045-48895280 GCF_001458135.2 Marmota marmota marmota
CCGGCGCGCCATCGCCGCAGCGCTGGTTTGTGACGCCAGCAAACAACCGGCTAGACTTCGCGGCCTCGGCCTACGACACCGCCACGGACTTCGCGGGTAACGCGGCCACGCTGCTCTCTTACGCGGCGGCGGGCGTGAAGGCGTTGCCACTACAGGCAGCCGGTTGCACCGGCCGCCCGCTCGGCTACTACGCCGACCCGTCGGGCTGGGGCGCACGCAGCCCCCCGCAGTACTGCGGTGCCAAATCGGGCTCTGTGCTGCCCTGCTGGCCCAACAGCGCCGCGGCTGCCGCGCGCATGGCGGGAGCCAACCCTTACCTGGGCGAGGAGGCCGAGGGCCTGGCCGCAGAGCGCTCGCCGCTTCCGCCCGGGACCACCGAGGACGCCAAGCCCAAGGACCTGTCCGACTCCAGCTGGATCGAGACGCCCTCCTCCATCAAGTCCATCGATTCGAGCGACTCGGGGATTTACGAGCAGGCCAAGAGGAGGCGGATTTCGCCAGCAGACACGCCGGTGTCCGAAAGCTCGTCCCCACTCAAGAGCGAGGTGCTGGCCCAGCGGGACTGCGAGAAGAACTGCGCCAAGGACATAGGCGGCTACTACGGCTTCTACTCGCACAGCTAGGCCATCCCTGCCTGCTTAGGGCCCGCGCGCCGCCGCGGCCCTACCCCCCAGCCAGCCCCTCACAGCTCTTCCCCAGTTCCTCTTTCCCAGGCCCTACTTTGAGTGCCCTCTCATTTTACTGACCCTCGATGACCGTCTGCAGCGAATAAGTGCAGGTCTCCCACTATGATTTAACCCTACCCCCACTTTTTTTTGCACAGCCGTCTCTGCAATTAGAGCACCGACCTTCAACTTTGCTGTAAACCTTTTGGTTTTCCAACTTCATTTCCTTCTATGAAGTTATCCTTCTAATAATCCTCCTCCCCTTCGTTTCTCTCTCACCTCCTCCTTCTTTTTCTTGTAATGAAACTCTTCACCTTTAGGAGACCTGGGCAATCCAGTCAGGCAGAATCGATTCCGACTCGCCGTGTCTCGGCCTCCCCATTAACCATAGGATGTTGACTCTAGAACCTGGACCCACCCAGCGCGTCCTTTCTTATCCCCGAGTGGATGGATGGATGGATGGATGGTAGGGATGTTAATAATTGTAGTGGAACAAAGCCTGTGAAATGATTGTACATAGTGTTAATTTATTGTAACGAATGGCTAGTTTTTATTCTCATCGTCAAGGCACAAAACCAGTTCATGCTTAACCTTTTTATTTCCGTTTCCTTCCTTTTCCTTTTCTTCTCTCATTCTTCCTTTCTCTCTTTTCTATTTTCTTGTGAGATAATTAAAAACATTCTAAGAGGCTCTGGAAACAATGAAATACTTGATAGTCATGGGTTTCTCACTTCTCCTCAATTCGTTGCATGAAATAATTACTATGTGCCCTAATGCACACAAATAGCTAAGGAGAATCTGCCCAAACACCTGTAAAGGATAGGTGTCTGTTCATAGGCAAGTAGATTAAGTGGCATGATGCCTGCAAAGCAAAGTTAACTGGAGTTGTGTTTTCCTCCCTTCCTTCTAAATAGAATAGCTCGACATCAGCAATATTATTTTGCCTTATTTGTTTTCCCCAAAGTGCCAAATCCATTACTGGTCTGTGCAGGTGCCAAATATGCTGACAAACTGTTTTTGAATATCTTTTCAGCCCCCCTCCACCTTTATATGCTGTAAATCTTTGTAATGAATACTCTACTAATGATATAGATGACTGAATTGTTGGTAACTATAGTGTAGTCTAGTGAAGATGAATTGTGTGAGTTGTATATTTTATTGCATTTTAGTTTTGAAAATGATTCCCCCTGCCACTTAGAAACAGCTGAAATTTGACTTCCTTGGGAAAACACTAGCATAATGCAAATAAGACTGATTTCCCCCCTCTAAGTCTTGTTATATTTGATAAGGAACGTTAATCCCCCTGGAAATAGATTAGTAAGATTTCTAATGTTGTGTAGCAAACCTATACTTTTTTTTTGTATTTTAAAATTAATGTGAAATATGCATCATACACAATATTCAATCTAGATTCCAGTCCATGGGGGGATTTTTTCCTAATAGGAATTCAGGGTCTAAACGTGTGTATATTTTGGCTCTTCTGTAAATCAAATGTTGTGATTTTTATATTTGTTTCGTTTTGTCTGTGAACTGAATAATTTATACAAGTACACACTCCATTGAGAAACGTTTTGTTTTTTGCTCGTTTGTATCGTCTGTGTATACAAGTAAAATAAACCTGGTAAAACGCTAACTATGGTGTTTGAAAGCAGTTTACAGTTTGAAAATAATTATTATAGGTAATTACTTTTAAGGGTTAAGGAAGATTAGCCTGTTCCTACTGATAAGGAGTAGAATGTTTATTTGGAACCACCTCTAATTTCCTCCTTGAATTTGCTTTATAGCACTCTCAGGAATTGCGATTTCCTTTTTATTTACAGTTATTTAGTTCCCTGTGAGTCAAGTTTCTTTTTATTGCGCTCATCCCCCCAACCGAAAATATACCTACTTTCTTCATATATGTCTCTGATTCTCTCTGAAGTTAGAAATGAGGCGAACAGGAAAAGTAGGGTCTTTAAATAAGGAGTTAAGAATTTCTTTAAATTTCACAAAGTAAGGTGGGAAGTATTGGATGAGAGTAGGCTGTAATTTTAAAGCATGGTAAGATAGGCTGTTGACGACAGGTGTCAAAAATGTTGGTCTTACTAAGAGGCCTTGGAGGTAAATGCAAACACAGAATGGACTACATTTCTTGAGTGAATGGTTTTGGGGGATCATGTGGGGTGGGGTAGAGAAGGACCCATAGAACAAATCCAAGGAAGAGCCATTTGTAAGCACTGAGTTTAAAACTTGTTTTGGGAGGTGTCTGGAGGCTACTAGCTATGTCACTCCTTTACAGGAGTTCCCGTGCCAGTTCCCACCCAGACCAGATTCCCATCCCTTGAGAACAAATATAAAAATGAGAAATTTCCGCCTGGGGGCCGCTGCGCCTTAGGCAAGGATTCCGCAGAGTTCCACCTTCACCTGGTAGAGATGTGATTTTTTTGGCCTTTGGTCTCCAAAGAGGTGATTCAGGATAGAGTCAGAAAAATGGTTTAACGTTCTTGCTTAGTCTGGGCTGGCCTCAGGTTACCGGGCAAAATCTAGAGACTGTCCTGTGTCCCCTTTGCAGTCTGACAGACGTAAAGAACCTTCAAAATTCCAATTCAAAAGAAAATTCGAGGGAGGATGAAACTGACTTGCCTTCCCTGGACAATTCCGCCACTAGACGGCGTTCCGTGGAGTTTTGTCTGCCACACAGAAAAGCGATGACTGATTCTCCTTTGTGTTTCCTTCTCCTTTCCACATCTAAGAACTAAAGAAGAGGACGAAAAGTACAAAACACGGTGCATGTGTTAGCAAGTGAAGTGGAGTAATGCATTCACGTAATCACTCACCCGACCAGGGCTGAGCTCCTGCTACCTGGCCACCTAGTCGCGCTGAGGAGCAGGCGCACGTGCGGTCGCGGGGGAGAGACTGCGGGGGCAGGGGTGGTAAGAACTCGAGGCCGCGCGGGGACGGCGCTCAGCTCTGGGACCCAAGGCCTGGTCGCGAGAGCGCGCGCGCCTGGCGGGGCCCTCAGCCCTTGGGGCAGAGTCCCTGTGAGCAAAGGAGTGGTGTCATGTGCGTAAATGAAGCTCTTGGGAGCTGAGGATAGATTTCACAGGAACGTAGTGCCTTGTACTGAAAGACGCGCTTTAGCTGCTATTAGGAAGTTCTTTAAAAAATTGGGGAGGTCGTTTCCCTTGCAGCTCTGCCACCATCTGCTGTGTGGACTGAGTCAGCGTGAGGTAAATTTGCAGCCACGCGCTCGGAGGCAGTGTGCTTTCTTGTCCCCTTAAAGCATCATCATTTCTCCTCGCTTCCAAGGAGTCTTGGGTGTCTAGTGAAGTGATACTGTCAATGTGTCTGAGAACCTGCTTCTGTTCAAAGGAATCAGAGTTTGGTTCCGGGAGGCCTAGTGGGAATCAAGGTTCGCGTGTCACGCTGGAATTCAAGTTGCCTTTTATGTCCGTGAGAGTAGGGGGTCAGTTTAAGGGCCGAAAGAGGTGGCGAATCCTCCCTGTAAACTCAGATTGCCTCAGTTTTCAACGGTATATTTGCGAAAAAAAAAAAAAAAGAGAGAGAGAAAGGAAGTAAAAAGAAGGTGAA
>NW_026000037.1:48895464-48938704 GCF_001458135.2 Marmota marmota marmota
TTGCGGAAAAAAAAAAAAAAAGAGAGAGAGAAAGGAAGTAAAAAGAAGGTGAACGTGTGGCTCTTGCTTTCCCGCCACTCACAATCCCCGCCATTTTAACTCAGTTTCAGTCTCACTTGGAGCTGAGCGCGGCAGCCGGCAGGTGCCCAGCGCTGCAGGGTCCGGGTTCCTAATCTTTCAGGCGGACGCAACCCGGTCGGGGTGGACCCAGAAGGATCAGAGCGCTCAGTGGGCGAGGGTGGCGGCGGTGGTCCTGCACTGGCAGGCGAGGCCGCAGCTTGGGTCGGGCATATCGGAGCCCAGGCCCGAGGTTCGGGAGTCCTGGACCCGCCGCGGAGCCTGGGCCAGGCTTCCCTGCTTGTCTGCTGGGCGTGCGCGCTGCGGGCGCCCGGCTTTCCCAGCCTCGGGTCCAGGTCCGGGTCCAGGTCCAGGTCTGGACCCCGGGTCAGGCCGTGGAGCCGGGCCGAGGTCCAGGTGGGACTCTGAGTAACAGCCCCCTGTACCCTACCGGTCGGGAAGGGCGTGCGGCCTAGGCGCTGGCCTGCGGGTGCTGCCTCCCTGCTGTTCCTGGAAAGCCAGGCCTGGCAACTGAAAAGCAGTTAGGACATGAACAGACTTTTTAGGACTAGCTGAAATTTACTGACCAGTTTAAAAAAAAAAAAATCAGTTGGTTTCTGTCTTTTTAGAACTGACTTACATCACCCGAGTTTTGAAAATGTAGTATCTTAAGGTCTATGGAGGACTTCCTGAAGCCCTTTACCTCTTGAGTTATATTTTCTTATACATCCCACTGTTAAAACTCTTTGTGACTCAGCTCTTTTTGTCATATTATTTCTTATCTCTTTAGCATTGAGGTTTTAGAGGATGTTCTACTTTCTGTTTAGGATGCAGGTTAGGAACAAAAGCTTTGTTGAAGGGCTGGGGATGTGGCTCAAGCGGTAGTGCGCTCGCCTGGCATGCGTGCGGCCCAGGTTCGATCCTCAGCACCACAAACAAAGATGTTGTGTCCGCCGATAATTAAAAAAAAAAAAATTAATAAAACAAACAAACAAAAACAAAAAAAAGCTTTGTTGAATACAGAGGCCATTTACATTCCCAGAAAACTTAAACTGCTTTCCCTTCCTGTCTTCCGCTTGCGGGTTAGGTTGCCACACACTTAAAGATATATTCACTTGAAATAAAACCCCACTGCTTTCACAATAAAGTAAACTTGATGGTGTACAAGTCACTGGCCTCATCTGAGCTGATTATATCTGCCTTGCATGTATTTTACACCCACAGTATGGTTTGCAGCAGTGTTCAAGGCATGGCGTGAAAAATTTGATTTGAATAGTTCCATTAAAGCAATGAAAAAAGAATCCATGGCTTAATAGAGCTTCTAGTGATAGCTCCCCTTCTTACTATGCTAACTCCGAAATAAATATGTAATCTAGTATTAGGAACATGGCATTTAGAAGACCCTTGCTGGTAATATTTAATTTAATAAACATACTAGCTGTGACATTGTTAATGCAACGAAGCTTGTACCACAAGGTGATTCTTTCAGATTGTTTGACCTATTACTTATCACTAGATTCCTTATAAACATGTCCTGCAATTTATAACTTGAATTATGTTTCAAATTATTTTGGACTTCAACTCTTTAAAAATACCTGCATAGTGGGCACTCATTTTATATACAAAGCTTTTATGCTTGTGTATTATGACACACCTTTTACAAGGAGGAAGAGGGAAATTTGGAGGGAAAAGCAACTCTGTGTGTATGCCCCTGATTGTTTTAACCAATATAGTTCTTTACGCCAATACTAATAGGAAAAAAATATATGATTACGTTTTGGGGCAAGAGTTGGCTTTATATTTTTGATGGTTATATTGGATTTTAATAAACATCCAATTAATTGAACTTTCTTGTTAAAAAAATAAAACAAAGTTTGCTTTATATATTAGATTTACTGCCTTTATTAGGTTTACTTTGGTTTAGATTTAGTACATCTCTTCTTGGTAAAAGTGTACTGTATGTGAAAAAGCCGTTTCAATTCAAACTTACCATTTCAGGTGTCTAAAAAAAGAAAACAGTTGACAATGTTTTCTCAAACCACAGGGTCTTTCTAACTCACATTTAAACTTTCAAGATGTATTTGTCATTTATTTTGCCATTCCTAGTATGAAAGGAAAGGAAAAGCATTTTTCAGTCTTGGGAAAATTCAGAAGCAATTTTTTGGTTCTCAGTTAATTCAGTTTCATCTTAAAAGTTCAAATTTAGCAAAGCACATGTTCCGTTGTTCATGCCAAGTGTGATAAAAACTAGTCGAAAAATAAAACCATTGCAAACAAGTAGAGCACTGCACTTCACTGCACAGTATACAGGCCACATCGTTTGTAGGTCTGATGTCACTGCCTGCTGGGCTGCCATTTGTGAGCACATGTAAGTCAGCCTTGAAAAGTTGATAGAAGACTATTTCAGATATGTGCGTTCAAATTGTTTTTTAAATATCCTCTCTGAATAGTGATATGCACACTCATGAACATTCAACCATTTGCCATCTTCTATCAGTAAAAGGTTATGCATTAGAAGACAATATTTTATTTCAATGCATCTAAAATATGCATAGCAAAGTTCCCTCTGTCTTTTTGTAATGTAGTCAAATTATAGACTACTTTGTGGAATTATAACTTTCTTCATTAGTTTAATCACAGTATTTACAGCATTAATCTAACACACATTTAGTTTAATATTCTTGAACTTCATTGAATAAAATATACATGCTTTTTATTTAAATTCAATTTAGGCATTCTGCAATCAACATGGACATTTTATGGGAACTTTTTAGTTATTGTATAGATTTCTATTATTTTATATGGTTTGCTCAGTTGGGAATTTACTGAAGGCCAAAGCATTATTTCTGATTAAAATTGTTTCAAAAGTGGCTAGTACTTTTATAACCTGATGTGCTTTTGAATTGAAAAATTATAATTTTGGATATAGTTTTACCAAATAATAGCAATGTTTACTACTTAGAACTTTCCTTTGAAAAAACAGAAAATATAATGAGGACTTAATCTTTTCAGTTTACTTATCATTGAATGCTATATATTTGTTCAAATAAAGTCTTTTTTCTACCTCTGTCTTAATTTGCTATTTTTCAAAATGACTGAGTTCTTAATAATTCTTCAAGCTTATTCACCTTTGGGATTCACTCTTAATTTATGCTCACATTCTGCTTTGTTCCTGTGGAGAAAGTCAAAGAAACATACTGACTTCCTCCTCAACAAATTTGTTCCTTCCTCCTCCAACTCTGCTCTCTCCCTGACACTTATTTTGCCCTTGTTGACTCTCTTGCCAGCAACTTTTTTTAATATCTACTTTTTTTTTCTCACACTACCACCCTCAAACTGAATCTTTATCAAATCTATGTCTGATTCATCAGTTTGCTTATTTCAGGTCAGAACTTGTATGCTTTCCCCAAAAGCAATTGTAAAGTTTTGGGGACAAACATCAGATACAGTATGTCTTTTTATTTAGTCCCTCCCACCCATTTTAAAAAATTTTGTGCTTTCCCCCCTATATATTTCTATAATTTTATCATCTCCCTATACTCACTTTTCTACTGTCTCATTTCTCTTTGTATTTGTGAAGGGACAACCTAATATTTTTGTCTTTTTTTGTGGTATTTCTGTTCTCTTTACACATAATATTCTTAGCTATGTGAGGTACTGCATTTATCTCTGATTTCTTTTGTATTTGGGATCCATCTGTCAATGCTTTTCTTTGATCTGTTTCAATTCAGCTTTCTGATTTGCACAGATATTACAATCTTACTACATTCACCTGTGCACTGTTAACCAAATGCAATGGCCTTATTATGGACTAATCTTTATTCTCTTAGCTATTTTAAGTCATAATTAGTCCTTTGGATGATTCAGAATCACATATTCTGCAACTCTTTCACTTTCCCCTTCCTTCCAGCTTTTCTTTCATGGCTGTTTGCTTGCTTGCTCATTCATTCATTCGCTTGTAGTTTTTATAGAATTTGCTTTTCACAGGGTATGTCCTGATGTTTGTCTCTTCTAAGAAAATTTGCTAGACATATTACATGTAATGTGGAAGAATAGGTGGGAGAAAGAAGATTTTTCTTAATGCATATTTTCAGCCCTTTGCCTGACAGTCTTCACCTACTCGATTTTTATTTCTTGTAGCCTGATACATTTTAATTGACTCTCTGTATTTTCCTATTGGCAGTACTTGCTTGAGCCATCTGATATCTAGTCATGTTCTTTTTATTCTTAACCTAAATTTAACATGATGAAGACTAATATGGAGTTTTGAAACGTTAATTTTCTTAATATTAATTTAACTCCTGATGAAGACTACAATATGAAGTACACATGCCAACATCATTAAGGCAGGGATTTTTATGGCCATGCAATTGTATATAGTCTGTTATTAACTAAATGCATCACTGTTAGCTCTTTGTCTACAGAACCACAAAATAAAGGAAGGAAGGAAAGAAGGAAGGAAGGGAGGGAATAAAAGAAAAAAGAGAAAAAGAACAGAACTGAACCTAAGAGATACAGGCCTTATAGTCATGAGAAGTAGCTTTACTTGAAACATTAATTCTTTAGGAAACTCTTTGTTGCTAAATTTAAACCAAAAGCTACAAACATTTTAAAATTTCATTTTCAATTCTTTTTGCTTTAGAGTTAACTTTCAAAATATAAGTGTGTGTGTGTGTGTGTGTGTGTGTGTGTGTGTGTGTGTAGCAACATGATGAGTCTGGAACATAAAATCAAGAGAAGCAAGCAGGAGATTTTTGACACTCCTTATGTTTTGCTGCCCTAGATACAGCACTCTTTGGGGATCTCCTATTGGAGCCTGAAGAAGTACCCTTTTTTGTGTATGGTGTTGGGGACTGAACCCATGGCCTTGTGTATGTAAGGCAAGCACTCTGCTGAGTTATATCCCTAACCCTTAAAGAAGTACCCTTTTAACAGTCTCTCACTTATAAAAACAAGTTTCTACTTCCTAACGTTTAGAATCAAAAGACTTTAAATTTATTGTAACTTGATTTGCATGCAGTATAATTTTCAGTTGAGGAATAAATTGGTGAAAATACACCAGATCAAAGAAATATTCATATAATGTGACTGAAAATTTGTAGTTGGAAATTTAGTACCTAAGATGCCTGTATTAAATCTGTTTTAAAAACGTAAATCTCAAAGGAACTTGTCTCCTTTGGTATAGTAGAAAACAGTGAAAATAGTCAACTCTTCATGATGATCTTCACTATATTCATTTGTAAATTGAAATTATAATTAAATATTTCAGTTATCTTCCAGCTTTAAAGAACTGCTTTTCATGGATTTCTAAATTTCTAGGTAGTTTGAATTCAGATGTTCTGAGCTAAGGCAGAACTACCTGTAGAGAAATGGCTTTCAAAAAAAAATTTTTTTTTTTTTAAACTGGAACTCAGAGTTTTACGTGCACACATACACACATAACTTTCACAAAATAATATATTTTTTTACCACATTCAGCATACTGTTTTGTTTTCTTTTAAGTTCAGTTTCATTGAAAAGAAAATCCTGATTAAGACTTAGTAAATTTATTTCATTATTCTTGAAAGGACAGTGGCTCAAAGTTTGAAATATATTGCTATAGTGATACTGTTAATTTGACTAGGCTAGAATATACCGAGTTTCCTCCTATATCTCTACATATGCATTTTAGTATTTCTTTTCTAGAATGGTAGAATATATAAGCAAAAGTGAGTGAATCACTCATTTAATAAATTACTTGACTGTATATAGTAATGAAGAGTAAATGGGTGTAAAGATGAAGAGGTGATCCTTTTCAATGTTCTTTCCATTATGATCTGCAAGCCTTTCTTTTTAATTTGTTTTTTAAGGCAGCCTTTTTTGAGATTGCTATAATTAATTTAGGATTTAACTTTTTTTTGTATTTCATATCTCTCTCAGGCATTTCATCTTTGTCTCTGTCTCCCTCTCTTTCACACACACACTCCAAGCATGTTGATTTATTGAAAATCAAGGTCACTTCTGTCTTGGGGATAAACAGGCCCATACTTGCTTGTGTGGCTCTTTGCATGAACTTCCTTCTTCCTTCCTGACACTAATGCATAGCTGGATGGAGGGAAGAGGATGGTAGCTCTTCTCATATCCTCTACATCAGTGGCTTCACATCAGAATCACCAAGGGAGTTTTAAGAATTCTGACACACAGATTTGCGCCTCATACCAAATACATCAAGATGAGACTATCTGGTAGTGAGATCTGGGCATCAGTACTTTGAAAAGATTCCTAGGTAATTCTAATGTGCTGCAAAGTCTGGGAACCATTCTTCCTGATTTTTTGTTTCATTTGTTTTCGTTTTTTGTAGTGAAAGAGTTGAGGTTTTTTTTTTTTTCTTTCTTTTTTGTTTGTTTTAACAGCCGGTAATAATGGCAAGTTGTATCTGTCCATTATAATGTTATGCCTAGGAACTATGGTAATGGGAACTCTCTTTAAATAAACACGTAGACTTAAAAATGATTATTTTCAAATGACTTTCTATATTGTTAAGCATGTGTCAGCATAGTTACCTTTGAGAACAGGCGGTCTATCCTCTTGACTATAAGGGAAAAGTGACCTAAAGTACCTTGTGTTCTCACTTTCTATCTGGAAGAAGGCATTTATACTCTGCCCCAAGTTTATTATGATGAAATACGATGATAATTGCATTCTCTTGAAACCCTACAATCATCCATAAGGTAGCCTTTATCTGGATAAACTGAAACTGGAAGATTTTCTGGAAATGTTGCAAGTTTGACATGTCATTCTTCACAGAATAAATACCAGATTATCTAGAATAGTCTAATCCATAGAACAAATACAGAGTTCTAAGGGTGGGAAGTCAGTTTGGGCAATGCCAGCCATATACTATATTTCAACTCGGTTATAGAGGGATACCTCTAAATATGTAAGATGGAAAAATTTCTGCTCCTCAATATAGGCCAGATACAAGTAGCTTACTTACTCAGATAGCTCTATAGTCCATGGCATCCTCCCAAGTCATTCATTTTTAAGTGGTTGCATCCATTTGAGTCATGATGTGAACATCACCCAGCAAACTGAGTCACAAATTAATTTACATATTGAAGAAATTGTTGTATTCAGTATACTGTAACAGAAATATTAGAGAAATTTTGCATTTGTGTTTTGTTCAGATTCAGAATCCACTCCAGTGTGGAAGGTTATCCCTAGGAACAAAAGTTAAAATCAATTGATCATATATTACATAATATTCATATGTGGAAGCAATATAACAACCAGAAGGGAGGATGAAATGAGATCTATTTGCTGAGAAATATGATGTAGAACATGAAAATTCACCAGCTGTAGGTCTCAAAATGGCTAAAACTCAAAAGGTTGAAAGGAAAGGCTTGGTTAAATATATTTTGGATGTTGCTAAGCTTAAATTATTGGAAAAATCTTATAGTTTTTGTTACATACAAACAATTTAGTTTGTATAATCTTTAGAAACTGTAGATTCTGGGATTTAAAAATAGAAAAGAACAAACTAGAAGAAAAGTTAAAGTTAACTGATTCTACTTATTTCTTACACTGCTTACTAGCCACTTCTCCAAATGCAATATTTCATCTGTGCTGGAATTAAGTATTTATTAATGTTCAAGAAACTAGGCAGTCATTTGACTGTGGCTTATTTTAGCTCACTCCTAAATTTAGAAGTGTTCCCAGATTGAAAAATGGTAAAAGGATTAGAGAACAAATGCACAGTTTTTAATTTATGCCTTGTTTTGGATTTTATATATATTTTGAAACTAGATTTCATTATCCCAATCATTCTGTACAGAACCTTTTAAAAGAGCAAAGTTAAGTTGTGTTATAATTTTTTGAGGTCCCCAAGTTTTATTTGTATAAATTATACTTCTTTTGTTTGTTCAATTAGCATCATTCCTAGAAATCATATATAGTAATTTTTAAAAATATTCAGGCATTTCCTATTTCTGAATTATTTGTGTACATTATCTGCCAATCTTTTGATGACTTTTACTTATTTTTACTTGGGAAATTTATGGTAAAGATAAAATCTGTTTATTGTGAATGCAATTTGGCAAGAAGGAGGCTATAACTACTTCTAAAATGAAATCTTTGGACTAATGGATTTTATTTATCCTTGTTCTTTTTGCAGTCCTAAACTATAATTAAATGAAAAGGTTTTAGCTTATATATTTTGTTTTGTTTGAGTTTTACAAACCAAAAGCAACATTGTGATAGTTCATTTCATAGAAGTTCTAATAAATATATCCTTACCATAGTGAACTGTTCAAGATAGAAATACCTGAACTAAAGCTTAGGATTTCTTTGCCATTAGTTCAAAAGTCTCTCTGGTAGATTTCCAAACTGAATGTCCCACCAATTTTCTCCTGTGGATTGCCAGTTGAGAGAAAAGTAATAAGACAGTGTTACATCCCTGTTTTATGTCTTTTTTGAGGGTTATTGTAGCTTAGGTGAAGTTTTTTTTTCCCTTTCCTACCTCTGTTGCTTTCACAACTTTGAGAAATGAAAAGTAGCTTCTCTTTACAGAAAAAGAAAAGCTGGGGATTCTTTATCTAAGATAAACTGATGTAACAAAAATCTTCCATATGGATTTGGTTACTATTTTAATTTAGTGAGCCTTTGTTGATTGCAAACCATGACTGAGGCATTATATAAGGCACCAAGGAGATTGTAGGATGAATTAAATACAGATTCTCTGTGATTTGTGGAAACACTATACTATAAGATCAAAAGTGATGAGCCTTAAGTTCTAGAAAGAAGCTCAGGAGAAATCCCTTGGGAGCCTAGGGGAGATTTTGTGAGGAATCTTGGAAGGCTTTATGGGTGGGGTACTTGTTGAGGCTGGACTTTCAGAAGTCCAGGAGGAGGCTTTCTGTACAAAAAAAAAAAAAAAAAAAAAAAGTCATTAACAAAATAAACAAAAAGGAGGTAAGGGAGCAAAGGCCTATTTAAGAAATAGATAATGTTTTTGATGCTTGTGAAATAGAGTATGTAGGGAAGGTAAAAGGAAGCTTAGAAAGGCTAGGTGCCATAAAATGGAATATTTTACATATTAAGACAAATTGGGCCTCTAATTAAATAGAAATAAGTGATAAATTTAATTGACTGTTACTATGAATTCTATTGGAAGAAGCCATGTTACTATTGTACAATTTACATATTCCACTTAACAACATGTTTAGACTATGTTTATAACTCAGTACACTTTGAGCTCACTCTATTTTTTAAAAATTTTTTTTTAGTTGTAGTGGGACATAACACCTTTATTTCATTTATTTATATTTATGTGGTGCTAAGGATCAAACCCAGGGCCTTGCACATGCTAGGCAAGTGCTCTACTGCTGAGCCACAACCCCAGCCCTGAACTTACTCTTTTTAGCATCTTTACTGTTAGGTTATATGAATAAACCATACCTAACATAACCTGTCCCTTTTTATGTGCACATAGCTATTCCTATATTTTTGCTATTATAAAAATTGGTACAGTGAACATTTCCCTTTCTATACTTATATTAGATATTGTGTTAGCTTTTCATTGCTATGACAAAATATCTCAGAAAATCAACTTCAAGGAGGAAAGACTTGATTTAGCTCACTGTTTCAGTTCATAGTTGCTTGCCCCCTTGCTTTGAGCCTTTAGCAAGGCAGCAAATTATGGTGGGGAGCATATGGTGGAGTCAGGCTGTTCACCTCTTGGCCATGGTGAAGCAAAGAGACAAAATGAGGAAGGGGCTGGGGACATGATGTAACTTTCCAGGGCATGTCCCCACTGACCTACTTCCTCCAACTAGGCTCCACCTCCTACAGTTTCTACCACTTCCCAAGAGGCCATTCAATTATGAACCCATCCATGGATTAACCCAGTGATAAAATCAGAGCCCTCCTGATCCAATCACTTCCCTTTGAACACTGCTGCATTGGGGATCAAGTCTTCAACACATGAACCTTTGAGGGACATTCCAGATCCAAACTCTTACAGATATCTATAGGATAAGTTACTAAAAGTGGAATTTCTGGGCTATGGGCTGTATCAATTTATAGTTACTCCATAAGTATATGAAAATTTGTTCCCCCACCCTCTCACCAGTTCCAACTATGTCAGTCTTGACATAATTAAAAAGTTGATCTTATTGATAAAATTAGAAATTGGCATCTAAAATAGGAAGGTATCTACTAACTAGGGAACATATAACTCTGGGGAACGTGTAATCTTGGGATGGGATGGTATAAGTGAAAATGTATAGGAATAATGTGACATGCCTTTCTAGATTGTTAATTTTTCTTAAGAATTTGGCAGGAGTGCATGTTATTTTCATTTTAAAACAAGCTGAAAAAATTGAAGGTAGAAAGTAGAATTTATATGATTTCTTTTTTATTAATTAAAAAGAACATTTATTCTATTTTATTATTAAATTATATATACTATAGCACCTTGCATAATGGAAATTACTGTATAAATTTTATTGCTGCATTATCCAACAACTGTTATAAAACAAAATCTCTCTTCATTGCTCATCCCAAACTACCAACATATACGAAAAAGGAATGACAAATTTCTTATTTATTTTAATATTCTGATAGAATTGTTGCATACACAAATCAAAAGATATCATAGAATAGAATTTAATTATCACCTACTTTTATTTCTTTTTTCTTTTCAAGTTGTAAGCAAACTATTACATTGCTTAAAAAAACTTCATTATGATGTGTTCCTGTACATTTCACTTTTAATTTAAAGGGTAACTTTTTATTTATTTTATTTTATTTTTATTTTTTGTGGTACTAGGGATTAAACCTAGGGGCAATTTATCACTGAGATACATACCCAGTCCTTTTTACTTTTTATTTTGAGACAGGGTCTTGCTCAGTTGCTGAGGTTGGCCTTGAACTTGCTGTCCTTTTGCTTTAGCCTTCTGGTTGCTGTGATGGTGTGCACCATCACACCTGACAAAAAGTAATTTTTTAAACTTTAAGATGTCAGTTTTTTTCTGATACTTCATAATTTACACTACTTTCTTAAGTGGTAGATGAATTGAGGGGAATAGAGGCTAATTCAGATTTAAGATACATTCAAAAGAAAGAAACAGTAACAGATAATTATTAATTTTTGTCTGTTGTTCCCAAGGAGGATGGTAATCATCAGACTTTAAATATTTTTAACAATGAAACTCTTAAAACTCATTGGCATGCAGAATATAAAATATGTAATGTGGATCTGTTCTGTAGGAGCAGGGTGAGAACCCTGGATTTCTGTTCACTGGCCCTCTCCATCTATTCTTCCAGTGACTCCTGATATTGTTGTCACCAACAATACCTGGGTTATTGGGAACATGGTTCAGGAAAAATACTTTCCTTGGTGATCTTTTTTTAAAATTTTTTAATTTTTATTTTAATTTTATTTTTTTATTGGTTGTTCAAAACATTACAAAGCTCATGACATATCATCTTTCATACATTTGATTCAAGTGGGTTATGAACTCCCATTTTTACCCCAAAACAAATTGCAGAATCATATCCGTTACACATCCACATTTTTACATAATCCTTGGTGATCTTGATGCCTCTGCTTTTCATGAGACACTAGATGAAAATCTTTAGATTGCTTCAATCGATTGATCTATATTCTACTTTATTCTAAGAAGATGATAAATCCTGAATTTGATATGTGAAATTATAAAGGCTCAAGGTTTCAGGTTTCAAGTTTCTTGGCTGAAGCAAACAGGTCTTGGAACTTCATTTTTTTCATATTCATTATTGATTTACATCATCAGGGCCGACATAATAATAAATTAAGATACCTCTGTGCCTCTGTGACCCTCAGAGAACCTTCTTATTGTGATTCCTGGATCCTTTCTCTTTTGATTTTTTTTTTTTTTAATATGAGGCTTTAAAGAAATGTTACACTTGGGGTTGGATGCTTTGGACTCTGCTCCTGACTTCTAGGATTTTCTAAGCCAAAATAATCATTCTGATGGAAAACTTAAAAAATAACTCACTACATTTTATGATAATGTTTGTCTTTGTAATAATCATGTGTTTCTGAGATATGTTAAATCTTCTCTGGTGATTCTAAAGGTATATTTATTCCAGACATTCTGCCTTAAATAATGTCTTATAATAATACTGTATTTTATGATCATGCTGCAGATAGATCTAGCAATAAGGCTGAAAAGTAATGGCATGTGGTAAAAGCCACTAATGCCAGTACTGCATTAAAATTTATGATTAAGATGAGCACAATGGGTCATGCCTGTAATTCAACTACTTGGGAAACTGAGGCAGGAGGATCATAAGTTTGAGACCAGCCTGGGCAACTTAGGGAAAACCCTGTCTTAGAATAAAATAAAAAATCCTGGAGATGTAGCTCAGTGAATTAGAGCATTTGCTTAGCATGTATGAGGCGCTAGGTTTAATCCCCACTACCACCAAAACAGACAAACAAACAACACTTGTCATTAAACCCAAAAGGAGATTGGAGGTATGATAAGGTGCTCCTATTGATGTTCAGAAAGTTTATCTATGAAGCATGAACCCAGATAGAATTGAAAAGATAAAAATTTTACAGAGATTTTAGTTTTCTCATTTTTTTGGTAATTATTTATTTGGTACTTTAAATTGTTGTAGTAGTTTTTACTAATGGTGAAGAGGATTCTAAACCTTGAATGTCCAGGATAATTCTGCATATGACAGTGTGCACATCCATTGGCTTTCTTATTTGACATTGTATCTCACAAAGATATTCATTTTTAAATTATGGATTTAATTAAAATTTTTATTTTTTAATATTCTTTTAACCTTCAACTAATGAATGGATAGGAAAGAATTGGATGTTCTTCATTTTATCCTGAATTTTATAGCTTCTATAGTTCTGATCAGCAACATATGAATCCTCTGACCATTTAATCATATTTTTCTTAAAGAAAATATTTATGAAATGCTAATAAACTATTAAGTGAACAAGTAATACAATATGTGATAATTTTTACACCCTTCCTGCAGTGTGTAAAATCTTAATACAAACTTGGTGTATACTTGATAACAATTTACATGTTTATTTTACCATCTGGTAAATGTGTAAACGATATTTTGAGAAGCACATTTCATATTCACTTTAACAACTTATCCTTGACAATATGTGCCCCATCTTATGTATCGACTGGAAGGATCTTGGAATTTTTTGAAAACATGAATCCAGGAAAAAAAAATTCCTGTCCTAGTTTGCTTGTTTTAAAAATTATGGAAATTTAAGATTTAGGTTTTTGTACCAAACTGAGGCATTGTGTTGTTTGCTGACTGTTACCAGACATCCTGCTAATTAGGGTAGAATAATCAGAGAGGCTTCCAAATATTATATAATGTACATCAAAACCAGGTTTCTTACCAACACTACAGGCCACTTAGGTAGCAATAATAAAATAAATAGATTGTGTGTGTTGTTGTATAACAGTATCACATCTTTTCTAGAGTGTTTGGCTTGCTATCACTTGTGTCTAAATATGGGAAGATCATTTTTCCAATGCGCTGCAATGAACCTCAAGTGGATAGCTTTTATCGAATACTTTAACAGCATTTACGACACTTTGGCCTTCTGCCTTTTTTATTTCATTCTTTTTGCTTATTGGTCTCACTGGAATAAATCTCAGGGACTTGCACAAAATAAGCAAACAGATGATTCCCTATTTAGTTTTTGTTTAAATGCACTCTTTCTGAGCTGGTAATAATCTGAGAACCTTTGTAAAATTTCATGGACTACCTCTACATACTAATTACCATCTGCCCATCTATAATAAAGGGCTTGGTAAGCAAATTGTAAATGTTAGCTTTAACAAACTTATTCCTCATAACAAAATCTTTATGTTGAAATCAAAATACAACTCAAAACCACACATTTTTTATCTGTTAGATTTAGAAATCAAAGTACAGGGCCATCTTTGAATATTTCTGTAAATGAATTATCATCAATTGTTTTTAAAATTCTAAATAGCAGTTTGAAACTCCTCAGATTAGTTCCCCTTATCATTTGTCTCTTTATAGAATGACTATCCTACTGTTAATGATCATGTAACATAATTCTGAGAAATATCTGAGTTCATCTTTTTCTACAGCTGATTTGAGTGAGCTACATTGTTCCTGATGCGTTATAAAGCTTATAACCTACTTTCTGCAACAACCATACAAGATAAACAGCAGCTTTGCTTTCAGGTAGAGATTGAGGCAAAGGAAGTTCAAACTATGTAAACCTTCTTATGGTTATACAACTAGTAAACGTTAGAGCAAGAATTGAACCCCAGTTTAGCTCATCTGAAACCACCATTGCCTCAAACTTATTAGTAAGGAGGATATAGAATCTGATTTTAATGAATTATTAAAATATGCAACATAGTGCCAACTAGTCTTGGAAGAATAAAGTTGCCTAACATAGGTATGAAATGATAAGATAGAGACTGGGATGACAGAAGAAAATGGAGATGATCTCTTAGAATCCACACAGCACTTTGACTTTTATAAAATCTGCCTCTGTTTGAGCTATTATTCCATGCATCCAATCAATTACCTCAAGCCAATCCACTTAGGTTTACTTTGCAATGAAATGATTGGAAATTCAAATCAAGTGTTTAAGCACCAACTAATATTTGATTAAAAAAACAAACAAAAATAGTATCTCAGACACCATGGCAACTCTGGAAAACAGTTGATTATTTTTAAATAACAAGTATTATAATGATAATATTAATAACAAATACTTATTGAATGCTTCTCTTATGACACTCTTCTAATTTCTTAAACAAGTACTAACAATCCTGTGAGACACCTATTATTGTTATTATTATTTCCATTTTGCAGATGAAGGAACTGAAACACAGATCAAGTAACTTGTCTAAGGACACAATAAATAATAGTTGAACCAGAGTTTGAACTCAGACAATTTTGTTTTAGAATAATGACTATTAGTAGTATGGTATTAAGTGTTAAGATAAATGAGATGTTAACTGATCTATTTCTCATTCAGGACTATTACTACAAAAATTAATATGAAGAAAAACAATGGTATCAAATAGGAATTAAAAACTTAAGGAAGAAATGAATCTGCAGTGATTCTTTAGTCCTTTAGTTTATTTAATTATGTAAAACAAGAGCAAACGAAATAGATAGTTGCTTTTCATTTTTCAAAACAGAATTAGGGTTTTATTTAAGGTATATAATATTCATTATTTCTTCCAAAAGGAATAATAGGAAAATATGTTGTTTGTGGATCTTCCAAACATTCCTCATTATTAGTGTCTTATGGCTCTTTATTGTTATCAAATTGAACTATTTCAGAATTAAATATAGTTTAAGTATGTAAGCTTCCTTCATGGCCAATGAACTGAAAAGATTACACCTTTTATTTATAATTATTAGTGTCTCAGTGATATTTTTGTAGTACAACTTCTTTTGTATAACTTAAATAAAGTATATCTGGTAAAATAGTTATTATTTTAAATTAGAGAAAAGCATTTTCACTAAAATTGCATTATGTTTTGAAATTATCAGATTTTATTTAGCATGCCAATAAATTTATCCTGGTAATAAATTAATATGTACAGTTATAAAAAATGTTTGGTGCTATCCAAGAAAAATGCTTCTGAATGTGTAAAGTATATGCAGAATCCTTTAAACAGCTGACTTAATTTTCAAACTCAGGAGTGTGGTAACATCAAGTTATTGAAGAAAACTGGAGTTTCCATTCCCTGGAATTTATGATTAAGACAGTTTTGAGTTTATAAAGGTTTCAATTGCCCTTTCAGTTCTGGTAAGCTCCCGTACCTGAAATGAGAACTGACAGCTAAAAAACCTCCTGACCCCATCTCTTACCTGTACAGGTGAGGAATTCACTGGCCTGGCCTCAGACTCCAGAGCTAATCATACAGAGACTGAGTTAAATCAGTTCTCAGAGTGCTCCGCAAATGGCTAAATAAGGCATAAGCATCACTCAGAATTCCAGTCATACCTGAAAAACCTTGGTTTTATGTTCTGCTTAAAAAAGGATTAATTTCTGTATGTTCTTTTGTAGTTTTTAAACTTAAATGGTGCAGTTGCTTTAAAACAAAATCATTCCCATTACTACAGTATATCAACAACCACTGACTGCTAGTACTGTTTATATTTATTTTCTTCTGGGATGTTTGAACTTGGGTATATTTTCTTCCTGTATATTTTTAAGGAAAGGACAATATTTGTGGAATTCATTAGAAGCTTGTTAAATTTACATGGAGTCATCTAGTCACTCATTTGGCCAATAATAATGGTCAGAACCTTTGAAAGAGTTTGCTAAAATAAAAATAGTTTTTAGTTTTTTTGAAAAAATAATATCAACTAAAATATTTACATAGAACAAACACATGGTAGGCCTAATCACTGTAAGCTTACAGATCAAGTTGCTTTTTATTTTGCTCTAAAGTTGAATATTTTATTTTATATGCTTTATATTTATTATTATTTTCCTCAAGAAATATCCATTTAAAAGTGAAAATTTTTTGATACAGTTTGTTTGTGTTGGGTACTAGGGATTGAACTGAGGGGCACTTTACAACCAAGCTAAGTCCCTAGCCCTTTTTATTTTTTCACTTTGAGACAGGTTCTAAGTTGCTTAGGGCCTCACTAAGTTGCTGAGGCTGGCCCTGACCTGGAGAGTCTCCTGCCTCAGCCTCTGGAGTTGCTAAGATTACAGGTATGCACCAAGATTACAGTGCCAGGCTAGTATAGTTTTATTACTAACCAAATGTGTATATTTATATCAATATCAAAATATGAAATCAAATTTCACAAGCAAATTATGTTTTCTTTTCTAATAATGAGATTTACCAAAGAATTTCTCATTGAATATTCCCTCTCATGAGTCTTTTTAAAATTATTGTTAATCTCAAAATGTAAATTTACTTTCTCTTTCTTAACGAAGATGCAATTCTATAAAAAGGAGACAAATAGGACATGTATAAAATAGTAATAGAATTTCTTTTATGTTTATGGGGCTTATTTTTATGGTTTCAAATAAATATAGCTATGTGCAAATTGAGAAAAATTTCCTCCCATATTTTAAAGATAGTTCGCAGTTTGAAACTCCTCAGATTAGTTCCCCTTACATTTTGACACTGCAGGTTTATCTTGGGGGCAGAATGTTTGCCTTGTATGCACAAGACCTGGGTTCAATCTTCAGCACCACAAAATAAATGCAAAACCAAAACTGTCTCTGTGTTTTTATGAATGGGCTTTTAATTTTGTGGTCTCAGTTTTCAAATAAGACATCCACAAAAGGAGTGAATACTTCTGAATGCTTAGTTTTGATAGTTTATTTAGTACCTTATTATGAAAAAATTAATTGAGCCTATTTGTGAGACAAAATATTCAAATTTATTTCTGTGTCTATGGTGGTAAAAATGGTCTGAAACTGGATCACATGCTTTTTTCCAGCAGCACTGCTTCCTCTCCTCCCACCCCAACAAGTGTCCTTCTGAATAAACTGAGGTTTTCTTATAGGGTAGAGGCCTGATTGTAGCTCTTGTTCTTGATCGTCCCAGGCTCCTCAAACTGTGTCTTTGTTTGATAAATGGCTTCTCTAGTTCTTTCTGAGTAAACTCAACCTCTCCTTTTCTCCTGTATTTATTGAAATTTGCTTGAATATCTTACCAGTTGTTCTTAACCATGCTGCTCATTAGAATCACTTGTTATGCTTCAAAATGAAACAAAACAAAACAAAAAAATAACAGATGCCCAGGCTAAAATAAGAATCTTTGGAGCAGAAGCTAGGGCATTTGTGTTTAAGAAGTATCCAGATAATTCTAATGATTATCCAGGGCTGAGCACCACTGAACTAAAAGGATGAAATGCTTGTTTCAGAAGTCGGCACATAGGTTGAGCAGAAATTTGGGGCCTGGAGTCCTTCCAGTATCCCTAAAGTCACTTTGTGTGAATAATGTCTCCTTTGCTTATTCGAAGGCTAGCCATGGTGGGTAACCCAGGGAGGACAAGCTGTTTAGAAGTATGTATCCACTAAAAGTCTGTAGAATTTGTTTAATTCGTTTATCATCCCCAAGTAGGAAATAAGAAGTCAGTTTTATCTGTCCTCTCCCTTAAATTATGTTAATATTTGGCATTTTAAAATAACAGTTATTTTGATTTACTCTATTTCTGCTTAGTGTTTGCAAAAATTTCAATACATTATGTAATGGCTTTGACAACTTATCTGTTATTTGAGTACCTTTATAGAAGGAAATAAAAACAACTCCTCTTTTTGGATAGGTCAATAAATAATAGCCAGAGCTTGATTAAATCCAGTCACAAGCGCTGGCATTTAGATTAGGTGCTATCTGAAACTTGCATGGATTAATCGATTCTTTTCTTTTAAAGATCTTACACTGAGTTGCACCATAGTGGATCAAATACTTTTAATTAACTCAAATGAAAGCAGTATCCAGCACCTACCTATGGTCTCAGAAATTGTTTTGCTGTTTGGTGGAACTAAAATTGTACAGACTATTTGATGGAACCTGTTCAAACTGGTTCTTAAGGAATTAAGATAATTTAAAGAATCTTTAAAGCCTATATTACTTTGGATTAAGTAGATGTTTGTAAAAAAAAACTAATTTTACATTGGAATTAAGCGTGGCTCTGGGAATCTATTCTGGGATCTGTAAGTTATTTAATTTTATTGAGTTGCTATCTCTCCCTCAACAATTTGAGTATGATGTTTCCCTATACATATTATAGAGAGATTGGGGGAAAGAAAACCTTTTAATAAATGAAATATTATTGAACCTTCAATAAAGCTATGTTGAAGTCATTTAATAAAATATGTTATAAAATAGTGAATTATAGCACTAAAAGTGCTAAATTATTAAGAACCCAATACAAAAGGTCTAATGTATCCCTGAAGTACTTTGTACTACCTTTTGAATATCATATAGTTGACTGTATTTAATGAGTAGCTTATGTTTATTTCTTTTACTAGACTTTGCTGGTCTAGAAAGCAGGGGCTCTATTTGTCTTCATGTTGAGTCCAGTATAGACGTTGGCACATAATGGACTCAATAAATTCTGCTCAATGAATTTTACTTATGTCTTGTAGATGACAATTTCATCATCTTACAAAAATTAGTATATTGTTTTTTAAAAAAAATTTGGGAGGAACACTATTTGAAAACAGTTTTGTGTCTGAAAATGCAAACATAAATTTATAGAAGATTCATTGCTTTTGAAGAGGTGCATTGGATCTGGAAGTGAATAATACTATTAAGACATAGCAACTACTGGAGGACTGAGGCCTTCTGTTTGGTAGTAGATAGTGAGGTGTATAGGAGGGACTGTGGAGTTTAGAATTAGAATTGGATTTGACTGTACTACTTTCATGCTGGGTGACCCTGAGAAAATTAATGTTTTAGTTTTAACTTCTTTGTGAAATAGGGATAATATTACTTTGTAAATTAGTTGTCATGATTTAGTAGAATCCTTGTTATAGTCTCTGATAAATGTCTAGACTTAGTAGGGACTATGTTAGCTGTTATAAAATAAATCAGCAAACAGATTCCTTTCAGGTGGAAAATGATTTTAAAATGTGCTTTTATTTTCCAGATGGTCTTTTCAATTGAAGAGGAATCTCTGGTTTTTCTCTTTTTCTTTTACTCTGATTTTCTGGAAATTAATTTCTAAAGATTTTCAAATTAAATGTTATAAAAAGTTGCATAAAATATATTTGACTCTTTGCTGATAAGGGATCTTATACTATCAGAGGATTACAAGATGAAGATAAACTGGTAGTTTTCATACTAGCCCTGTTAGTCCATCACCAACTTTCTATACAATTTGGAGCATTTGCCTGTGTTGGCTCAAGAGAGGCCAATCGAGACACTAATAGCTGCATTTTCTCCATGAATACACCCTTGGATCACACATAGAATTCCTATTAACAGCAATGTGAGTTAAACTTGTAAATCCCTTATGCATTGATGGGAGAATAGACCTTTTAGTTTACTTAGCCATCTTCCAGTTATTTGGCACTTTCCCCATCCCTTGTGAGTTCTCCAACATTTTCATTAAAGGCTTTTCTATTTTCTATTCTGCTTCATTCAGTTTGGGTTGTAATTCATGTTGGCCTGATGCCTTGGCAGCAATGAATGATTCTAATTGCCTCACTATCTATCTAGTCTGGCCTACTCATAAAGCCTTTCAACTTTTCATTCAAGCTTCCCTGCAGTATCAACTTCATGGGTCACAAACTTCCCACTCATATCTTTTCATTGCATCTTAGCTGCTTACCTCTTATGTATTTAAGAAACTCAAGAGAGTTCATCATTATTTCATTCCTTTTCTGTTATACCACCTCATCCTTTTTGTAAAATTAAAGCAGCTGCCAAAACCTTAAGGATGCAATGACGACTTTTGTCCAGATATTGTATCAGAAGAGCTAGATATACCCCAGTTCATATTTACTTCAGCTAGCTGGAGTAAAGCATTAGAAATTAGAAAAACATTTTAAGTATTTGTCTATGTTATTTATTCTGATATCTCTTTCACTACAATCAGTTCCAATTTTTTCCCACCCACTTGAAATACACCATTTTTCTTTTCTGATCATGAAGATAGGCATAGTATGAGGATGATAATGATAAACTGAAAACAAAGGACCTGCTTTGAATTTGTGATTTTCTGGCACACAAGGAGGCTGCTCCTGTACTCTGTATAGCATGGGTGTTCTGTTTGATTCTGTGTGGCAGTGATTATTTTGGAGATTTTATGGGAACTTTTCTCCTATGAGAGAAAAATGTAAACAGCCCCTTAATATTTTTTAAAAAAGCATTTCATATTAACAAATTATGAAGTATTTAATTTTTAACTTCTTACTCCTCCTTTAAATATTCTTAACATTTAGAAGAATGTTAAGAATGCTAAAGCTTTTTATTTTACAAAATTTCAAATATTATGTATTATTAATACCCCACCCTCCCTGCTGATGCACTTATCTATCCATTGCTAGATTTAGAAACTTCGAGAGTCAGGTTTGTTTTTTCTTTTCATGGCAAGACTACTTTATTGTATACTTCTATAATATCTGAAGTATATTTTTGTAATATCTGAAGTCTCTATTTTTCTGTGAAAGGATCTCATTTGTCTCCATCAGCCAAGATGATTATTGTCAAGAATTGGTTAAGCTTTTCAAAATGAGATTTAAAAATCAACCATTCCTTCATTTATTATCTAGAATACTTACAAAAAGTATTACCCTCCTTATTTGGTTACAAAAAGGTATATTAAACTTTTCCCTTTATTTGCCAATTTTCAGAATAATGTGTTGGTTCACCAATTTTCCAAAGGGGACCAGTGAAATGTTCTTTCTCTTATCATTATGGATTTAAACATATTTAAATGGATTTAAACATTTCATTTCATTGTAGTTATAATCAGTTTTCATCTTTGGGCTATCCACTATAAATCTTGATTTCTTTTGGCAGGACTCTCATTAGTTTCTGATTGCATCCTTTCCTTTCTCAAACAAGATATATTTATCTTCATCTTGAATTCTAAATGGTTCATCTAAATTCCCATTTCCCACCAATTATATATTCTTTAATGACCTCTACTTCATTGGAAATTAGAAGCCACAATCTGGATGCTAAAAGTGGTCATTGCTACCATTCTGGTCCTTTTAGGGGACTGTGTGAAGCATTGGTCATATGAGCACACACATACACATGCATAATCACTTAACAGGATTATAAAAGAAAACACATCATGGGTTAGGATTTTCAATTCTGATGCAGGACTCTATAGAGTTTTAATTTAAACATCTAAATCTTAAATTTTTATCCCCTTTTTCTCATGCTAAAAATTCCTGCTTATTATCTCAGCAATCTAATTATCTATGTTTTCTCCACAATATACTTAAAGGAGTCCACAACAACAATACCAACAGCACGACTAAAAAATAATGACTGATAAGAGTTTGAGATTTTTACAGCTTTTTTTTTTTTTTTTTTTTTTTTTTTTTTTTTTTAGCCCTAGGAGATCCCAGTAAATAATTACTGTGTTTTAAGGAATGTGGAGTGTTTCATTTTTGTGCCTATGCCATCAACTAGTGTGGAAAGAAAATTATGGCCTTCATAAAATGTCCATGTCTTAATCCTGGAACCTGTGAATCTTACCTTATATATCAAAAGGGATTTTTGAAAATATGGTTAAATTAAGCATGTGACTGGGGAGTTTTCTTTGACTATTCAGGTTGGCTTAATGTAATCACATGGATTATTAAAAATGCAAGAAGGAGGCAGAATAGGAGGTTGGAGTGATGTGATATGAGGACTCAACCCAGCATTGCTGTCCTTGAAGATGGAAGGGGGCCATTGATAACGCATGGTATTGTTTTCTCCGTAACTAGAATATACAGATCTGGTTTACCAAAGATTTGAAAACAAGGTGAGCCTTGTGCTTACTGCAATTATGTGTAATGATCCATTTGTAAATATTTAGCTGTGCTTATAATTCTATTCATCAGAGGCAGGAGTCTGACTCTTCACTTTTGGCATGGTCAGTTGATTATTAAAAAATATTGATAAAATATTGATCATTTTGACTAGTAGTCAGTGGGCACTGAATCTTCCCTTTACAATTTGGTTTCCATCAGACTAGATTAAGGCTCCATGTGTCATTCAAACATTTTTTCCCTCTGTTCACCAAATGTTTTCAGTGTAGGATGCACTCATCATGTAATGTGACCTCTGCTTTGTGTTTTCATTGGATGAGTTGGTACAGGGCAGCAGAGAAGTATTTGTTCTGAGAGCCATTCTGATAGCTAACAGTGGCTTGTGAAAATGATCACACATGTCTCCAAGTAAACCAAAACTAAGTAGGTCCCTGACTCAACTCTTTCTTGGCAGAACCCAAATTCCAGAAGCCATCCTGTACCACCCAACGTAAGAGGAATATGGAGAAGTTGGAATAAAAAGAGACAGTGGTCTTAACTTAGTGAGGCTACAATATATTACTTTTGTAAATCTTCAAAAATGATATTTCCCTGATAATCCATTGCTAAAACCATTTTTCAGGAGTTTGGAAGAGGTTTGTATTAGTTTCTTGTTGTTGCAGTAACAAATCACCACAAACTTGGTTGCTAAGCCAATGCAGATTTATTCATACAATTCTAGAACTCAGAGATCTGAAGTGGGTTTCAATGGACTAGAATCAAGGATTATATTTCTAATGGAGCCTATCTATGGAAGAATCTGTTTCTTTTCCCTTTTTTAGTTTCTAGGGGCTATCTGTATTCTTGACTAATAGTTTCATTTTCCCTTCTTCATAGTCACTGGACAGCATCTTCAAATCTTTCTGACTGATCCTCTGCATCCTTTTGCAGAGGTCCTTGTGACTACAAATGGGCTACAGGATAATTCCTTATCTCAAGATCCTTAATTCTGTTGCATTTTCAAAAGAACTTTTACCAGGTGTATTAGTCAGGGTTTTCTAGTCATACATTGTATATATGATTATTTATAATCATATGTGTGATTACTTATAATCAAATTTTTGTTATTTGGCTATTATCTAAATAAATAATAATAACCATGCCAGTGGCTCTTGAGGTTGTTTTTGCTCCCTAGGAAACACATATCAGTGTCTGGAGATATTTCAGATTTTCACAACTGGGGAGGAAATGTAGTGGTTAGAAGACAGGGATATGTCCAAACATCCCATAATGCACAGACAAATAATTATCTGATCTGTAATGCTATGGTTGCAAGGTTTATTGTTAACCTATGCTGCTCTTCTCTTCATTCTCTCATATCTTAAGTCAGTATTCTGATGCATGTGTTGTTTCCTCAGATGGCTTACATTGGTGATATAATCTCTGTATTCTTATATGTCTGCAAACATCTTTATTGTACTTGGCAAGTGAGTGGTATATAGTTTTTCATTGTAAAATAACTTTTTTTTGAATGATATCTTGGCTAGGTATAGGATTTTTGAATTGCATTACTTCTAAGTATTCTGTCAATGTTATTTTCTTTCTATTTTCTAAAGTTGCTGGTGCCAATTTGATTTTTTCCTTTTCCTTTATAAATAATTTATTCTTTAGTTCTAAAGTTTGTTATATTTTTGTCTTTGAAACTTGGGACTTTTTACTAGGATGTACTTAAGTTTCCCTCCCTCTTTCCCTTCCTTCTATCAGTGAACTATTTCAAATATAGGCTTCAGTGTTTTCATATTCTCTCTCTCTTTCCTCCTCCTCCTCTTTATTTTTCTATTCTTCTTTTTTCTTTTGTTCTGGGGATAGACCCCAGACCCTGGCACATGCTAGGCAAGGGCTCTGCCACTGAGCTACATCCCTAGTGCTTCAGTGTTTTCTTATTCCAGGGGAGTTCATTTTTTTATTTCTTAAATTATTACATATCTTCCATGCTTAAATATAGAATATTTTTTTATCATCCCAGAAAGATTCCTCTTGTCCCTTTTCAGACATTTTCAAGGGCCCTCTTTTGTCAACTGCTCTTTGGACTTTCTTCCCTTTGATTAGTTTTGCCTTGCTAGAATTTCATACAAAAAGACTCACACTGTATTTTGTATTTCATAGTAAAAGAAGTCAGTTAGAAAAGTGTGAGTCTTTTTTGTATGATATATTTTGAGGTTCATCCATGTGAGCTGCCTGTATCAGGGGTTTGCTTCTTTTTATTACTGAGTGGTATTTTATTCTATGGATATGTCACAATTTGTTTATCATTTCTCTTGACATTGGATATTTATTTCCATTTTTGAACTATCATAAATAAATTTTCTACAAACATTATTATGCAAGATTTTTTATGTACATGTGTTTTCATTTTTTGGAGGTAAAAATATAGTCATGCAATTACTAGGCCATAGGGTAGCCACATATTTAATTTTAGAGAAAACATCCAGACTGATTTTCAAAGTAGTTAGTAGGAACATTAGTTGGTATAAACATAAGTGTGGAAATTGCATTAGCAACTTAGTTAAGCATCAGTTGATCATGTCAATTGGTCAATTCCAAGATTCACTATTCCATCTCATTAATCTGTTTCTCTAGGTCTCCATCAATTCCACATGGTTTTGATTACTGCAGCTTTACAATAAGTCATGAAATCAGGATTGTAAGTTCTCCAGCTTTGTTCTTTTTCAAGATTGCTTGGCTATTTTAGGTCACTTACATTTTCATATGAATTTGAGAACCAGCTCATCAATTTCTAGAAAAGCTTGCTATGATGAATCTATAGATAGAGATGGATGGAATAATACTGAGTCTTTCAATCCACAATCATGATATATATCTGTATTTATAGGCTTCTTTTTTTCCCTACTGCTTTGTAGTTTTCAGAATAGAAGTCTTGAACATACTATGTTAAAATTGTCCTTATGTATTTTTTCTTTTGTAAATGATACCGGTTTTAGAATTTCATTTTTCAATAATTTATTTTAAACAGTAAAACTATGATCACAAACTTTTATTTTGCAGTCGTGCTAGCCTAATTTTTAAGATGGCTTTGGATTTTCTATAAACATGATGGAATGGCAAAAACTACAATAACTACATTTTTACATCTTCCTGTATAATCTATAAACTTTTTTTTTTTTTGGTCTTATTGCACTTGCAAGGATATCAGTACTATGTTAAAAAAAGGTGACTACAGCAGATGACTTGCTTTGTTTCTGATTTTAGGGCAGAATCATTCTATCTTTTATTAAACAATCTTGGAATTCTACAGGCTTTTTATAAATGCTGTTTAATAGTCAGATGAGGAAGTTTTCTTCTAGTTTGCTTAGATATTTTTATTTTTTAAAAAATGTTTTAATTAGTGTAGAGTTTCTTTGAACAATCATGAATGGGTATTAAATTTTGTCACTTTTTTCCTGCATCTTTTGAGATGACTGTGTACTTTTGCTTCTTTATTTTGTTAATGTGATGGATTATATGAATTGATTTTCAAATATTGAACTGATCTTTCATTCCTGGGAAAATCATGCTTATTTTAAATTTCTGGATTCAATTTGCTAATATTTTGCTAGAGTTCTTTGTGTCTTCATAAATGATATTAGCTTATGGGTCTTTCTCTTGTAATATTTTTATTTCTTTTTGGTACTGGGGAAATGCTAACTTCTTAAAATGTTTTGGAAGTGCTCTTCTAATTTTTGAATGAGTTTGTTTTGATAATACGTCCTCAGATATTTCATAGCATTTACCAATGAAATCAGGTAGGACTGGAATTATCTTTGTGGGGAGGTGTTTAGTAATAATTCTTTTGAATATAGGGCTATGCAGATTTCAAAATTTGTAGCTTTGGTGATTTGTATCTTTCAAAGAATTTGTTCTTTTCAATTACATTTTAAAATTTATTGCCAAAAATTTGTATGTGATATTCTATTATTATTCTTTGAATTCTGTAATATCTATAATAATATCAATTTTTTTGTTTCTAATGTTGGTAATTTGTGTTTGTTTTCTCCTTCTTTTAGTCTTGCTGGTGATTTATTAATTTTATTGATGTTTCAAAAATCAGTTTTATGTTCAATTGACCTTTTTAAAAAATTCTTTATTTTTAGCTGTAGATGGACACAATATCTTTATTTTTATTTATTTATTTATTTATTTATTGTGCTGAGGATTGAACCCAGTTGGGTCTTTTTTTTTTTTTTTTTTTTTTTTTTTTTTTTTTTTATTAAGATAGAGTGAGAGAGGGAGGGAGGAAGGGAGAGAAAGAGAGAGAATTTTTAATATTTATTTTTTTTTTGTTTTCGGCGGACACAACATCTTTGTTTGTATGTGGTGCTGAGGATCGAACCCGGGCCGCACGCATGCCAGGCGAGCGCGCTACCGCTTGAGCCACATCCCCAGCCCCCAGTTGGGTCTTATGCATGGGAGGCAAGAGCTCTACTGAGCTACAACCCCAGCCCTCAATTGATTTTTGTATTGTTTGTACATTTTCTATTTTATTACACGGTTTTTTCCTTTTTCATTTAATTTTTCTTTCTGTGTGTGTGATGTTGGGGAGTGAACCCAAGGTCTTGCTCATCTCTACCACTGAACTATATCCCTAACCTTTTTATTTTATTTTCTTGATTAACATATATTAATTGAATATATTTATGGGGTAAATGTGATAGTTCAACATAGGCATAGAGTTTGCATCAATCAAATCAGGGTAATTAGCATTAATCTTGAGTGGCCTCTCTCTAGGGCTACTCTAGCCTCAATACTCAGGCATATCCATCTAGCATCTGTGAGACGGAAAGCCTTCTGTTTTCAACAAGATCTCTTCACTCTGGATGGTGAGAATTTGAGAAGTTCCTAGCCTGAGTGAACTCTGAGAATTATTCATCTTATAGTTATCTGGAAAATATTATTTTTTTGGCAGTTGTTCTTTGCCTGGCATTATGGAATTTTGCACTCTGCACACAAAGATCAGCATTAATCCCAGAAACTCAAAGGGAGCCTATAGTGGTTTCTGGAGTTCTTTCTTTGTGCTGCTTTCTTCTGTATAGTTTTATCCCACAACTTTATTCATCTCAGTTTACTTGAACTCCAACCTCTGCCTCCCCAACTCAGTGGCACTACTGTGCTGTAGGGATGCCTCCAGAGATTGCTTTATTTGTTTCTTCTCTCTCAGGGCTCATAGTCCTGATGCTTGAAATTAACTAGATGTTTGATGTTTTGTTCTTTCTTCTAGTTTATAGTAGAAGGCTAAGTCCAGGAGCAGTTAATCCTTTGTGGATAGAAACAGAAGCCCATCTCTGTGTTTTTGCTTTGTGTGTTAAGCTATTTCTTCCACATAGGCTACTAATTTGATTTTCAGTAGTAATAGTCCTTCTTTTCAATCCATCTACTGAATTTTGGAATCAGAAAATCTTGCTCAATTCCCCAAAGTCTTTTTAGGGTGTGCATGATTCTTGTGTATTCTTTTTAACCTTTGTGTTAAAGTAATTATTTGTCTTCTGTTTATAAACATTTCTGTTTATCTTTTTCTTTTTTGGTGACTTTTAAAATTTATTGGTTCGTTTGAGTTATATGTGACAGAGAATCCATTTTTTAAAAAAAATTTGTTGTTGTAGATGGAAAGAATACTCTTGATTTTATTTATTTATTTTTATGTGGTGCTACTGGGGATGGAACCCAGTGCTTCACATGTGCTAGGCAAGCACTCTACTACTGAGCGACAGCCCCAGCCCCCCGCAGAATCCATTTTGATATAATTATACACACGGAATATATCTTATTCTAGTTAATCCCATTCTTATGGATGTACACATGGTGGGATTCACTGTGTTGTTTTCATCTACTTGCGTGAAAAATTTAGGTCAGACTCATTCCATTGTTTTTCCTTTTCCTATCTCCCCTTTCTTCCCTCCATTCCCCATTGTCTAATCCATCGAACTTCTATACTTCCCCTTACCCCTTCACCCCCTTGTGGATTGCTTCCATATATCAGAGAGAACATTTGACTTTTGGGTTTTGAGACTGGCTTATTTCTGTTTCTTTAGTAGCTTCTTCTTAATTTCTTGCATAATTCTTCATGGGGTATTTGGGCTTCCTTAAATACATTTAAAACTTTTTTTTTTCATATTCACTGTCAAAGATTTTAGTTTTTGGTGGTAACTTCAGTAGTAGTAAAAAACACATGAATAGGAGGGCCATAGTGTTTCCTTTTGTGGATTGTTGATGTATCAGCTTAAAATCTGTCAGACTTTTGTCTCGACAAGATGAAGTCCAAAAATTTTAGCATAGTATAATTTCCCCATCATTCCACTAACTTCCCTTGCCACCTGTCCAAATGTATCCTGTGTTCAAGGCATTCTATTTGGGATCCACATACACCCAATTTTCTTAAGCATTTGTACTTTTGTAACTACTACTACTATAGCTCCTGTGTTTTAGTCAGCATTTTATTAGTATGACAAAATATCAGAAACTGGGTAAATTTATAAAGAAAAGAGATTTCATTTTGTTCACAGTTTGGGAGGTTTTAAGGGAATGGCACTGGCAACAGTTTGGTTTTGGTGAAGTCTTGAATAGTGGGTGGCATGACAATGGTGGGAATACCATGGAAGAAGCCACAGAGAAACTGGGGTCCCTCAGACTCTTCTGAGGGCACTCCCATAATTGACCTAGGAGCTATCAATAAGCCCCACCTCTTAAAGATTCCACCACCTTTGAGACCAAGATTCTTAACAACACATGAAGCCTTGGAAAATGAGCTCAAATTAAATGAAACCATAGAGTGGCACACTTTCCTCCATACTTGTCCTCTTGAGACTCAGTCAAGCTGGCCTTTCATCTCAAGAGGGATAGGCTTCCTTCACTGTTTATGTGTGTGTGTCTGATAATATTGAGCACCCAGAATAAATCATTAAAAGCTTGGAGACCAGGCTTGATAAAGGAGTATGAATCGAGGAAAGAAAAGATTGAGGAATAATTTACAAATGATATATCCCACCGCTGCTAATAGACATTGGCCCTCACTCTACTGATTTTCACTTTTGCAACTACCACTGTGGCAAATAATTTCTCATTGTCCCCACATCTTTGCTCAACTTTTCAACGATACAAAGTCCCAGGAGAACAGCTCATCCAACTGATCAGTCTAGATCACATGTATACTTCTCACTTCTCAGGAGTAAGAAGAGGAGATATTTGCTTTTTCTTAGGGATTTTTAAAGAAAATCAAGATCCTGCCACCCCCTTTCTTGAGATTTCCCCAGTAAAGGATGAGAGTTTGGATATTGAGTTGCCGAAAATAGCAAATGTCCACTCTATCTTTCAAACAATCTTTCCTAAATATTATTTATCTTGGCCAAGATTTTGATTGGTATTGGACAGCATGAGTTCAAGATTGTATTTGCTGACAACTACCTGGAGTGCTGCTACTCTATGTTGCCAATTAAATAAGGACCCATATGCTTTAACAGACAGTTGAATTGGGAGTAGGACTGATATCCTCTTGTGAAAGTCAAGTTGCCTAATATAGACACAGGGCTGAGTAGAAGGCCACCCCTGGTGCAAAGTAAGCTGTGGGAGTACCCATAAGCATGGCCAAAAGTCTACTTTTAATTATTTAAAAAATGATTACAAATTTGATCCACTGTACAAATGAAGAGAACATTTATGACCCATGTAGTGAAACCATAATAATATTAATTAGGAAAACTTTAAGATTGATGAAATCAATGTCTCTTTATTCATAAAACATTGATGAATATCTCACAGAATACAATGCCTAGCTTTGAAATTGCTGCAATTTTGTATATTTTTAAAAAGAAGATATTTAAGAAATATACTTCAAAATAACAGAAAGAAGAAACTTTCATGTGATTTTTTTTTTTTTGGAAAAAATGTAAAAATTTGATGTTAAAATTTTATTTTGAATAGATAATATATGTTAAAATGCTACTGACTGTGAAGTCTCTTTTATTTGGTCCTTTGCTTTCTACCATAATTAATCACTTAGGTTTGTTTTCATAATATTTCCAGGTTACTTATATGCAAATACAACCACATATGTATATGTAGTTTTGTTTATGCCTTTTAAAACACACACACAAATATCTCACTGTATTTACTTTTTTGCACCTTGTATTTATTTATTTTTGGTACCAGTGAATGAACTCAGGGGCACTTAACCACTGAGCATTCCCAGCCATTTTTTTGTATTTAATTTATTTATTTTTTTTGTATAGTCTTGCTTTATTTTTATTTTTTTATTATTAGTTGTTCAAAACATTACAAAGCTCTTGACATATCATATTTCATACAATTGATTCAAGCAGATTATGAACTCCCATTTTTACCCCGTATACAGATTGCAGAATCACATCGGTTACACATCCACTTTTTTACATACTGCCATACTAGTGTCTGTTGTATTCTGCTGCCCTTCCTATCCTCTACTATCCCCCCTCCCCTCCCCTCCCCTCCCATCTTTTCTCTCTACCCCATCTACTATACTTCATTTCTCTCTCTTGTTTTTTTCCCCTTTCCCCTCACTTCCTCTTATATGTAATTTTGTATAACAATGAGGGTTTCCTTCCTTTACCATGCAATTTCCCTTCTATCTCTCTTTCCCTCCCCGCTCTCGTCCCTGTTTAATGGTGATCTTCTTCTCATGCTCTTCCCCCCTATTCTGTTCTTAGTTGCTCTCCTTATATCAAAGTTGACATTTGGCATTTGTTTTTTAGGGATTGGCTAGCTTCACTTAGCATAATCTGCTCTAGTGCCATCCATTTCCCTGCAATGTATTTAATTTAGAGACAGGGTTTCACTGAGTTGCTTAGTGCCTGGCTAAGTTGCTGAGGCTGGCTTTGCACTCCAGATCAGGCCTTGGCTTGGATTACAAGCATGTGTCACTGTGCCCAGTTTAATTTTTAATTTTTATTTTTTGTGGGTTTTATTTTTTATGGAGTTTGAGCCCAAGGCCTTGAGGGTGCTAGGCAAGTGTTCACTGAGCTATATCCCCAACCCCTATGCCTTGCTTTTAAAAAACTTAATGGATTTTAGAGGTCCTTCCATAGAGGTACATAACAATTTTTTTTCATTCTTTTTCTTTTCAATGATACTCCAATATGTGGATTTAAAAAAATTCCCATTGAAGGAGACTTAAGTTGGTTCTTGTTCATTGATATAGTATACTTTAGGATTTAGCATCAAAGATTCTTTGGTGTCTTTGAGTAGTTTTTTAAAGTTTTCTTTTTGTAGTTCTTGATTTTCTTGTTAAGTTTATTATTAGGAGGGGGTATTGAAAGTGAAATTCTTTCTTCCTTTAATTTTCTACCAGTTGTTATTTTATACCTATACAACATAGGGATTTCTAGACAATGATTTTGTATGATACTAATGAAATGAATTATTTTTATCATTTTGGACAGTTCTGCAGTTATTTTTTCAGGTTTTTCATTTATTCAGCCAAATCATCTTTTTTTTTTTTTTTTTTGGGTGGGCTTTGGTTGAACCCACTGCTTTGAGCATCCTAGACAAAGGCTCTATCCCTAAACCACATATCTGGCTTTCATCTTCATATTGATATGATTACATTGGTTAATAAAATCAATTCATGTTATAAAACAGTGGTGATAGGGACTCACTTCTTCCTGACTGTAGTGTCATTGCTGATAATGTTAAAACCTGTTGCAGGCTTTGGGGACACACCAGGAAAATACTTTATGATATTAAGGAAGTACTTCCTATATTGATTTTGTACATTTTCTTTTTCTTTAAAAATCCTTGTATTTTTCAAATTCTTTTTTTGCATATTGGAGATCAATTTTTTTGTTGTCATTAGAACTTCTAATACAATATCGATTAATAGTTTTGAACCAATATTGCATTTCTGAAGCAAATCCTACTTGGTCACTATCCACCATCCTTGCATTTCTAGAACAAGTCATACTAGGTTATTATGCATTCATCTTTTAATATATTGCTGGGTGTTATATTTATTAATATTTTACTTAGCCAGGCATGGTGGTACACACCAATAATCCCAGCAACTTGGGAGGCTGAGGCAGGAAAATGTCAAGTTCAAGATCTGCCTGAGTAACTTAGCAAGACTCTCAGCAACTTGATGAGATTTTGTCTCAAAAAATTCATAGGACTGGGCTGGGGATGTGGCTCAAGTGGTAGTGCACTCGCCTAGCATGCGTGAGGCACTGGGTTCGGTTCTCAGCACCACATAAATGTGAAATAAAGATACTGTGTCCACCTAAAAACTAAAGAAATAAATATTTTTTTAAAAATACACAGGGCTGGAGATGTAGTGCAGTGGTAAAGCACCCCCTGGGTTCAATTCCTAGTACAAAAAAAAATAATAATTTACTTAAAGATATTTGTGTTGATTTTATTAAGTGATATTGGTTTATGGTTCTTTGTGCAGTCTTTGTCAGTTTTGGTATTTATACTATTTTTCTTATAAATTTATGAAAACTTTGTATTTCTATACAGTTGGACAGTTTAAATAGCATTAGTATCACCTTTCTTTTATATTTTTATGTATTTCTTTTTAAATCTATTATTTTTGAGGGATTGGAGAGCAGGAATGGGTTGTTCAATAGCAATTTCCTCAATTGCTTCTGTGGAAGTTGGCCTGTTAGTACTCTCTTTGGCATTTGGGATCAGTCAGTATTGGTAAATTATACTCCAGTGCATAGTATTAACATTATTATTATCTAAAATTTTTGCTAATTTGGTTTGTATTTTTTCTTTGATATACCACTTATTTTGCAAAGGCAGTTTAAAAATTTCCAGATGAAAGGAACTTTTAAATTTCCAATCTTATTAATTTCTAGTTTCATTACATAGTGGTCAGATTTGTCTGTTTTATTTTTGCTTTCTGGACTTACAAATTGAATATAAAGCATGTGTGAGAACCTAGCTATTCTCTCAAGCTAGATGTTAATGAGATGTGCAAAATACATAGCATAATCCTACTCTGTTGACTAAATTTTTGTTTGTTTTGGAAAATGTAGCTTTTTCCATAAAATCTGTCACTTATATCAATATACAGTAGGCTTATTATTGTTATTTTAGAGAATTAATAATGTTTAAAAAATAAAAATTTCAGTTTTAACTTCCCAAACAGTAAAAATTAATAGAAGTGATCTAGACAGGTAGACACTCTTTGTGGTTCTCTATAATTTTAAAGAATTTTTTAGGGCCAAAATTTTTGAGAATCGATGTATTGTAGAATTGTGTTTTACTTTGTGATTCATTTTGACAATCTTTTTCTTTTTAATGTTTGAGTTAAACTCCTTATACTTACTGATATTCCAGATGTTTGCTTTTAACTTTGCCTATTATTTTCATCTTATGTGTTCTATTTGAATAATTTTCAAGTTTTTACTCTGTATTTTCTTCTCCTTTTTTAAGATATAATTTTTATGGTATTATATGAATTGTATATTTTTACCGTAATGGTTCCTTTTATAACTACCCTTTTATGTAATATGCTTAGTTCTCTTTTACTTTGTCTATTGATTCCTTATCTTGAGCAATGAGAGTATGCATATGTTTCCTCTTTCTTCTTTCACACTGTTTCATCACCTGATTTATAATCTTTTATTATCTTTCTTCAGTGTTACTCATATTATTAAATTTGCTTATACTAAAATTGCAATGTATTGTCCCAATTATTATAGGTGAGGCAATTACTGAACATACTGACCTCCTGCAGCTTACAATCCTCCATAGAACTTATTTCCTTTTATATTTATTTTAAGCATCTTTTATTTTATCTCAAAAAGCTGTCTATTCTTTTCCCTGTGCTTTGAATCCAACCTTCTCCCTTCCTATTGAGGTACTGATCATCTTCTATTCTTTACCTTCAGCATCTCTCTTTCTGTAGGCATTATTTGTTTCATTATGTGTCCACTCTCAAGTCGTTATCATATTAAAAATCTTTAAAGTCTTTTTCCTCTCACTTGTAACAGCTTGAGACCTTTTCTTTCCCTTTTATCTAAACTTCTTAAATAAAGAAGTATAAGCTTCTTCATCAGCCATTTTCTCACAAATCACTGCAATCTGACTTCCACCATCAGTCATGCTATTGAAAACATTTTCCTCATGATTACTAGTAATTTCTTGCTTATGATTTTCAGTTAATGCCTTACACGACTTCTCTGTAGCATTTGACAATGCTGGCTGCTGCATTCTCTCTCTCTCTCTCTTTAAATGATAGTACAGTCTCTGATTTTCTTCTCATCACTCTTATTATTATTATTTTTTAAATTTTGGCACTGGGGATTGAACCCAGGGGCACTTGACCACAGAGCTACATCCCTAGCCCTTTTTATTTTATTTTTGAGACACAGTCTTGCTAAGTTGCTGAGGCTGGCCTTGAACTTGTGATTCTCCTGCCTTAACCTCCTAAGCTTCTGGGATTACAGGTGTGTACCATCATGCCTGGCTTCATCACTGTAACTTCTAATTTTTTTTTTCATGGATTTCTTTTCTTTGTACCTGCTGTGCAGGAATAAAAAATTATGTCAGTACTTTTCCTAATTTTTCTGGAAGAGTTCACCTACTCTTATGGTTTTAATTTCTACCTTAAAATATTCAAGACCTTTACTCTTCACAGATTTATAAAAAATTTAACTTTAGCATAGCATATAATATTTTAAATATCTAGCTTTGCTTCCTTTCATTGTTGCTTTTGGAAAATTATATATGCTTACTGTGAATAATCCAAAAATGTAGAAAAGTATAAAAATTATATTTAAAAAATAGTCTAAATTCTACTATTTATAAATCACCATCATTAACATAAGGTGAATATTATCCCATAATAATTTTATGAAAAAACACACATATAGAACTTCAGAAATAAAAAATGGTTTAGGTTGGAATATAAGAAAAATAGTTTTACAAAAGGGGATCATATTGTGGATGCTATTTTAAATAAAATATTAAATTTAATGTTATGTGAACTTGATATGAAAGAGACTGAAGTTAAAGTAATGTAGAACTTCAAATAAATGCCTCTTAATCACAGCATTCATTTCTTTTGTGATTCTTTTTATAATTAAAAAGTATTATGTAAATCTAAGAAGTTCAAATATTATATTTTATTAAGTGAATGTTTAATTTTAGATGTTATTGGTTGATAGTCTGGTATAAAAATATGACTATTAGCATTCTTTTATATCCTGCTGACATACCATCCTCCAATGTTATATTATTATTGTATTGTCTATATTTATGCTATTCACAGCCTACTTATTAACCATAATTCCTACAGTTTTTATTTTGTTCTTTATTCGTATGATATATATGGGAATTCACTGTTTACCATGATAGTCTTATTATTTTTTACTATGGCTTTGTAATTTCTGACTTATTTTAAAAATTTCCTGCTGTATAGGGGATTGAACCCAGGGCCTTTTGTACAAGCAGGCAAGCACTCTCCTATTAACCTATACCCTAAGTCCTCCTGAATTTTTTAGTTTACTTAATCTCATAGGTGACTGATTTCATTGACAAAGAGGAGTTATTGCTTTGTATTCTCTTTTTAATATTTGAGGATGTCTGACTGTTGTCTTTGTCTATGAATAATACACACACACATACATATATACATATCCCCTGGTAAAGTGTGACTGTTTTGGGGATCAGGACTTCTTTCTCTGTTAAGCCCAGAACTGTAATGATGGGAAACACGGTCCTCCAATGGATCATTGAAGATTATAGTAAATGGGGCCACTCCTGCCTCTCCCTTTAGTTCCCAGACCACATATTCTTTCTATTCTGCAGCTCTGGAATGGTAGGTCACTGACGAGGTGGCATCAACTGACAAAGTCATTTTGCTTACTTGGTGGTTTTGTGCCTTTTTTGTGGTGGATGCTCTCTGATGCTTATTTACATCTGATACACAGATCTTCATACTTTGTGCCCACTCTCATATATCCACCTGTATGTATGTCTCTGCCCTAGGCTTCATAGTTTCTGATATTCTAATATTTTTACTTTTAGGCACTTGACCAACCAACCAGGTCATTCACAAAATGCCCATTAGTATGCATACATTTTTACCCTGGGCTTCTTTTTCCATACAAAATAGGTGACCTGGTACACTGCCTAAATCTCTGAGGATTGGGATCATTTTTCTTCATTCTTTGGGATGCCCAAATAATCTCTTGGACTACAGAGATTTCTTTGGACTACATTATGATAGAAAACATGAATTAATATTGCATTGGAACAAAACTGTAAATGTACAATGTTGTGTGGTTCTATGAGAATTGTTCCGATCCTCTTTTCTGAATGAGATAGAAAAGAACATATTCATCATATCAATGGCTTGCTTATTCATGTATCTCAGGCCATATTACCTCTAGCAAATTTATCTTATCTGGCATACTGGTTGTGATTAGGGCTATTTGTTGGTTGAATTTGTGATCGTCTTTTTTCATCATCTAGGATTCATTCATTTTCCGCAGGGCTAAAATTGTGAATTAAGTGGGACATGTGGCATTTGATGGGGCTAACATTCTTGTGTCTTTCACATCCTTAAAAAGTTCTATCCCAGTCTGGGGTTGTGGCTCAGCAGTAGAGCACTTACCTAGCACATGCAAGGTGCTGGGTTTGATCCTCGGCACCACATAAAAATAAATAAATAAATAAACAAATAAATAAATAAAATAAAGATATTGTGTCCAACTACAACTAAAAAAAGTTCTATCCCTTTTGGTTTTCTTCACTATACTGCTTTTTTTTTACACCAAGGACAATATGGGGCTTGGATCAATTGCAGAATATTTCCAATTATAATCATACAGTGGAAAACTAGGGAAATGTCCCTGGGTAGGTCTGCAGACCTAGTGAATCTACTTTAAGCTGGACCTTGCCCAGGACAACATTTATTGCCTGATCCCCATGTGCTCACTTTTTCTTAAGTGACATATCTCTTTCTGATGATATGTTAGTTCTCTGGGTATTAATGTCAATTCCCAATCTGTATCCAGTAGTTCTCAAGATATCTGAATATGCCCCCTTTCTCAATCAATGGTTTCAAAGTAAATGTCTAATTCCCTATGGACAAGGAATGGGGAAATCAATACCATGAAAAACTTGACACGGTAGGTTTTCATTCAGTGGACCTAACCATCTCTTTTAGGGTGTTAGCACTGAAAATTGGATCAGATCCTGAAACTGGGTTAGGAATTGTCAATTTTTTTGGTGCACAATTCCTACCTCCATTACCTTTCACTTATTCTGGTACAAGGTGAATGTACCCTTCTTGGCTATCTATGTAGTACCCATCTTGACTGTTTCTAGGGACTCCATGTTCTAATAGCCATCTCTATAACTCTCTGCACATCAGGATCCTTTTGGTGATCACTGTGACAATCATGAACCACTGCCTTTTGGTAGTAAAATGTCATCCTGTGGCTTCAGTTTTGGCGGGGGGGGGGGTCCTATTATTCCCATTGCTATATTCAAACCAAGTTCTCCTACTGTTATTTTTGGTCTTCAGAAGAGAATCATCACTAAATATTTTAGTGATGCTAATGCTTCCCTTGTGGTCTTATAAATTGAATTGTGTCTCCTCTTGTCTTCCAATGGAACACAATCATATAGATGGTCTTTTAGTTATGTGTCTATTTCAGTGTGCGTAATTCCCTGAGCTTTTTAATCCTATATCCCCTTGTCCACCACAGCCATTCTGTATTTTAGTTTCATTCAAGTGTGGACCATCATTTTTCCCATGTTTCTAGGAGCGATCTTAGTAATGAGTTCACATTCTCTCTTAGGGGTCCTAGCCAGGCTATTAAATTCTGCATCTTTGGAAAGTGTTACTTAGTCAGATTTATAATCTGGTGTCTTAAAATTTTAAGCACCTTAAACTTTACTCCCCAGGTTCTTGTTCGTAATATTTGCATATCAACCCGCCAGAAAGATAATTATAAATGCAACCAAAGAAAAAACAAACTTGGGCACTTAAATTACACAAAAATATTATTGGGAGGTAAACATTCAGATGGTAGGTAATATGATAATAATAATTTCTAAAAATTAACATTAAAATGAGGGTTTAAGATAAAAACTCATAGAAAATATATGCTTAGGTTTCCTGGGGCAATTGACCCATTCTCTCCTTCCCCCACAGGATTCTACATGTAATGAAAATCAGCTGTAATTAAGGGAACCATTTATAGAAAGTTTTGAATTCAACCCACAATAAAAACCCAAGAACTTGGTGTTACCCAGTCCATCATTTAAAAAATAATTTATATTAATTTGACAAACTAATGGGTTTGACTGTGACATTTCCACACATGCATATATTGTACTTCAATTGTATCCATTCTCCTGTTATGCTTCCTTTCCCTCTTTTTGCCCCCTCACCCCATCCCCTTCTCCTTTCCTAATAGTTCCCCTTCTACTTTCATGTCAGTCACTCTGAGAATTAAATAAATCCTGAACTTGCTCTCTGCTTTCTCTGCCCTCCTTTCATAGGCATGATTACTATGATACTAGTAATAGACTGATTACTATGAAAATCAGTGTGGAAGTTTCTCAAAATAGTAAAAATGTAACGACCATATGATTCAGCTATATTTCCTCATGGTATATACAAAAGGAATTAATTCAGCATCTTATAGAGATATCTACATACCCATGTTCATGGCAGCATGATTCATAATAGTCAAAGTATAGAAACATTAGGTTAACTGCAATAGCCAAACAATAGGTCCCTGTCAATAGATGAATGACTAAAGAAAAATGTGGTATTATATACACACAAAGGACTATTATTCAGCTTTAAAAAAGAATAAAATTAGGCAGAAAAATGGATGGAAATAGACATCACACTGTTAAGCAAAATAAGTCAGACTCAAAGACAAGTATAACTTTTTTTCTTTCATATGTGAGATCTAGGGGTAAAAAAAGTAGGAAAGAGAGAACAGGAGAATTAAAGAGTTGGGGGGGTTGTGGGGAAGGGTAGTGGAAGGTAAAGGAGGAAAATGGGGGGAATGTATGCAATCAAAATATGTTATATACATGTATGAATATACCACCAATAAACCAATTATTATGTATAATTAAAATGTACTAATAAAAAAACATAGTAAAATTCAGCAGAGAATCCATCTGATCCTAGGCTTTTTTTTTTAAATGTACACATATATGTAACAATACAATTTTACATAGACTGCTAAGAGTACTTTCTTCCTTTTTTACAGAGAGGCTTGAAATATACAGACTTTCTATTAATATTCATACCCATAGTATATCAAAATCTAACTCCTGAATAGATGCATTCCAATTTGTTTAGAATTTAAAGGTTTAATGGCAAAATTTAGGAGGTGGGGGAAAGAGTATGTAAGTTTATTTTACATAACTTGCTGAAAAATAAATATGAGAGATAGTAAATAGAATTTTATGCTATCTCATACACCGTGAAGGTGGTGTTGCCCAATTTGGAGGGGTAATAGTATGTCTAAATAATCACCTATTTGAAACTCCTGTGACTGCAAAATCATGTGCTGCAGCAGTGAGCATGTCTTCTCCAGCTCAATCGGCTTCCTTCTTTCTTAATTTCCTCCTGAGTAATTTTCCATTCTACTGCTGTCTATCTCCTTAGGCCAGAGAGCTGTTCACTGTGACCTCCAGCCCCCACAGGAACCATGAACAGAGTGTCCTAGTCTTTTCTTTGACAGGAGATTTTTTAAAAAATTATTTCTTCAATGTCATTTCTCTTAACTGATGTATTTAGGTTTTAATATCCTCTTGATTCAATTTTGGGTAGGTCACATGTGTCTAGAAATTTGTCTACTCTTCTACATTTTCACAATTGTCCCAATTTGCAGGACAGTGTTATATTTGTTTCTGTAGCTTCAGCCTGGCATAATGTCTGAATCATAGTAAATTTTCCATAGATAAGAAGGAACATATTTCTCTATGGCTTCCTTTATAAATATTGACTGTGGAATTTCTTGGAAAACTGCTTATTGTTCACCTTTCCTGTTTTTAACCATCCTTTGGTACAGATCTGGATTTAAACATTGCTATTTGGGATAGAAAGGAGAATCAGGAACCAGGTTAGCCTCATACATTCCAGTCCAGTAGTCTTTCCATCAGGCTATGCTACAGATCTATTCTGTAGATCTGACCATGTCCTTAATTATAAATATTAGTATTGGTTGATAGGAATGCTATACAAATTAATTATGCTTATGTTGTTAATATTATATAAAAATTATATACATAGTATATACTGTCCTGAGCATGTGGAGTTGATACTATTGATCTAGTGTCAATAGGACATATCTATGAATGTTTTGCTTTTCAAGTATAGTATGATACTATTTGGTAATCTATATACCTTGATTTCTTCCTCTGATATTGTTGAAATGGTTGGCCTTTTACCTAATATTGATAGATAGTCTGTAACCCTAAAGAATTTTGGTTTCTTGTTCTTAATTGGTTATTACAGTATTGGAACTCACACCCTTGGTTTAGCATAATGTTCCTCAATTGAGTTAAATGGCTTTATATTTGATCTTTGTAATGTTTCAGGAGAAGATAAAAATGCCATGGAGATTTGAAAAAGTCTGTGAACACAGGGATATTAAAATATTGGATATGTGTTCAATATGCCTAAGAATTAAAGTAAAACATAGCAATCATTTATTTGGAGGAGAAGAGGTACAGAGTTTATCAATGTCATCCCACTGATGGCATGAGAAGAAAGGTCTTATGCAGTTAGCTGGCTGGAATTAAAGGCCACATCGCCAGGATGAGAAAATTTTCTGAAAATGATGGAGTGTGAGATGAAATGATCATTTCCTTTTTAACAATTATGAAGTAAGGATAGACAGTGTGGGAGTTGTAATGGTTACAAAGAGGATTAGGTGTAAGAATAACAAGGCAGTGTGGGAGGACAGCATGTAGTGCAGATGGTAATATAATGTATGTGGCTATATTATAGGGCATATTAAAATTGAGATGATTTTAAAGCTAGTAAAATGAACATTTCCTAAATAATCTTTATAAAGAACAGGCATTACCTTTTTATTAAAATTAGGAATGGTTGATCCATTATGAAATAAAACATGTTTTCACCAAGTTAAAACATGAATGGATGAAATGGAGATTTATAGAAGCCTCAATAAAGTGTCTGTACTTGTGATCAAATTTGTATGAGTAGTATATGCCTAAGCCTAGTACACTCTTTTAGTGAATATTGCTTGGACTAGCCACGACTACTCTCCAGAAAAAAAAATTATGTAATCCACTAAGCAAGTTGGACATAGTGCAGAAGATAATAAAATTTTATTAAATAAACTGGCAGTGACACAAAGCTCATGAATTTATACACTAGAAAATTTCCCCCATAAATTTTATAATTCATAATACATCTGTACTGCCTACAGTGAGCCTGCAAACAAATGCTCTGTAGTAAAGAAGTCTTAGTAGTCTGCATTGATTGATACTTATAAAACAAGCTTCAGCAATGTATTTATTCCCAGAAACATAACAAAATATGAAGAGAATAACTTTCTGTTGAAATGAAAGCTTGCTCTCCTGTGGGCAACACACTGATGACCCAAGAACACTGTGTAGTGTTTTGCCAATAGTAGGCACTCAATGTTTATTGAATGAATTGAGAGTTTTACACAGGAGGGGTAGTTTCATAAGTAAGATAGCAATGGTCATATAAGTAATGTCATTTTAGGGATTGTAGGAAGGCCATTCTGCTCCAATTCATTATCCCTAAGATCATCATAATATTGCCTAAAGTTGAATATGATAGGTTCTTACTGTTATAAGGCATTGCTTTCTCTAAGATTTCTTATTAAAAGGGAAAAAAACCCACACTCCAGAAAAAGGTAACAAATTACCTGTAACATACTATAGCACATGAATTTATAGTTAAGAAAACTTCCCCCCTAAAAATGATGGACATGGGGTTAAGAGTTTGTTGAAAGAGTGTGCGTGCTTATGCATGAGTATGATCATTTTACTGGGGAGAAGAAATGAATTTCCTAGGAACTTTCCCACAATTTGTTGCCTTAGATAGATAGCATAAAAATGTGTTGACTTTAATGGGAAAGAAGTGAAGGAAAATAATCAAAGAGAAAGATCTACTTTGTTATCTTTAGAGAGGAATCCAAGAAGGTCTATTCTGTTTTTGTAGAAGCTCCACTAAAAGACAATAGGCACAAGTGAATCCTTGAAGATAAGTTTTTGTATTTTGTGCCATGTGACTCTTGTACTCTGGCCATGAGAGACTAGGGAACAAGGGACTGGTGCTGTGCCAAGGTTCTCATCTGGCTGCTTGTTTGGTGCCCTGACCTGAATAGACACTATTGCATAGTGATTAACTGATGAAAGGAAAGTCTTTCTCAGATGTTTTGAATTCAAGACAAATAGAAGCAGAATCATTAGAGAGAAAGGTAGGCAGAGGGGCACAAGAATTAATTAAGTTCACTATTCAAATGCTGAATATCTATTATGCACCAGGCACTCTTCTAAGGTGCTTAAGGTATACTACTGAAAATAAACTTGCCTGCATTGGCTGACATGCTAGTTATAAAGAAAAATCATAATATTATTTCAAGTTTTCCAGGTCCAGGAAGAAAGACAAATCAGAGGAGGAGGAATAGAGTTTTTTTTTTTTTTTTTTTTTTTTTTTTT
>NW_026000037.1:48940943-48946616 GCF_001458135.2 Marmota marmota marmota
GTGGTACAATTTTTCCAAAAGGAGCCGTCAATTGGCTTGGTGTATCTTCCTCCCTTCTGCTTGTCATGGTCGTTCAACTACAAAGACCTATCCACAGGTGTGACTATATGCTGGACCGGTAGTCAATGACGGGTAAGATCCAATTGCAATGGTACCAACCTAAGACAGGAGGCTGACACCTTGAGGTCAGCTCATCCGATGAATGGTAAGGACCATATGTACTATTGGACAACCTAAGGCAGGCACGGTCCCTAAGCCACACGCTTGTTGTTTAAACAGAGAGGGGGAGATGTTGAGAGCCACAGCCAAAGGGGCCCCAGTAAACTTCCAGCTGCCAGCAAACTTCCAGCTGCCAGCTGATGATTGGCTCACAGCGGCCCCAGCAAACTTCTAGCTGCCAACTGATTGGCTCCTCTGCGGTGATGCTCATTGGGCTGTTTCCCTGCCCTTTCAGACCATGGAGCTGCTCATTGGGGGACGTTTTTTGGCTCTGCCCATGCGACCCAGCCAATCGGCCTCAAGAGCAGGAGGAGTGGGGGGAGGTGGAGAGGCTTGTGGGAAGCCGGTGGTGGCAGTTGGGCTCTGAGGGAATTCCTGAGGAGCTGTGTGGTGTGGTGTGTGTGTTCTAAAAATAAAGTTTGTTTCTTTTGACAAGTGGCTCCTGAATTGTGCCCAGCCAGACTTCGGCAGTTGGTATTACAGATTTATTACCACTTGATCATGGTCATTGTTTACATAGAAATACATATATTTTGTGGCCAGATACGTAAGGTTCACAATTTTAACTATTTAAAGCATCCAGCATTTCTTATATTCAAAATATTGTGCAAACATTTGCTTTCTGGTTATAGAGCATTTTTATTATTCTAAAAGGGGATCCTATATCCATTAAGCAGTAACTCCTCATTCCCACTCCCCACAAACTCTGGTAACCATTAATGTGCTAACTGTATCTCTGAATCTGCCTATTCTGGATGTTTTATTTATATATTTATTTATATTTTATTTTATTTTGGTACCAGGGATTGAACCCAGTTGCACTCAACCACTGAACCTCATCCCCAGCCCTTTTTATCTTTTTTTTTGTTTGTTTGTTTATTGTTGTTGTTGTTGTTGAGATGGGTCTTGTTAAGTTGCTTGGGGCCTTGCTAAGTTGCTAAAACTGGCTTTGAACTCCCATCCTCCTGCCTCAGCCTCCTGAGCTATTGGGATTACAGGCATGTGCCACCACACCTGGTTCTGGATATTTTATATAAATGTTATCATACAATATGTGACCTTATTTTCTGACTTCTTTCATTTACCATGTTTTGAAGCCTCATTCATATTGTAGCACAGATCAGTACTTTGTTCCTTTTTATGAGTGGGTAATGTTGCATGATATGCATGTATCATTTTGTTTATCCACTCATGTGTTAATGGACATTAGGATTGTTTCCACTTTTTGGCTATTGTGAATAGGCTATGAACACTCATATACATGATTTATTTGAACATGTTTTAAAATTATTTGGTTATATATCTTGGAGTGGAATTGCAGATTCATATGATGATTTAACTTTTTGAGGAGTAGCCAAGTTATTTTCCAAAGTTAAGGCATCATTTTACATTCCTACCATCTATGAATAAGGATTTTCACATCCTTGTCTGCACTTACAGTCTGTTTTATTGTTTTTGTTTTATGCTAACCCAATGAATTTGAAGTGGCATCTCATTGTGATTTTGATTTGTATTTCCCTGATGACTAATGGTAGTAAGCATCTAACCACATGCTAGTTGATCATTTGAATATCTTGTTTGGCAAAATGTTTATTCAAATCCTTTGCCCATTTTGTAAATAAGTTAATCAGTTTTTCTTTTTGTTATTGAGTTGTAATAATTCTTTAAATATTTTGGGTATTAAGCCTTTATCAGATATATGATTTTCAAATATTTTCTTCCATTTGTTGATAGAATTTTTTTTTTTTGTAGTGCTGGTGATTGAACCCAGGGCCTTATTTATGCATTCAAGGCAAGCACTCTACCAATGGTAGTGTCTTTTTAAAAAAATTATTTTTTTAGTTGTAGTTGGACACAATACCTCTATTTTGTTTATTTTTATGTGGTGCTGAGGATGGAACCCAGGGCCTTGCATGTGCTAGGTGAGTGCTCTACCACTGAGCCACAGCCCTGAGAGTGTCTTTCAATGAACAATATTAAAAATTTCTAAAGTCCAACTTGTCTATTACTTATTTTGTTCTTGTACTTTTATTGTCATATCTAAGAATTTATTGCTAAATTCAGGGTCATGAAGATTTATCCGTATCTTTTTTCCAAGACCATTTTATAGTTGCAACTCTTATATTTAGGACTTTGATTCATTCTGAGTTAATTTTGTACATATTGTGAAGTTAGGGTCCAACTTTGTTCTGTAGCATGAGGATACCTAATTGTCTCAGCACCATTTGTTGAAAAGACTGTGCTTTTTCCATTGAATGTTCCTGGTACCTTCGGAAAAGGTGAGTTAACTGTGGATGTATGGATTTATTTGAGAGAACACAAATTTAATTACATTGATATATATGTTTATTTTTATGCCTGTACCACTTGTTTTCATATTATGCTTTTCATCATGGCAGCTTTGTATGAAGTTTTGAATTCAGAGATACTGAACTTTTTAGCTTTTTTTTCTTTTTCAAGGTTAGTTTGGCTCTTTGAAGTTCCATGGTATTTCCATATGAATTTTAGTACTAACTTTTCCATATTTGAAAAAAAAAAAGCTTATTGGGTTTTTGATAGGAATCACATGGAATCTGTGATCACTTTAGGGAGTATTGTTATCTTAGTTATATTTAAAATCTAATACATGAGCACAGATGTATTTTTCCTCCCTGGCATTATAGAGGTGCAGTTGACAATAATAGTATGCATTCAACAAATGTATGAAATATGATATGTCAAGAGCTATGTAATGTTTTGAACAACCAATAAAAAATAAAATAAAATTACAGCTGGAAAAAAAAACAAAAATAGGGAAAGAATGATGTTAAAGGTACTGAAATATAAAGCTTTCCCTTTTTTACTGTAGTTTCTCTCTTCTCCCCTCCCCTCCCCCAACTTGTTCTGGTGTCTTTTTTATTTGCTATTTAATGTCCTAAATAAAGGAAAGTTAAAAGTTTAAAAAAAAATAGTATGCATTCAAGATGTACAATATAATGTTTTGATACACATATAAATTATAAAATGATTACTACAGCCAAGCTAAATTAACATATCTATCATCTTATATCTTAAATCTCACTCTTTTTTCATGAGAATACTTAAGATTTTTTTTTTACAAATTTTGAGTATACCATAAATGATTATTAATAGTCACCATGCTGTGTATTAGATCTCTAGAACATATACATCCTGTCTGAATGGAACTTTGTGACTTTTTACCAAAGTCTTCCCCACACTTCAGCTCCTGGCAACCAAAATCTTCTTTTATGGATTTGACCTTTTTAGGATTCCATATATAAGTGAGATCAGGCAGTATTTGTCTTTCTGTGTTTGGTTTGTTTCATTTAGCATAATATCCTATGAGCTCATTTATGTTGTTGCAAATGGCAGGATTTTCTTCTATTCTTAAGGCTGAATAAAATATTGCATTATGAATATTCTATTCACATTTTCTTTATCCATTCATCTGTAGACAGACACTTGGGATGTTTCCATATTTTGGTTATTGTGAATAATGCTACAATGAACAAGGGAGTACAGATATCTCTTAAAGATAATGGTTTATTTCTTTTGGATATTAGAAATGAGATTACATTATTCCATTATGCCTTAGAATGCTTTTCCAACATCATAGCCTTTCTCTTCCTTTTTTTTTTGGGGGGGGGATTCTAATGACATATGAGTGTTGTATTTTTTGTTGTTATTCTACAGGACGTTGGGGCTCTGTTGATTTTTTTTTCCAGTATATTTTGTTCTGCTGTTCAGATTGGGCAATTTTTTGGTTTTATTTTTACATAGTTTTTTTTTTTTTTTTGGTACTGGGGATTGAAACAAGGTGTGATTTACATCTCCATCCCTTTATATTTTTTATTTTGTGATAGGGTTTTACTGAGTTGCTTAGGACCTTGCTAAATGGTTAAGGTTGGCCTCAAATTTACAATCCTGCCTCAGCCTCCTAACTTGCTGGGATTATCGGCATGCACCAATGCGCCTGGCTAAGTTCAACGATTCTGTTATATTCATTCTGGTATTAAGCTTACTCAATGAGTATTTTATTTCTGTTATTGTAGTTTTCAAGTAACATTTTCTTTTTTAAAAAATTTTTTTATTAGTTGCTCAAAACATTACAATGATCTTGACATATCATAAATTTGATTCAAATGGGGTATGTAATCTTATTTTTCCACGTGTACAGATTGCAGTATCACAGTGGTTATACATTTTCATTTAATAAACATTTTCATTTGATTCTGTACTTAGTCCTCCTGACACCAATGGAAGTGAAGTACCACCTCATTGCAGTTTGTGGGGGTTTTGTTTATGTTTGTATTCATCGTAATTAGATTTCTTTGATACTGGTAAAGGGGAAGTGCAGTGCCAACTAGTACCACATCACATCTCTTTAGTCTATTTCATTGTTACTGCTAGAGAGTGAAAGTTCAGTTCCCCATTTGGCCCTACTGACATCTGGGAGTGGAAATTAGGATACCAACTTGTACTGTTTCACAGCACTTCATTCTCTCTTCGTTGTTGGATGAGAATTTGAAGTTCTACCCATATTGAGCCCTCACATATTGACATTGGTGAGAGTGGATTGGTGTAGTGATTAGCCAGTGCTAATAAAACCTTGTTAGGCCTAATTATTGCTAAGTGGAGTTGGAATTTATTGCCCTGCTAGTCTACACTGATGCCTGTGGGAGGAACCAGGACACCACTACCTAGTACCTCTCCCTTAAATCTTGTTGCTGCCAGGTGGGGCAGAATTTAATATTTCACTGTGCCATTCCTCAAATCCCAAGATCCCTAGTCAGTTTGCCTTTTCTTATCCACCTCTCAGAGCCTTCCTAAGTTTGATACACAATGTTTGGGATTTTTATTTGCTAGAGAGAGGACTAGCAGAGATTAGGACTATTTAATTTTTTTTTTTTTTTTCGATTTTCCAATATTATTATTTATTATTATTTTTCCTTCCACTTGAGCTTTCCACAACCAACATAAACTAACATTTATTGATTATTCAATGGCTAAAAGTTTCTGCACCAAATAGTATAGAAACATAATATAGTAGCTAATCTTAATCAAATCTCAATGATTTTACTAACTAAAGCAAAGTTTTAGTACCAATAAAATGTGTGCAACCACAGAACTGATGTAAGCGATTATTAAGGTCACACAATATTTCTTTAAATAGCTCTTGGTTTTTTTTTTTTTTTTCCAAATTTTTTTTTAATTTGGTTGTTCAAAACATTATAAAGCTCTTTGACATATCATATTTTCATTACATTAGATTCAAGTTGGTTATGAACTCCCAATTTTACCCCAAATACAGATTGCAGAATCACATCAGTTACACATCCACATTTTTACATAATGCCCTATTAGTAACTGTTGTATTCTGCTACCTTTCCTATCCTCCACCCTCCCCCCTCCTCCCTCCATCTTCTCTCTCTCCCCATCCACTGCTACTTCATA
>NW_026000037.1:48951260-48977772 GCF_001458135.2 Marmota marmota marmota
CGGAGTGGATTTTCGGCACAGAAACCACAGCCCCGCCAACAATCCCAATCCACAAACTCTCCCTGTATAAAAAATATTCAAAAAAAAAAAAAAAAAAAAAAAAAAAAAAAAAGGCGGGGCGCACTGAGCTTTCTTTGCCTCGGGTACTTACAATCCACTGCTGATTACACATTCATCTTCTCCGCCCGGAGCGAAGCGAAAGAGGAAGCAGATGGGAGCAAAGCGCCCGCGGCTCTGAGCATCCAAGCGTCTCTTTTTTGATTTCTTTGTTCTTCCTACTCCTTGGCAAAGTGGTCCGCTACAGATTAACGGTGAAAGCTCTAAGAGACTGTGGGAAATCTCTATTATAGCCGCTGCTTTGAGCACCACGCTCAGCACTTCAGCAACCCCCGTACGCAGCGGCCATCTTCTCCTCCCTCAGGACTATTTAATTTTGATTGGAATAAAGTTGGTGAATAATTTTTGTGTTCTTTATTTTATTTTATTTTTTTTTCAGAACAAATCATTATATGTTTTACAAAATGTTTTTATTTCTTATTCTGACAGTTTATCATTCTACAGATTTGAAATATCTGGTATATACTGGGAAGCAGAAAGCCTTACCTTTCTTTTTGCAGTCTAAAATTCATGAAAGCATCATGGGGAGTAAAATACCCAGGAAGCAGACCTTCTCAGAAGCAAAAGAAAACCAGAAAAAACGTTGTTAATTAAGAATGCATAATTGCAAGACAATATTCTAATATAAATTTTAAAAATTCTTGAAGTAATTGCAGTTATAAAAGTATTTCATGAAGTAGACAAATGACTTGGAACAGATTACCATACCACAAGAGAGGAGAGGTATATTAGTTTTCTCTTGCTGCCATAAGAAATTAATACAAAAATTTAACAGCTTACAACCACACAAAGTTAACTTACCTTTTTGTATGTCAAAAATCTAGTTCAAATTCCACTGATTGAAACCAAGGTTTTAGCAGGCATGATCTTTGTAGGAGATTTTAGGGGAGATTCCATTTCTTTCTTATTTGAACCACCAGTAGAAATTAGTTCAGAAAGAACTATTTGTTTTCTTTCTTAGTTTACATCTTCTAGAACTTTCTGCATTACTTGATTTGTGTCCCCCGCTTCATCCCTTGAGACTGGAATAACAGGTCAAATTCTTTTCAGATTGCATCTCTGTGGCCCACTTTTCTTATGTACAGACATTCCTCAACTTATGTTGAGTTATGTCTTGATAAATTCTTTACTAGTTGAAAATATTGTAAGTTAAAAATGCATAAATTAAATATACCTAACCTACCAAATGTTATAATTTAGCAACACTGTGAACTATAGAAAATAAGTTGCTTACCCTGTGGTCATGTGACTGAATCGGAGCTGTAACTCTCTTCTGTGGTCTATCATTGTGAGAACTTCATACAATGTATAATTTGCCTGGGAAAAGGTCAAAATTCAAAGTACAATTTATATTGAATGCGTACTGCTTTCATGTCATTGTAAAATTGAAAATTTGTAAGTCAAACCATCATAAGTAGAGAATTGTTTGCATTCTATTTTTAAGGACTCAGGCTTTTAATTGGGTCCATCCAGGAAATCTAGAACAGCCTTTCCCTACTTGAATACAGTTGACATTCATTACATTTACAAAGAGCCTTTTGCCATATTAAGTAACATATTCATGGCTTCCTAAACATTAGGATATGGAAATCTTTGGAATATCATTACTTTGCCTACCATAAGAAGTCTAAAGAAAGAAAGGTAGAAGAATCAGTTTAAAAGATAAAAACTAGAGAAAAATACTAACATTCCTAAATATCAAAAAACTAAAAAAGAAACTGGTAAAGATAATTGTGAAATATTTTTTAAAATATAATATTTTCTCAATCAAAGAAGCCATAAATGGACACATTCTAATTTCAGAGATATTCAAGGGGAAGATGTCCAGTTTTCCCCCAAATTTCCTGTGTTCAACAGTGATTATAAAATGTAAATTGTAAATCAAAAACCAATATTAGAGACCTCAAAATATTTCTAAGAAGATATATATATATATATATATATATTATATATATATATAATATATATATATAATATATATATATAATATATGTATACATATGTAGTATATATCTGTGTGTATATATATATATATATATATATATATATATATATATACACACACACATAAATACATACACATAGAATATGTAGATAGTAAATAAAACATAAAACATAAAACAATGTGACAGAACTAAGTACAGATAAATTATATCAATAAATGTAAAATAGCTTGCCTTAACTATTAAAAGACAAGATCTGAAGATTTCACAAAGTAAAAACTAATACCCATACAAGAGCCTACTATTGATACAAGAGACAAAGTGATTAAGAAGGAGGAAAATAAAATGTGGGTGAAAGTATTAAGAATTTTTAAAAGGTTAAGTTAAAATTAACATTAAAATGTAATTAAAAAAGGAGGCAGAATTTTGATGTCATGTAAGGACATTTCAGACCAAAACCTCACTAAATAAGACAGAGAAGGGTCTTTTATAATATTAAAGTCCACAGTTCACAGTGAAGACATTATAGTTTTGAACATCTATGCACCAAATGACCAGTAACAACTTTTATGAAGCAAATTACAGAAGATACAGAAGAAATAAATAAAAATGTGTTAAATGCAGAAGTGTTTAATACACTTTTTCAACCCTAGACTGATTTAAAAAAAAGTTAAAAAAATTAAGTAAAGACATGAATAACAAGTAAAAGATTAGGTTATTGACCTTTTTGTTCTACAATATAGGAAATAAATAGTAATGGTCAAATTGAATTGTCAACTTGATTGGATTAAGAGATGCCGAGGATTATGGATATGTCAATGAGAGTGTATTTAGGAATGATTGGCATGTAGGATAGCCAACTGAAATGGAGATCCTCCCTAAGCTTGAGCAGTACCAACCAAAAGAATGATGGCTTGGATGGAATAAAAGTTGGAAGAATAAGGAAACAGCAGCAGATGCAAGCTAGATTCTTCTTGACAGGGTTCTTGATTGTTCCTGCAATCCTCTGAGGATATCAGACTCTTGATTCTTCATTCTTCCAAAGTGGACTGTGCCAGTGGTTCTCCAGAAGCCTTTAGTCTCAGAGTAGGGTAGCACCGTTGATCCCTCCTGTTCTGGGGCTTCAGCCTCTTGGATAGTGCAGCTACTAGTTCTTTCAGCTCTCCAGCCTGCAGACGGCCATTGTGGACTATCTAGCTTCTAGTTGTGTAAGCCAACCTGATAAATCCCCTTTTATAATTATACTTCCTGTTAATTCTGTTCCTCTAGAGAACCCTGACTAATACATACATCTTATTTTCAATGAAAATAAGCCATGAAAAGAACTTTAATAAAATCTAAATATAGAAATTTTACCAACATTCTCTCTGACAACAAAGCCAGAAAGTAATAGCAAAATTAGAAAGCATAAAGTCACTTAATTGTAAAAAAGTAAGGTGCATAATAAATATATAATGCTCTGTTTTGTGAAGAATAATAAAAAATACACATAATTTGGAGCAAGATGGCAGAATAGGAAGTCTCAGATTTCACTATCCCCCACAAAGAGGTTCAAGTAAAAACTCTCCATACACAAGAACATTTTGGTACAAACCACTAAAACTGGAAAAAAGTTTCAGTCACCTGCATGGTCCACAGAATGGAATAAAATCCCTGAGGAAAGGCTAAGAGAGCAGTCTGACAGCTTTAAGGTATTTTGAGAGAAATTAGGGGTGAGGGTGGATTATTGAACTGAATATTAAATGATACTAAGGAATTTCTATTATATTTGTGAAAATGTTTATTGGTTATATAGAAAAGTCTAATTGTATTTAAATAGTGTGTTACAGTAGGAAAGAATTGACTGGTAGAACAGAGAATTTAGAGATAGAATGGGGCCTGATATAGGACTAACATGTTATTGCAGATTTTTGGGAAAGAGTGCTTTATTCAATTAATAGTTCTGAGACAATTGGTTCATCATATAGAAAAAAAATTGAAAACTGAAACATTTCTATTTCACATATAAAAATCAATTATAGAGGTGGGCCTGGTGGTGCATGCCTGTTATCCCAGCAGCTCAGGAAGCTGAGACAGGAGGATCCTGAGTTCACAGCCAGCCTCAGCAAAAAGCAAGGTGCTAAGTAACCCTGTCTCTAAATAAAATCCAAAATAGGGCTGGGGATGGGCTCAGTGGTTGAGTGCCCCTGAATTCAATCTCCAGTAGAAAAAAAATCAATTACATGTGCATAAATGACTTAAGTGTGAAAGGCATAAGTTTAAAACTTTTGGAGTTGGGGTTGAGGTTTAGCTCAGTGGTAGATTTCATGCTTAGCACTCTGCCAAGAAGTGTGTGAGTGCTAGGGGTACAATCCTAGCAACAAGAAAACACCAAACCAACCAACCAACTCCCCCTAAAAGTGAAACTTTTAAAATGTAAGATAATGTCTTCATTAATTTTATGCAGGGAAGAATTTCTCAGACATTATGAAAAAATTTAACCATATGTAATAAAAAGATTAATAAATTTGGTTACATTAATATTAAGAACATAAAGAGAAACTGAAAAGATAATATCTTCAGATAGTCACAAGACATAAAATTGGTGTAGTGTTAGTATCCAGAATATGAAAACAATTTTATAATTTAATAATAACAAGCAAGCCATTTGAAAAAGTGAACATTTTAGAGGAGATATGAATGACAAAGTTATGGAAAAGAGTCTAAACCTCACTCTAGTAATATCTAATGGATCACAATTGATTACAATGAGATATTTATTGCTTTATATCTATTAGTTTGTTAAAATCAAATCTAGCAATCCAAAATCTTGATATGAATATGGAGGAACAAGAACTTTTATGTACGCTATGGGAGTATGAATTGGGATAGTCTTTGGGGAAAAAACTTTTAAACTCAAAATTGCACTTATACCTATCTTATAGCCCAGCAATTCTTTGTAGGTGTACATTTTAGATATTCTCTTGTATAAGTACACTAGTATATGTGAACAAAATTATTTATAGTAATGTTGTTTATAAAAGCAAAAATGTGTATCAGTTATTTTACAATAATAATTGAAATAGAATTTATATGTTTTTGGTGAATGCTGGATTGCTTTCTTCTGCATGAATATTTTACTCAGTAATGAGAAAAAAAACAACATTCTTTCTTTAAGATTGATTTTTTTAAAATAATGAAAGTAGTGTGATAGCTAAACAGATGAAATGGCACCATTTTATTAGTTCTTTCATTGGGGGGAAAAGGCGTTAGTTCTGTCTTTTTCATGGTGGCATAATATATGCTTCCAAATAATTTTTCTTTCTTTTTTAAAATATTTTTTACCTTTGTTTTATCTATCTATCTACCTATCTATCTATCTATCGTATGAGGATGGAACCCCATACCTCATACATGCTAGGCAAGTATTCTACCACTGCACTACAGACCCAGCCCCCCAAATTATTTTTCTTAGTGGCATCTAAAATGAAAAAAAAATTTTCCTGCTTGTTTGAAAAAATATATATATTTTGGTACTGGGGATTGAAACCAAGACCTTGCACATGCTAGACTAGCACTCTACCACTGAGCTACATCCCCAGCTCTTTTTAATATTTATTTTGAGACTGGTGTTCACTAAGTTGCCCAAACTGGTCTTGAATTTGCAATTCTCCTACTTCAGCTTCCTGAGTCACAGGGATAATAGGCCACCAAAATCTGGTCTGATTAAAAATTTTTAATGGTTATTGAAGTGGTCCCTGGTACAGATTTATTTCATTTTGTATAGTTCCTCAAAATTCATTAGGATGAAATATAAGTAGGAAGTACAGTGAGAATAACTATACTTTTTAGTCTTTTATTACTGTTTCATTGAGGATTTTACACTTGACTTGTATTTTAAAAACCTGTAGTATTGCAGATTGTATGAACATAATTCTAAGATAAAATGGTGATGAACTTTGTTTTCTATAGTATACAGATCTAGCATCATTTAAGTTTACAAAAATCTTCAGAACTCACTTAGGCACTATATGAAAAATTTGTAAATTCTGTCCATTCATTAATGTAAGACACAGATGAGAGAAGCAGACACCAAATTCTTTCATAGTGGGTTCCTTTATTCTGCATAATATGTTATCAGAAAGCATGAGCCAATTGTCTCTAAGGATCCCTAAAAGAAGTAGTTTGGACTTTATAGTAGCACTCAATTTCTGATTGTGTGAAGGTGTTATCCCTAGGCAAAATGAGTAAGTAAGCAAACTTGTCCTCAGTGTTACATGATTTCCTCCCTGCCTCTTTAAATTGTATTTACAATTTGTATTAGTTTCTGGTTTTTCCTTTCAGGGTTTCTTTTACACACTAGGCAAATACACACGTACACACACACAAACACAGACACACACACACAAACTTTCTTGTATTTCTTCTTGGGTGGCATGTTTTATGCCCTACTTTTTTTTTCATGTGATATATCCTGGAAATCATCCCATGTTATTACAGTAGAGAACTCTTTTGTTTTTTTCTATGGCTGGATGGTATCTATTTATTTTGTGGATGAACCATAGCACACTTGACTTATCCCTATTAAAGGATATTTGAATTGTTTTCAATTGTTTGGTGTGACAAATAATGCTTCAGTGAAAAACCTTGTGCATATGTTGGTTCATATTTCTTGAAGTGTATTTTCAGGAAAGACTGCTAGAAGTGGGATTGTTGGATCAAAGGGCAAATATATCTACAGTTTTTTTTTTTTTTAGTATTACCAACTTATCCTCAATAGGGACCACAACATTTTGCATCCCAGCTACAAATAAGTCAGATGTCTGAATTAATTTCCTTATAATCTCAACAATGGAATGTATGGCCTAACTTTTAGATTTCTTTCAAACTGATAGGCAAAAAATAAATCTCAGTGTAGTTTAGTTTGCATTCTTAGCATTACATAGGTACATCATATTTTAATCTGTTTTAGACTTATTAGCTTTTTTTGTTGTTAACTAATATTAACTTACTTTTATGTTAGATTTTTAGTTATTTTCTTTTTATATTCTAGAATTTTTTGTATATATCTATATCTATCCATACACACAAAAAAATTTGCCATGCAAATTTATTTTTTAGCTATAAAATCAACTTATCTATTTTTTTTTAAATTTATGAATTCTTAGTTTTAAGTCACAATTAGAAAAGGCTTTCTCACTTCCAGATTGAAAGGCATTCAGTCGTAATTCATTTCTCCTCTGAACCTTCTTGCATTGTCTCACACGTGAGCTTTTGGGGGACACCTCACATCCAAGCACTTACATGATTTAATTTCTTTTTTCTTTTTTTGTACTTAGATCTATGATATTATCATAGGTTTATTCTGTACACAGTGTGATGCATTGATCCAATTTTATTTTCTTCCATGTTTAACCAATTGTCCTAGTGTTTTAGTCAGCTTTTTTGCTGCTGTGACTAAAGGACCTGACCAAAACAATTGTAGAGAAGGAAACATTTACTTGAGGGCTCATAGTTTCAGTGGACTCAGTTCTTAGAAGTCCAGCACCATTCCTCTGGGCTCCAGGTGAGGCTGAACATCATGGCAGAAGAGTGTGGCAGAGGGAAGCAGCTCACATGGTTATCAGGAAGCAGAGACAGAGTCTCCACTTGCCAGATACAAATATATACCCCAAAGCCACACCCCGAATTCCCACCTCCTCCAGCCATACCCTAGCACTTCAGTTACCATTTAGTTAATTCCTGTCAGGAGATTAATTCACTGATTGGGTTAAGACTCTTAAAACACAATCATTTCTCCTCTGAACCTTCTTGCATTGTCTCATACGTGAGCTTTTGGGGTTTACCTCACATCCAAACCATAACACCTAGCATCATTTATTAAAAATTCTTTTCCCCAATCAATTGAGATGCCACTTTTATGAAGTCTTGATATGTGCATGAGTCTGTTTCTAAACTTATATCAGAATTTGTTCTCTTTTTTTTCTTTTTCTTTTTAAAAAGCTTCTACATCTTCTATACTCACCAGTCCTGGACAGTATCTTTGCTACTATTAGGTCTTTCTCACTCATCCTCTTAGCCTTCTATTTATATGTCATAATAAAGACAGTGTAGTGTTTTTAAGAACCAGGAAGGCTAACTGACACCCCATTCCATTCTCAGTTTTGCTGCCGTTTTTATGGCTAGTTTTACTTTTACTAGAAACTTTTAGATATAAAAACTTGGTATTTTTGTTGTTGTTAAGATTCTAAATTGAACTTTGAGAAAATTATATTCCCAAGGACATAATACATATTTCTGTTGTTCATATTTATTTTCCTGTATTTAACCAGAATTTTATAACCTTTTATATATAGGTTTAAACATTTCAGCTTAGGGGCCTTCTGTTATCATATAATTCCTTATAACTTGTGTATGAAAGCTATTGATATGTAGGTTAATTTTCTATCCTGTAACCCTACTAGTCTACTTTATTGCTGCAGTTTTTCTGTTGATTTTCTTGTTTTTTTCCAGGAATTTCATCATGTCATATGAAAATAGTTGTTTTCTTCCATTCTAATTTTATTTTATTTGATTGAGTTGCTAAAATAAATTCGACAAAAAGGAGCAGAGATTTATTCCTGACTTTAGTTAGAAGTTGTTCACCTTTCCCCCCTCTTTTCTTTATAAAAGCTTCTCTACAAATTCTTCTGGGCTCATCAGGCCTGGGCAGTGTCTTTGCTTCTTCCAGGTCTTTTTCACCCATCTTCTCAGCCTTCATTGCAATGAAAATATGCTTTTCTTTGGCACACTTACCAAGAGTCCTGTTTCCCCTTCTGATTTACAATTTTGAAAATGAAGAAAGTTCGCCTTGTGTTTAGTCTTTCATCAGGAGCTTGAACTCAATTCACATTGTTAGCTTTTGAGTAGACGTGGACAAAGGAACAGTCTTTTTAAATGTGAAAACTTTTCCCATGTTTTAAGACTGCTATTAAAATATCACTCAGTTTCTACCATAAAGTAAGATAATATGTATTTTCTATGGACAATTAAGATACAACTAAAAAAGCAGAATTACTATCTCTCAGGGCTCTTGGCTAAGCTTTTGTCACTTTCTTCTATGTTGTTCCAAGTCGTGTGCCAGCTGGCTATGTGCCTTTAATCTCTGAAGTGGTCATGCTGTACCACTGGTGTGAACTTCTTTAGGATATAGAGGATTGAATAGGATGCAAAATTACAGTACAGATTTTAGAAAGGTTGAAAAAAATGATGAGTATTACTACAGGGAAATTCAAATAATTAAGATCAAAACAATTTTCTCTTAAATGTTTGAATTCAAGCCTAATGTGAATGTGAACACCATAACATCTTTTACTCTTCATCAATTTTTCAGTAACAAATATTTGATTTTTTGCAGGACTAGGGGTGTAGCTCAGTGGTAGAACTTGTGCCTGGCGCGAACAAGATCCTGAGTTTGATCCCTCGCAACCAAAAACTATTTTTTTTTAACCTTGAAATTTCATCACAGTACATTATGTCAAATAAGATCAACTCAAAATACACTTTTAAAAAGACTGTGAAATATAAATTCCAGAGATGGCAAATAGGTTTCTTCACATGCCAATGTCATTGCCTATCTGCTTAGAAGATTATGTTAGGGATAGTTCTGAGGCTGCAACTAGGTTCAGAAGGAAGAGTGCTGTGATGTCTGTCATGGACAGAGATGGGAAAGAAATGACATGGATGCTTGTTTGAAATACCTTACTACTTTAGAACTCTAAACATATGGGATGGGAATTTATAAATTACATTTGCTGTATTTTAGAAAGTAGCATTTTTATGTTTAAAAATAACTTTATTGTCAGTAATGAAATTTCAAATGTATTTTAATGTGTCTCAGTCTGAATTTCTAAGGGTCATCTTTTTCTATGGTTCAAATATAAAAATCACTAAACAATTATGGAACATCTTATAGGTGTTTCCAGTAAGTCATTCATATGAATGATAGTACAGTTGATTTCTGTGACATGGAAATGAGGGCAAGCTATCACTCAATTTTCAAAAACTGGAATTCACCACCTTGGGATCAGTCCTTTTTTTTTTTTCATTTAATCCATATATCATGGGTGCACTCACATTAACTGGGCTCATTAAGTATATTTGTTGATTTTTACCGAGAACTTTAACTGGAATAGGGACTGAAGAATTCCAGATGCTCCTGATGTTTGTAGGTGAGCTATTTGAGAAGCCAAATCTTCATCCAAACTGCAACTTATTGATTTATAATAAGAAATACAACAACCATTCGAACTAAAATACTGAAATCTATGTGACTTGGCCTTCTCATTAAAGGCACACCTACATGGAAGTAAAGTCATAATGTCCTTTGTGGAGCATTAATTAGAACAAGGAGTATTAGATTAATTGAATCTAAGAATAGTCTTTTCAGTAGATTTCATTTTGGCTCAGATTCTCCTGTGTATAAGTGCTTGGATGAGCACTGCCAAAGTGCAGTTCTCGGAAGCTCTTTTTTCTATTTATATTTGATTGGCCAATTTCCCTTTTGACTGACACATTTAATAATGCATTGTAATATAATTAGTCAAATAGCAACCATTCTTCAGGTCTGGCTTCCATTTGTCTTTTAAGGTGACTAAGCATCTGTACTCTGGTCCAGTAGAAATAAGAATTTTACTCTCACAGGGCTGTCTTATTTCTCTGATTTCTAGATTTTGTGGGAAGCCTCTCTACTCCTAGGTGCATAGACTACATCTTACTAAAAAAATTGTGGTAGGCTTATTTTTAGTGACTAACCTGAGAACTGGTTAGTTATATCAATTGTTTAAAATGCATACAGACAAGGGAGGGGAAAAATGGGAAAGATTTGAATAGTGTACAACATAAAGAAAGTTTTTAATGGATGTTAATATTCAGTAAAACATTATAGAACTACATTGATTTTCGCACATTTTTTTGCTGCATGCTCTAGCTTTAGCCCTCAGACCTCCCATGCAGACAGCACATATGTTCCATGGGGCTGTGCTGTTAAAGTTAGTGTCTAATGAAGTGTGCGATTAGTCTATGGTAATGATCTGAGGGAAAAGGGTCTGAATTAGGCTCAGGATGTTATCATGTAGGACTGCAATGCTTATTAAAAATGTATTTTTGTTTGTTCCTCACTTCATGATTATGTTTCTAAGATTTTTCTTCCTGTGAGCTACATTCATCAAATTTTATTCTATTCCACCCTGGAAAACAAAAGCTGACCCCATTACTACAATTTCACAGTAAATGCACATTATTAGGGTTCACAGCAACACTCTGTCTTTTGTAGCAATTTATAGTTGAGGTATTCTAAACAATTCCCCAAAAAAGCTTTCTTAAATTTACTCTAATTCTGAGGTTTCTATTTATAAAAGTGGTACATGATATAAGTCATTTTGTGTAATTGATTATAGTGACAGCATTTCCAAAAGGACAAGGGTTCTTTTGTATGAAACTGTCACCATTGGGGTGAATTAACAGGTATGACTTGGGAACTTACTGCTTCTTCCATATAAAATGGGGGATATTTACAAATAGTTTCTGTCTTGCCTAGGACAATATCTTTCAATATAAAACAAAACCCAAAAGAGAGCTATTTTAGTGAGTTTTGGATTTTAAAAATTTTGTGTTTTGAGAGGTTACAAAAGAAAGACTGTTTTTAAGAAGGCCCCTCTTACACTTGGATCATTGTGCACCTGAAAACTCTTGGCAATATTTCAAGAAGATGAGAAAAAGAAAATGGTGTTCCCTGTGATTTGAAGGTAGGGGAATTTTTCAGGGTTAGGGAAGAAATCTTTTACTTAGGTAGGTTAGAGAAGTGAGAATGGTGGATAGAGTGAGATATAAGTGGGAATGTGGGTGGATGACAGAAGTGGTGGTCATAGTTCTGAATTTTTGAGGTAGTGATTCCTGGAATTGATTTCAACACTTTGGAGACCAGTTTTAACAATGGGAAGAGGTGTGTGAACCTTGAGCTGGCCCCTGAAAACTGCAGTATTTGGCATTTGGGTTCTACTTGTGCTCTTCTGAGCACAACTGAGGACACATTCCGATTCCCAGGAAAGAGGAATCAGGCTATAATTCTATGTTCAGGATTAGTGTTTCAACCAAGGAAACATATTTCTAAGTGTATCCAGCATTTTGCTTCCTTGACTTTTGTTGCAGTTCAGAGTTTTCTTCCAGCCATTTTCTTTTAATAGAGTATTAAGTTGGACTTTTCCTGCTGACAAGGAACCTAATGACAAGGTTAGGCGTAAAGGCAACCTTTGAAGTTTTAAGGCATAAAACAATTGGGGGATAGCATTGCACCCGACAGGTCTTATTAGAAGGTAAATAGGCTCCACTATTCCTAATCACCCCCTCAGCACCAACTTTATCTTTCCTTCCCCTCTCTTCCTTTCCTTCTATGGAAAATAGAAGACTAGGGTGGAAAAAAGGGAAAGCACTGGAGCTGTGTGTTATTTGCCTAGGGAAAGAGGGCTTTAGTTTTTCTTTTTTGTCCTTGAGAGTATGCTTAGCATCCCTAAGGACAAGTAAGTGGGCTTACTCACAAATGCTTCTGAGACCCCCTGAATTGATGTATCCTGGTCCCGGAGACTTGGTGATCTACCTGAACAGGAAGGTGGAGAACTGGAGAGAAAGTGCACCATGGGTGGGGCAATGTGGAGCTGACTGCACTCGCATTAGGCTAAGGAAGGGATTGTGCGTTTCCCAAGAGTAAAGTGGGAAGGTAGCTGGGTCTTAGCCATCTTGACTGAAGGCTGTTCCTTTTTACTGATGGCTTAGCTAAATGCATGTTGCCCTCTTGGGACATTTTTTTCCTCTGGGAGTTGCAGTTAGTGATATTCTATTTATGTTTCATATTTTTCATTTTTCCATGTAATTTACATAGACTTCATAATTATTAAACTACTACATAATATTTTAGTATGAATGTATGTCATGCCAGGCATGGTGGCACATGCCTGTAACCCCAGCAGCTCAGGAGGCTGAGGCAGGAGGATTGCAAGTCTAAGGTCAGCCTCAGCAACTTAGTGAAGTCCTAAGCATCTTAGCGAGACTCTGTCTCAAAATCAGAAATAATAAGGGCTGTGGATGTGGCTCAGTGGTAAAGCAACCCTGGGTTCAATCTCTGATACAAAAAAAAAGTGTCACAATGGCCCCAATTTTGGTCATGGAGTTATTTTTAAAAATTAGAAATGCTCCTGTAATTTTTGTGGTTTTAAAATTATTTTATTTTATTTTTTTGGATTATATTTTCAACAAAAGAATTGATCAGATGTGAACATTAAACATTTTTAAGAATCTTAAAATACCTACAATATGTATCTTTAATAATATTTAAAAATTGTAATTTGCTACCTTCAAAGTTTTCTGCGTACTCTTATCTGATTAATCTTTTGAATCTGCTATTTTAAAAATATGTAATTATTGTGTTCAAAACTTTAAAAACTAAAAAAAAAAATGTAGTTGTAGATGGACACAGTATCTTTATTTTATTTTTTATGTGGTACTGAGGATAGAACCCAGTGCCCTAGGCATGTGAGGCAAGTTCTCTACCACTAAGCCACAGTGACCTCAGCCCCTATTTAAAACATTTAATGGATCCCATTGTTTCTTAGTTTGTATGAGTTAAAACTTACTGACCTTATGTTTTTCATTCTAGTCTGGTTCCAAAAGTCCCTTTAATCTTTATACCTACTACTTTCTTATATGAAATCCATGATCCAGCCAAACTGTTCTACTCACTTTCTCCAAAATACATTGCTTCAGCGTCTTTGCTCATACCATCCCATCTGCATGGATGCTCTCTCTCTACTTTTAGATCTAATGAAATTCCATCCTCTTACGGTGTGGCTGAAAACATGTCCTTTTGGACTCTTAAATTAATACCTGCAAGAAGGCACAGAGTGCTATGCTTCAGTCTAAAATTTATGCATGTCTAGGAAATGAGGTCTCTAACTTGTGAGCTTTGGAAAATTCTTACATTAACCTGAATCTTTGAATGCAGGGTAGAGGGAAGACTGCCTTACATTTCCCTCAAATGTTCAAGTCTGAATGGAACCTTTCTGGCACTGGCATTTTGTACAGTTTCAGCTCAGCTTGAAACAATGAAAGTAGCATATCTGATCGCAAGCAGTTGATCCCCAGACATGTTTATTGATGGCACTATCAAGGAAAACAGCATACTGACATACAATACAAAGAAACTTGGCAGACTTTATAGTGCCAATTCAGTTTTGGCATTTATATTGGTAAAAACAGATTACAAGGCTTAGTGTAGCTCAAACCTTATTTAAGCTTGCAAAATGTCTGATTTGATCAGTTGGCATTCCACTGAGAGCAACACCTCTATCTCTAGGAATTCCTCTTATGCAGTTTACTGGTGGAGTGCCTGCGCTTTGCTTTGAGTGTGTGTTATATAATTTCAGATTTTTTTTTTCCTGATTGACCCCATTCAAAAGATTCTACTGAGTCACCATGCCCCTGTCAGTGCAGTTTAAAAAAAATTTTAAATGAACAGTGACACTTAGTGGCTAGAAATACTCATTACAGTGTTCTTCTGTAAGAATCTCTATTAACATGTCCCATGGTAATAAAGTAAATGATACCAAAATTTAGTCTTCTTGGCAAAGTAATATATACTATTTGAAGTGTTGTTGGTTTTGCAGCAGCTGTCATTCCATACCAATCCATTTAGTTAAAAAGCAAACAGGTGGCTCACACATATTGTTTTTACTACATAAATTTTAAAATTTTCTTCAATCCTACTGAAATAAATGGGGCATTTTTGCTGTTGATTTCAATTTACTAAAAGAATATGTAACAATATAGTGAAGGTATTAATTAAGAGTACTGTTCGAGGTGCTTGCTTTCTTTTAGGCATATATCTATTGACCTGAAATATGAACAAATTCCTTAAGTTAGATAAATGACTTAAAACTATGAGACAGGAAAAATATAAATAAAAGACCCAGACACATGATTATTGTATCCTTAATTAACCCCTTTGTTTTGGTACTATGGCACACAGAAGTTAAATTAATGAGGTTTTTAAATGTTTCATCCAATATCAGGAGGGTTTTTTTTTCCCTTTAAGGTTAAAAATTTCCCTCAATTTTTTACATTTGTGGATTTATTTTTGACCTTTAGGGAAGGATTTGGGTCAATAATTAATGTTTTATTTTCCTACAAAATGAAAGCATGCTATTTTGCCTGAGGTTAATGTGTTTTTAAAGTCTCTTGAGGTACTGCGATTGGAAAGCAATTTAGAATATTGTCTTCTGCCAGCTTCACATACAACAGAGATGAGTGGAAAATATCTGATTAGTGGGTGTGACAAAATATGGCAAGACAGTTATGGAAATAAATGTAAACCATGTTGTTTGACTTACATATTGGTTTTTTTTTAAGTACCAAAACAAATATAATGAAAAAAAATTTGACAGAACTTAATTAGGGAGTGAGGAGAGGGGGAAGTGATATAGTAGTTTTGTGTAAGTAGTGAGGAGTCTCTTAAGTAAATCCAGTATGTAAAAAGCTGACTTTACAAAACAAGTTAAGAGAATGATTATGAGTCTTATGAAAGCATTTACTAAAGCCTCAATGTAAACCACATATCCTCCCAAACAGTCAAAATAATTGTTTTGTTTAGATACTTTCCCAGTTGAGTAAATTAATAAATCAATTTACTTCTCCACTCACTGGCCACATTGAATGCTCTCTTTTTCCACTAACTCCCTCACATTTCCACTAATTCCCTCTCTGCCTGCCCACTGGGGAATGATGCCCCTCCTGTGTTCTCTGGGTATTGTGGATGTGCTCCTAATCCTTAGTGTACTGTAAGTGCCTGTAGCTGTCTGTCTCATAGATGTAAAACACGTTGAGGGTTGGGATTGTATATTTTATCCGTTATCTAGAATTAGCACAATGTCTACCACGTAATAGGTGCTTATTACATATTCAGTGTTTGTAGGTGCCAGAATGTTAGAATACAGCTAGAGGAAAGAGAAATATTGAAATTCTTGTCCTTGAGAGCAGGGAGACTCTCCACCCTTTGTGGAGCTCTCTTTTGTGCTTGTCCAGGAGGGATGATGAGCTTCCAGGCAATTGATATTTCCTTTGAAAAGTGTCAGTGATATCTTTGAGATATGGGTTGGGAGATAATTCATCCTTTATAAGAGAGATAATTTTATCCAGGTAGTGTATAATTGGAATTCAGTTTCAGATGCTATAAAGCATGTTCTTTAAATAGTTTCACATTTAAAGGCAGGCATTGTGATGGTCTATAATCCCAGGTTCTCTGCAGGCTGAGGCTGGAGGATTCTTTGAGGTAGAGGGAGGGAGAGAAGGGGGAGGGGGAGAGGGAGAACAGAGAATTTACACACACACACACACACAGAGAGAGAGAGAGAGAGAGAGAGAGAGAGAGAGAGAGAGAGAGAGAGAATGAATATGAATTAACACAAGAGAGAGAAGGAACACTGTCATTTAGCCATAAAGAAAAATGGAATCATATCATTTATGGCAATATGGATGGAATTGGAGATCATCATGTTAAGCAAGATAAGCAAGGCACAGAAAGGCAAGTATCACATATGGAAAAAAAATTGACCTGAATATAGAAGAGTGATTACTAAGAACTGAAGATGATGAACACATGCTGTATCCATACATGGAAATATCACAGGGAATCCCATTAATTTGTACAGTTAATATATGTCAATATTCTTGGGAATATATAAACCAAGTACTATGATGAAAAGGATGTATTGCTGAATTGAAGCTTAGTCCTAGTTCCTCTACCATTTCTGTGTTGTTTAACCCTGATCTAAATCATCTCTTTAGCCCTCAATCTCTTCTACAAAATGGGAGAATTGAATTGGGTTTCTTCTGACCTTAAATACTAAGCTTGCTATGTTAATCAGATTTTCATTGCTGTGAACAAAGTACCCGATGTAAACAACTTAGAGGAGAAAATGTTTATTTTGGCTCATGGTTTCAGAGATTTTAGTCCATGGCTGTATGGCTCTATTGCTTTGGTCCTGAAATGAGGTAGAATATCATGGTGGAAGAGACCAGGGACAAAATACAGACCCCCAAGGGCAAGCCTTCAGCAAACTACTTTCTCCAACTAAGCTTCACCTGCCTACCATTTCTACCCCATCCCCATAGAACATTCAAATTATAAATCCACCAATATGGATTAACCCACTGATAAGGTTACACTCCTCATGACCCAATAACTTTCTAAAAGCCCCACTCCTGGATATTGCTACAGTGGGGACCAAATCTTCAACACATGAACTTTTGGGAGATATTCCAGATCCAAACCTATAACACTTTCAGTACTCATCAGGACACAAATAGAGATATTTAATTGGATTTTAATTACTGACAAGGCCAAAACAGTACTGTCCACAGATAAAGCTTGGGGCAATAGGAATTGCCTAGTCATTTTGACATTCTTGGTCAATCTTCATTTTAATACAGATGTTGACTAGTGAGATAACCATTTCAGTTTTTTTTAAATTATGGATTCATATTATAGTTATAAGAAATAATATAGTTTTCTTAGCTTTTTAAGAAAGTGCCAGATTGTTTTTCAGAGTGGCTATAGCATTTTACATTCCTACCAGCAATGTATAAGTGATATAGTTTCTTTGCACCCTTATCAGCATTTGGTTTTGCCACTATTTTTTATTTTAGTTATTTTGATAGCTATGTGGTAGTATCTTGTGGCTTGAGTTTGCCATTTCACTAATTGCAAATGTTATATGGAACATCTTTAATGTGCTTATTTGCCATCTGTATATCCTCTTCAGTAAAATTTCTCTTTATACCTTTTGCCCATTTTCTTTTTTTAAAATTTATTTATTAGTTGTAGTTGGACACAATACCTCCATTTTATTTATTTATCTTCATGTGGTGCTGGGGATCGAACCCAGGGCCTTGCATGTGCAGGTGAGCACTCTACCACTGAGCCACAATCCCAGCCTCCTTTTGCCCATTTTCTAATTGATTTTTTAAATGGCTGAGATTCTAGAGTTATTCATGTATTCTACATAGTAGTCCCTTGTCAAATATGTGGTTTGAGAATTTTTATCCCAGTCTATGCTTGTCCTTTTCATCCTATTAATATGGTTTTCCAAAAAGTGAACATTTAAAATTTTAAAGTATAATTTATTAATTTTCCTTTTATGGAGTGTGCTTTCTATATCAAATGTTAGAACTTTGCCTACCTCTAGATCCTGAAGACTTTTTCCTATTTTTTTCTTAAAGTTTTACTAAATTATGTTTTATTTTTAATTCTATGTCTCATTTTGACTTAATTTTTGTGTAAGGTGTGAGATTTGGTTGAAGTTCAATTTATTGCCTATGGGTGTCTAAATGTTCTAGTACCATTTGTTGAAAAGTTATTTTTCTTCCATTGGATTGCTTTGGTATGTGAGTGTGTGTGTGTGTGTGTGTGTGTGTGTGTGTGTGTTGGGGTCAAACATAGGGCCTTGAACATGTGCTCCACCACTGAGCTATACCCTCAGTCCCTCATTTTTCTTTTAGGAGATGGTTTTGCTTATGTTGCTCAGGTTGGCTTGGAACTCACATACCTCTTTCTTCAATTCAGACTATAGGTACATGCCACCATCCCTGGCTGTTGTGGTACTTTTGTCAGAAATTTTAGTACTTTTGAAAGTAGTCATTTGGGCATATTTGTCTAGCTCTGTTTCTGTGTTCTCTGTTTTATTCCATTGCTCTATGTGTCTACAGACCAATACCACATAGTATCGATTATTGTAGCTCTATAATAAAGTCATGAGATCAGGGAGACAAGTGATTCTTACTTAATTTTTCTGTTTTAAAATTGTTGTAACTATTCTAGTTCTTTGTTTTTCTATATACATTTTAAAATAATCTTTAGAGATTCTGATAGGAATTGCATTAAACCTACATATCATTTTGGGAACAATTAGTACCTTTAATGTTTTAGCCTTTTAATTCATGATCATGGTAGTTTTTATTTTTTATTTTTATGTTATCTTGGGCTTTGGCATCAGTGTAATACTAGCTTCATAAAATGAATTGGGAAGTGTTTCTTCCTTTTCTATTTTCTGGAAGAGATTTTGTAGAATTGGTGTTAATTCTTCCTCAAATATTTGGTGGAATTCTCCAGTGCAACCATCTGGGCCTAAAGATTTCTTTTAATTAAAATTCAATTTCTTTCATAGTTATAGGGATATTTAAATTATGTATTTCATATTGGGAGAGATGTGGTACTTACAGATTTTTGGGAAATTACTTCATTTCATCTAAGTTTTCAAATTTACTTTGGTACAATTGTTCATGGTATTGCTTTATTATTCTTTGATGTTTGCAGTGTCTGTAGTGATATCTCCAGTTTTATTCCTGATATAGGTGATGTGTATTTTCTTTGCTTTTTCACTCGACATTTGAAATTACATAAATCTTTTCAAACAACAGCCTCCCCCCCCATTAATTCTGTCTTCTTATTTTTTCATTCAATTTAATTGATTCTGCTCTTTATTATTCTTTCCTCTGTGCTCTTTGTGTTTATTTTTTCCTTCTTTTTCTTGGCTTTTGAGTTGGAACTTAGATGATTGATTTGAGATTGTTCCTTTTCTCTAATATATACATCTGGAGATAAAAATTTCTCTTTCTGAATGACTTTATAACATTTGTGGTAAATGGGTGGATCCAGAGGTTATCATGCTAAATGAAATAAGCCAATTCCCAAACCCACAGGTCAGATGTTCTCTCTGATATGTGGATGTTAACACACAACAAGGGGTGGGGGAATAATAGTAATTCATTGGATTAGACAAAGGGGAATGAAGGGAAGGGAGGGGGTATAGGAATAGTAAAGACAGTAGAATGAATCTTACATGACTTCCTGTGTACATATATGAGTACACCTCAGTGAATATCCACATCATCTACATCCACAAGACTGGAATCCTAATTAAAATAAGATATACTTCATGTTTGTATAAATATGTCAAAATATACTTACTGTCATTCATAACTAAAAAGAACAAATAAAACATAATAATAAATTTCTCTTTCATCATTGTTTAGCTATGTTCAACTAATTTTCATATGCTATATTTTCATTTTCATTCATTTCCATGTATGAGAATTTTATTTTTTTGAGATGTACTTTTTTACCCAGAGATTATGTAGAAACCTATCTATAGTTTAATTTCCACACTTTTGGAAATTTTCCTATCATCATGTTTTTGGTTTTGAGTTTGGTCCTATTGTGGTTAGAAAACATAACTCTGTATGGTTTCATTATTAAACTGAGATTTGTTTAATGGTCAAATATGTAGTATATATGTTCTCTTTGGTATAATGTTCCTTCGGCATTTGAGAATGTATATTCTGCTCTTGTTAGTTGGAGTCTTCTGTAAATGTTGATTAGATCCTATGGGTTGTTGGTGTTGTGAGTTCTTTCGCATATGTTAATTTTCTAATTAGTGTATCAAGTTTTCAGAGGGAGTGTTGGATTCTCTATAATTGTGGATTTTTCTATTTCTCCTGTCAGCTCTGTTGTTTGGTTTATAACAATTTAGGATTTATGTTCTTGGTGAATTGACCCTTTTTATCATGTCTATCTTTCACAATTATTTCCTCTTTCTCTCTTTGATTATATTCTTTGTTTTGAAATTCACTACTTTACTGGATATTAATATAACTGTTCCTGCTTTCTTTGATTATCATTGCATGATGTATATTCCCTTGCTTTTACTTTCAATCTGTCTGTATTTTGTTTGAAGTGATTTTCTTATAGACAGTATATAGTTGGGTCATGTTTTAAAATGTACTTAGAAATTCTTTTAATTTGTGTATTTATTATTTACATTTGGTGTGATTATTGATTATGTTTGAAAGACCGTCCCTTTTTAACATTTGCTTTTTCTGCCATACTGTGGATTAAATTCAGAGGTTTGTGCTTGCTAGGCAAGTGCTCTACTACTGAGCTATATCTCCAGTCCTTTTTTAATTTTTATTTTGAGACAAGGTCTTGCTGAGTTGCCCAGGCTGATCTTGAACTCATGATTCTCTTGCCTCATCTTCCCAGGTAGCTGGGATTACAGGTGAGTGCCACTGTACCTGTCTCCTGAGCTGCTGGGATTAAGATATGCACCACCATGCCCGGCATAACCCAGCATGGTCTCCACTGACACTGTGGTGAGGGTGGCCTCATTATTGCTAGGTGATGGTGAAGGTCCTGATTCTCTGTTAGGCCTCCTCTAACAATACCCCAGCAGGGTGGGAAGGATACCTCCTTATTTTGGGGTGCTAGTGAAAGTCCTGGCTACTCATGGAGTCTCTACTCACACTGTAGGGAAGATCACATTATTGGCCAGCAGGCACCATCCTTGGCCTTCTTTGACACATTCTGCTGAGGGTGTTGGAATACCTCTTTACTGTCTCCTAAGGGCGGAAGTCTAGGCTCCCCACTTGGTCTTTGTGGACATGGATGGGAATGGAGATATAGTATTTTCCCCTTCTATTGTTACATGGCTAGAATAGAGCAACACTTTTTTATCTCACTAGACAGTCCTTTTCCTGGGATTTTAGCTAGAGAGAGCAAACTTTTTGGGGAGCTATTACATTGTATCTATTGATGTTTTCATGTTTCTGGCTTTTTTAGCTGTCAGTCTGGGATATATGAGGCAAAAGAAAAAACTCAAGGAGCATATACTGTGTGATCCCTTGGGTTTTGATATTTCTAACCAGTCTTCTTTCTTCTCTCCACCTTTCAGAATCTGTTTGCTTTATATAAGGTCCAGCGTTTTTAGATGTACTTAGAGGGAGGAATAGGGAAATTTACTCCTTCTTCCTTGAATAATGTGTCTTTTAATGTCTTAAAATTTGCTGCTGAGGTTAAGAGTTCTTACGGACAAGAATGGGGTAGTGGTGTAGAAGGAGAAAAGGGAAACAGATTTGGAACTACTAAAAAGAAAGAAGAAATCTGAGTCCCAATTGAATTCTTGTTCATTCATTAAGCATTTAGGCAACATTTATGACTAACACGGTATTGGTGCTAAGAATATAAGGAAAAATAAGATGATTTTTGCTTGTTGGTAGCTCAAAAATCTAGAGCAGTGGAGGATAAACCCAAATAAGGAAATAATTATAACATGATAGGTAAACTGAGTCCTAAAGCATTAGTAGAAATTCTCTAGGTTAACTTGGAGAAGATTGTCTAGGCAAAATAAATGGTTTGATAAAGGCAGAGAAACAATTTTTTTTTTTTTGTCAGTTTAGGGGAATGGCAGGCATTGATGTGAAAAGAGGAGTTTGTGTGTGTGAATGATAGAGAAGGCTGAAGATATTGGTTAGGACCAGAGTGGGGAGGGCTTTAGTATGTTTTGCCATGCTGAAAAGGTTTAACACTTATGTAGGAAATGGAGAGTAATCTTTAAGCTATTGAGTGAGCATTTTCTTGTTTGTATCCACGACTATCTGTATTCTATAATACATGAAGTGGATGGTAAGACCTGCTGCTTGGCTTTCATCTGTCTTTTCTACCTTTTTCTATGTGATCATCTGTGGTTAGAAGCAGGGGGAAAGATATGTTTGCTTAAACATCTCCAGTTACTAGATAGAAATGTGTAAATGTAACAGATGCACGAGTGCTGCCCAGGATGAAGCTATTGTTGCAAATCTGTTCTCACAGACAGTTTGTCTTCACTAGCCATGAGAATGTGTGTGTGCTTGAATAGAGTAGCACCCAGTTAAGCTTAATGGTCACCTCACCATCCACTCACCCTTTTATAATCATTTCAGCCTATTCGACAACAGTGGTTTTTTCATAGAATCTAGAATTGTGCAGGATGGGAATATATTAATTTTTGGAAACAAAATATTCATATCCTCTCCCAAATGGGAATGTATGGTTCTAGCTCATTATGTTAGATATATCTTTTATCATGCCAAGTGTTACACTGATTTTTTAAATTGTATTCTTCTTCATCCTCTATACCTGTGGTCCCTGTCTCCCCTTATCTGTAGGTATTCTATTAGTATTGGCCAACTCTTCCCCTCTTCTATAATAGCATATATCCAAACCTTATGGTATCCCTAATGTATTGGTATATTTTTAAAAAAGCCCATATACAATAACACTTTATTTTTATGCTGTCTAAATCTTTTATTTAAAGACATCTGGTATGTTTGGCTCAGCGGACAAAATATGACAGTGCTGAAAAGTAGTATTAGCAATTCTTATGACTTTCTACATATTTTAAGATGTTTATGGCAGAAATTATATACTGTGGTGGATAGAGTAGCAGACTAAGAAAAAATTTATCACTGATATGCTGTTGCTTAGTTGTTTAGATTCTGAAAAAAAAACAGTAGTCTTGTCTGTGAATTCTGAGTTTTAAACAATTTTTAACTGTAAAATAGGGAAAATCACCTCTAATATCATGTGATAAGAATATTAATATTTTAAATGTAGTATATTGGTTTTTTAATGTAGCATAAAATATTGCTACTGTTAATGTTTCTAAAGTGGCTCACTAGAATTCAGTTCCTTATAAAAATTAAAACGCATGATCTCTTTATGGCTACTGGTAACTTTTTGGTTTGAACTTCTATATGAATGATAATTAGAAACATAATATTGAACTGAACATTTACTTATAAAGTGCCTTAGATATTAAAACATTTTAGATATTTAAAACTGAGTTGGCATTAATTTAAATTTGAAAAATCATTATAAAATTTCAATGATAATTTTCTGCTTACGTTTTAAATTCAGTAATTAAATATCCTGGATTTGTAGAATAATTAGTATTATTATAACATTTCACAATCATATGGGGAAATTGGTGAAAAAGAGGAACTTAATTTTCATTTACTATGGCATATCTATTTATTGACTACATACTATCTGTATAACAAGACCATGATAAATAATAGCATCTTGTGAGACACGTGTAAGAACTAGTTCATAGTTTAGAATGTAAGATTATGTGTACTGTCCTCTGCTGCATGGAAAATGTCATCCTAGTTCAAATGATCAGCATCTTGCTAACTTATTAGTGATTTACTTTGTTTAAAGTAAGCTTGAAAGTCTTCATGTTACCTTTGCTGAAGGAATTTGAACTCAACAAGCCAAATTTCCTGAGTTATGAGTGATTCTGTAAGTTCCTGGATTTGTAGAATAATTAGTATTATTATAACATTTCACAATCATGTGGGGAATTGATGAAAAAGAGGAATTTAATTTTCATTTACTATGGCACATCTATAATTACATAGATTTATAATTTCTTAAGTCAAAGACCAAGATCCAGACAAACCAGGGAAATCAACAGGCCATAACATTGGAAGTTTTTTTTGTGATGATTTGGCATTGTGATTTGTATGCATTTGTTTTCAGATGAAGTTACTTAAAAGTGGTGCGTGCTTAGTAGAGGTGCATGAGGAGAGAAATGCTAGATTTCATAACACAGTTGCCAGATATATTTTGCTTTCCTGAAAAAGTTGTACTATCTTTACTCCTTCTTTAAATCTGTTGCCTTTCTAAGCATGATACCAAAGGCAAATATCCTGAAGAAAAGAGTGATAGATTTACTACAAAAAAAAAAAAAATCCTAAAGTTTCTGTCTGCCAAAATCCACTAGAAACAAGATTAAAAGGCAACTGACAACTGGGAGCAATGGTATATATAATACATATGGTGAACCCAGGGTGAAGATCCTCTTCTGAAGAGCCTTTAAGTATAAAAGAGAACACAGTATGTGCCAGTCCACATTTTTTCTAAAGAACTAGGTACTGTTATCATGTTTATTTTACAGATAAATTGATGCATAGAGAGGTCCTACATTAGTGATAAATGTAAGCTGCACTTCCCTTCATTCTCATGCATCGAAAGGTTTATACCAAAGTGTTAACAGCAGTTTTCTCTGTTACTGGGAATATGAGTAGAGTTTATTTTAATTTTCTACAATATAGATATTTGAACTTTTTCAAGAAAAGTTAGTATAAAATTTCCTCTTGATGCATGTAGATTTTTTTTTAAAGCATCATTACAATTTTACTAAGAAGAAATTTTGATCCTTTAATCCTCCTCCAACTTCTAATGAATGGAACACCATGGATGATTATTTTGGTCCCAATTGAGAACTATCAATAATATTATTTTCAATATTGTTGAATATCAATAATATTACTTTCAGGTATTTTTTTAAATTTAAAGAACTTAAAAAAATTTTTTAGACATTGATGGATCTTTATTTTATTCATATATTTATATGGGATGCTGAGAATCGAACCCAATGCCTCACACATGCTAGGCAAGTGCTCTACCACTGAGCCACAACCCAAGCCCCTAATTTAAATAACTTTTATTATTTGCATATGGTTGAAAGAAGTTGCCTTTGAATAAACAAACATTATTTTGTATCAGGTAAACTCTGGAAAGAATGATTGTTTTATTCATAATTTTTATGTCAATTTTCTCATCTCATTTTTTGTCCAATTTTACCTTTTTTTGCTTTTCTTTTACCTCTCTACATTAATATTTGCCTTTCTATTTGCTATTCTTTCTGTTGTATTTTCTTTTTCTTTTTTTGTAAAATACCTCTCTTCTTTTTTATTCATTCTTTTGAAGCATAATCATCCAGTGTTCATCTTTAAATTCTTTATTTTTTCTTTTTTTTTCACCCAATGAAAATTTTAACACTCTACTGTCATAGATTAGTTGTGAGAAATGTAAGACAACAAATTTCTTATTTTATCTTATACTATTTAACCATTAAGATTATATAACCTAGTTCCCAATAATTAATAATTTAGTTTCAGTATTTGTTTATAAACTTCCACTAAGAGTTTTGGCTTTCTGTAAGTGGTGGACTTACAGTTAGGATATTTTTCCTCAATGGTTGGACATTTTTCTTCTCTGCCTTCAGCAAGTCAATTTATATTTGGAGATATGGCACAGTACTAGATGATTCAAACTAAGGAAGAACAAAACCAGATTTCGCATTCATTTCCCATTCTTCCCCAAGTGAAGTCCCAACAGGTAAAGTAGTATATAGTGGATTCCCCATCTTGTTCATATGTCAGGCAGAGTAAAGCAGTCAGGGATTAGAGACTTCACATCATGTCTTTAAATCCTGAGGAAATATTTTGAGGTTGCAATTAAACTAAATAAGACATATTTGGTGGTTTGACTTGCTGCAGTTCTTTGATTTGAACACTGAGTGGCACTAAAGCCTAGGTCACAGATGAAATATTGATCCCAAACTTAAAAAGATTCAGGGGTCTATTGAAGGGTAAATGGCTTTGGATAGTGCAAAAAGGATTAGTCAAAGTATTCTGAGCCAAAAAAAAAAAAAAAAAAAGGGAGAAAGAAGAGAAAAACAAGAAAGAAAAGTTAGTTTGATAACCATTCTTTTTTTTTTTTTTTTTTT
>NW_026000037.1:48987341-49030600 GCF_001458135.2 Marmota marmota marmota
GACCCCAGAGCAGGCTCTGCCCGAAGGTGCAGCGGCGAACAGGCCACCGAGGCGCTCGAGGCTGCAGTCCAGCCTTCGGAGGACAGGGCTCGGCACGCAGCCCAGCTCCAACCTCTAGATGCTGCTGCCGGACAACGTATACAGAGCCATCAAGACAGCAACCAGAAAGCAAATGGCGGCTCCCGTGGAGTGGATTTTCGGCACAGAAACCACAGCCCCGCCAACAATCCCAATCCACAAACTCTCCCTGTATAAAAAATATTCAAAAAAAAAGAAAAAAAGGCGGGGCGCACTGAGCTTTCTTTGCCTCGGGTACCTACAATCCACTGCTGATTACACATTCAGCTTCTCTGCCTTTCTTTCTTTTTTGATACAAGCATTTATCCATATAAATTTCCCTCTAGGACTGCTTTTTTTTCTGCATTTCATAAATTGTGGTATATTTTCATTTTTGCTTGTTTCAAGGTATTTTTAAATTTTCTTTTTGCTTTTTTATGTGATCCACTATATGTTTAGGAACATACCATTTAGTTTCCATATATTTGTTTATTTTCCAAGATTTCACCTGTAATTAATTTCTAGTTTTGCCATTGTGATTCAAAAAGATACTTGATAGTATGATTTCAATCCTCTTAAATTTTGTAGCATAATGTATGCTCTGCCCTGGAGAATATTCTGTGTACCTACCCTTGAAAGAAATGTGCATTCTGCTGCTGTTAGATGAAATGCTCTCTATATGTCTGTTAGGTCTAAAATATAATTCAAGTCCAATATTTCCTGATTGATTTTCTGTCTACATAATCTGCCCATTGATAAAAGTGGAGATTTGAAGTACTCTATTATTGTAGTATTGCAATCCATCTCTCCTTTCAGATCATTTAATAGATGCTTTATATATTTAGGTGCTCTGAGGTTGAGTGCATATATATTTTTGTTATGTCTTCTTGGTGAATTAAACCCTTTATCATTATGTATGAACCTCTTTGTCTCTTTTTATAGCTTTTTTTTTTTTTTTTGGTACTGGGGATTAACTCAGGGGCACTCAGCCACAGAGCCACATTCCCAGACTTATTTTGTATTTTTTTAGAAACAGGGTCTCACTGAATTGCTTGGCTCTTTTGCTGAGGCTGGCTTTGAACTTGCTATCCTTCTGCCTTAGCCTCCTGAGCCATTGGGATTATAGGTGTGAGCCACTGAGCCCAGCTTTTTATAGCTTTTGACTTAAAGTCTATTTTGTCTGATGTAAGTATAGCTACCCCTGCTCATTCAGTTTTCATTGGTGTGGAATATCTATCTCTGTCCCTTCACTTTCAGTCTATGTGTGTCCTTACTTGTAAAACAAATCTCTTGTATGTAACCTGTGGTCTGAACTCTGCCCGCCTTTAAATTCATTTAATCATTCTGTGTCTTTTTATTAGATGTATTCCATGTACATCTAAGGTCATTGTTGATAGGTAAGAACTTGCTACTGCCATTTTGAAATTTGATCTCTGATTTTTTGTTTGTTTGTTTTAGTCCTTTCTTTCTTTCTTTCTTTCTCTCTCTCTCTCTCTCTCTCTCTCTCTCTCTTTCTTTCTTTCTTTCTCCATTGCTGTATTCATATGTGGTTTAATTATTTTGGGTGTGGGTATATTTAAATCCTTTCTTTTAAACTTTACACTTTTTATACTTTAAGCAATTTTAGGCTTGACCCTTTGGTTACCATGAGGTTACATGAGGTCTTATTCACAAAATAGCCTACTTTAATTGGTAATAACATCCTTTAATCTTGTACAAAAACTACACTTTCATTCCTTCTCTCCCACCTTTTATGATTTTGATGTCAAAATTTATATATTTTGTAATTTTGTATTCCTTAACAATTTATTGTAGCTATAGTTGTTTTTAATGGTTATTTTGAATCTTTCTAGTAGTGATAAAATTATTTTACCCACCACCGTTACAGAATTAGAATTCTGCGTATGATTAGTACTACTTATAACATTGTTTTTTTTTCCTTTGAAATCTTTTAATAAATGGCAGCATTTTGTTTCATCTTAAAGAACTCCCTTTAGCAATTTCTGTAAGACCACGAACTTCTTTTAGCTTTTGCTTGTCTGGAAAAGTTTTTATTTCTCCCTTATTTTTGATGGTCAGTTTTGCCAGGTATGATATTCTGGGTTGGGATTTCCACCCCCAAGAGTTTGAATATTATCCTACTCTCTACTGGATTGCAGGGTTTCTGTTAAGAAGTCTTCTGGCTGGGTACAGTGGTGCATGCCTGTAATCCCAGAGGCTCAGGAGGCTGAGACAGGAGTATTGTGAGTTCAAAGGCAGCCTCAGCAAAAACAAGGTGCAAAGCAACTCAGGGAGACCCTGTATCTAAATACAAAGTAGGGCTGGAGATGTGGCTTAGTGGTCGAGTGCCTCCAAGTTCAATCTCTGGTCCCCCCTTCCCCCCAAAAAAAAAAAGAAAAAAAGAAATCTTCTGAAAGCTGGATTAGGGCTGTCTTGCATGTGATATAGTTTTATTTCTTACTGCTTTCAGTATTATTTCTTCATCTTGTCTAATAGTCTCTAACTTATTTCTGCTCTGAACTTTATTTCTTTCCTTCTCCTGTTATTTTTCTAGTTCTTTGGAGTGTAATGCTATATTGAGGTCTTTCTTTTTTTTATTAAATACTAGGCATCAAACCCAGGAGCACTTAACCACTGAGCCACATCCTTAGCCCATCCCCCCCCCCCCTTTTTTGTATTTTATTTAGAGATAGGGTCTTGATGAGTTGCTTAGGGCCTTGCTAAGTTGCTGATGCTAGCTTTGAACTTGCCATCCTACTGCCTCAACCTCCCCAGCTGCTAGGATTATAGGTGTGCACCACCATGCCTGGCCTTCTTTCTTTTATGATACAAGCATTTATTCATATAAATTTCCTTTTAGGTCTTCTTTTGCCGCATACCATATGTTTTGGTATATTATCATTTTTGGTTGGTGAACTTCTCTTTGGTTTGAACTTGATTGGTGACCTCTGAGCTTCCTGCACAGGGACATTGTCATCTTTTCTCAGATTTGGGAAAATTTCAGTCTTTGAGTCTTTTTCCTTCTTTTATACCTATTGTGTATATGACAATTTTATGATTTCTTGTAATTCTCATAGTCCTTTTAATTTTTTTCATTTTGCTTCTCGGATTAAGAATTTTCAAATATCCTACATATTAGGTAATTTCAAAATTTCTACCTTCAGCTCATTTTGTTTTTTTCTACTTGTTCAAGTTTGCTGTTGAAGGTTTCTATTGGTTTTTTTTCTCACTCGATATTGTATTATCTGTAGGATTTTTATTTTTTATATTTATTTGTCAAATGTCTTATTTTGTTCATAAATTGTTTCCCAGATATCATTCAGTTTTCTATCCACATGCTCTTAGAATTCCTTGAAATTCTTTTTATTGTTATTTTTTTTAAATAGAGTGTGAGAGAGCGAAAGGGAGAGAGAGAGAGAATTTTTAATATTTATTTTTCAGTTATCAATGGACACAACATCTTTGTTTGTATGTGGTGCTGAGGATCGAACCCGGGCCGCACGCATGCCAGGCAAGCGCGCTACCACTTGAGCCACAGCCCCAGCCCTCTTTGAAATTCTTTAAGAGGATTTTTTTTTTTTTGTCAGTCATTTCATAGATCTTCATTTCTACCAAATCTGTTACTGGAGCTATTTAGTTTCTTTCGTTGGAGTCATAAATCCTTGATTTTTTTTCACAATCCGTATGTGCTTGTTGATGTCTGTGTATTTGAGGAAATGGCCACCTCATCCAGCCTTTGCAAGTGTTCTTTGGTGGTGAAGGACGCATACTATTGATTTAACCTAGGATTCTGGATGGACCATTTGGTGGTAATTCTGTAATGGCAGACCGTGGTGTCTGGTTTTCTAGTTGTGCTGGATTGCTTCTTGTGCTCTGGTGTTGAATGATACTGCTAGCTGTGTTCCATGGTCTGGTGAGACCACTGGTTGCAATCTTCTGTCAGCCAGAGTTGCTGGTTGGGGAATATAATTGACTCTGGACACAATTGCAGGCTGTCTTCCCTGGTTGGGTACTACAAAGTTATGTCTCAGCCCATTGTCAAGTTCTGGGGTATTTATGTAGTTATTCTTGCCTAGTGTGATTTCTGTGGGAGTGGCCAGTGGAGCCAGAGATCCATATTGATCCATGCTACAATTTTTTTTAAAGAGTAAAACTTATGAAAGAGGGGTTAGAGTCATTTTTTACAGTTGATGAAATTTCATACTCATTTAAAATATTAGGACTTTTTCTTCTCTCCCATACTTAAAGGACATAGAACATATAAATTTTCATGATTCCTGAAGAATACAGGGTAAAAAGAGCTACTTTTTCAAGAGCTAATTAAAAAATTCATTGTGAGCTGCTAGCCAGACAATGGATGAAGGACTTATTTTGGACTTGAGTAATGGAGATGAAATAAGAACTTTGAGAAGGAGAATGGATCTCATAAAAAATGGCAGTCAGTACTCCAGGGAAGAGGCAGATAGTAATATATTCTCTGTGGTTGAAGTGGATAAAGTATTGTAATAATTTTTCATCTGACATTCAAATTCAGATTATTTGCTATTGTAAATATCCTCTATGATAACCAAAACATCAATATCAGCCTGTTACCATGCTTTTGAGAGCAAAGTCATAGTGGTTAGACAGTTTCTCATGGACGATCAGGGTGAAAAGTGAACAGCAATTGTAAGAGAGAAGATAGTGAGGGAGCAATAAGAATTCAGAAGTTCAGAGCAAAATGTGATTAGGAGTAGAAGATAAGCTTTCTTATCTCCACTGGTAATCTTTGAGAATATTAGAGTGGGAGTAGAATACTTCACATGATTATTTGGAATGGGAACTTGAAGCATTTAATTTGGCTACTAAGGGGAAGGCCATAGGAAGTTGGCAAATTCAGAGACATCCTAATTATAATAATGAATTACCTATTGGAGTAGGTTTATGAAATCATCTGGGCTGGTTGTATGTATGTGGAGGATTCTGGAGAAAGCAGTTAGAACAATTTGAAGTTAATGGTAACTGCCAGCTGATTATGAATACTCTATAAGTTTGAGCTGGAAACTAGAGATAAAGGGAAAGGGTTCTCTGTCTTTCAGATATTTGTTTAGGAAACTCTTTAGGGGAGGTCAGAGTATAATGTGCTGAAAATTGATAGCCATCTTAATGTCATAATAACTGATTCCTCTTTTGGGGGCAAGTGTTAAGATTTTTCCCCTTCACATAAATATTTTACATTTTGGTATATTCAAATGAATCAGTCTTTTTCATTTACGGCTTTTGTGTTTTATCCAGACATTATAAACACATTCACTTTTCGGTTTTCTCTTCTTTGGATATGAATGACTTTGTGAATATTTTTAGTATTTAATATTTTAATATTTAACATTTTAATTTATATTTAATTAATATTTAAATCTTTTTCATTTGAAATATGTATTGATGTAAGAAGTGAAATAAGAATTCAACTTTATTATTATTAATCTAAAAAATAGCTCATTATTATTTAGTAAAACATCTATTTGGAATCATTATGTATTTTTCATATTATAAATCCTGGTATGGTTTAGTGGTACTCAAATTTCACTGTGCATCAGAATCATCTGGAAGTCTTATTAAAATAGAAATTGCTAGGTTCCACCTTTTTCTAACAGGTTCCCAGGTGATGCTAATGATATTGGTGTGGTGTGTGTGTGGGGTCATACTATGAAAACAGCTGCTAATTCTAATCCATTACTTTGTGAGTGAGAGCTCAGGCTTATGTTTAAATAGTGACTCACCTGGTTTATGCTTTGGGCATATCTGTAATTCTCTTTCAACTTTAGTTTTCTCATTTTAAAATGAAGATAATAATTGTACCTATATCATGGAGTTGTGAGAATCGGTTAAACACACACACACACACACACACACACACACTACAGTATTTCTTGGCAAATAATGATAGCTTCACAGATATTTATTAGTATTATTATTATTGCTACTTTTATTTGTATTCTATCAATAGACATAAAGGTTATTTCCAATTTTTGCTTTTATGAATTTTGCTGCTATTAACATTTTTGTACATTTCTTCTGACACACTTGTGTAAAAGTCTCTCTACTCTCTCTCTCTCTCTCTCTCTCTCTCTCTATATATATATATATATATATATATATATATATATACATATATATATTTAATTTTTAAATTTAGAGATAGGGTCTCACTGAGTTCCTTAGCATCTTGCTTTTGCTGAAGCTGGCTTTGAACTCATGATCCTCCTGCCTCAACCTCCCAAGCCTCTGGAATCACAGGCTCTCTACTGTATATTTCTATTTATTTATTTATTTATTGGTGCTGGGATTTGAACCCTGGGCCTTGTGTATGTGAGGCAAGCTCACTATATCCCCAGCCCCTACTGTATATTCTTAATGATAAACATTAACTAATTCAACTTTACTCTTTTCCAAAGATCGTGCCACCTCCATAGTCAATAGTAAAGGATAAACATTCTTGTTGCTTCTGTGGATATGAAATATTGTATCTTATAGTTTTAATTTGCATTTACTTGATTATTAACAAGGTTGTACAGCTTTTCTTATATTTATGGTTGTATTTCATGTTTGGAAAAATTCCTGTTTGTGCCTTTTGCTCATTTAAAAAAATGTTTTTGTCCTCTTTTAGGATTTAAAAATATCTTTGAATATTAATTTCTTTGTCAGTAATGTATGGCAATATTTTCATAAGATTAATTGCAGTCATGTGTGTGAATAGAATGTGAGCAGAGAAGTATTAATTGAGGAAGGTTTGTCTCTGGAGATGAAGCATTTTTAGGTCTTTCATTTCGGGGTTAAGTCCCTCCTCCCAAAACCCTGTTTTGATTTGGAATCACTTTCTGTTTAGATTTTCTCTCCAGCTTTTGTATATGCACCAGGAGCCATGTCTCCCTCTTTCTTCTTGTTCTCACCAACAGGGTGGATCTCTAAAAGAATAATCATAGCTTTATTACATGAAAATGTTCTAATTAGCTGCCTTGTGTTCAGAGAAGAGTGAGGGGGGGAGAGGAGTATATCTTAGTTACAATAGATCCTGCAGTCTTTTAATTTACCATTGATTGGTCTAGTGGTTGCTAAACTTTTATGTACTTTGGACTAAACTTGGATCTTTGAAAAATACTTATACCTGATTCTACCCTTCTATATTTCTACCTTTCTATATTCTGATTTAAGTGGTAAAGGCTGGAACCTGTAGAATTTTTAAAAGCTCCCCTGGTGATTAATTAATTAATTAATTAATTAATTATTTTTGTGGTGCTGGAGACCAAATCTAAGAAGGTTTTGTGCAAGATAGGCAAGTGTTTTTTGATCTACATTCCCCAGCTGAATTTTTCTATTTTTAGTTAATTAATTAATTTGTTCTACTTAGTTATACATAACATCAGAATGCATTTTGATTCATAGTACACAAATGGAGCATGATTTTTCATTTCTCTCGTTGTACACAAAGTAGAGTCACACCATTCATGTCATCATATATGTACCTAGGTTAATTATGTCTCAATCCACCATCTTTCCTATCCCCATACCCCCTTCCACCTCCTCCCTCCCTTTTGCCCTATACATTGTTACTCCATTCTTCCCATGCCCCCCACCCCCCATAGTTCTTGATAAAGGAACTATGGATCAGCATCCACTTCTCAGAGAAAACACTCCACCTTTGGTGTTTGAGGACTGGCTTACTTCACTTAGAGATATTCTCCAACTTCATCCATTTACCTGCAAATGCCATGATTTTATTCTCTTTTAATGCTGAGTAATATTCCACTATGTATATATACCACAGTTCCTTTATCAATTTATCTATTGAGGGGCATCTAGGTTGGTTCCACAGTTTAGCTATTGTGAATTGTGCTGCTATAAACATTAATGTGGCTGCATCATTGCATTATGCTGTTTTTAAGACTTTTTAGTATAGACAGAGAAGTGGGATAGTGGGCCAAAAGGTGGTTCCATTCCAAATTTTCTAAGAAATCTCCATACTGCTTTTCAGATTTCCAGTCCCACCACAATGTAAGAGAGTGCTTTTCCTCCACATCCTTGTCCTCAGGTGAATTTTAATGTGTACCAAATTATTCCTTGAGAGTCGAAAGTCAAAGTGTGTTATACATGGAGTAAAAGCATTGATATCACAAGGGAACTTGTTAGAGTGCAGGGTCTCAGGTATCATCTAAGAATTTATATTTTAATGAAAACTCCATAATATTTGAGTGATTAAGGTTTGAGACGTCCTGGCTTGTCCACAGTCAGCTTTTGCTCTGATTGTTAATTTGGAATTCTTTTAAAAAGTTGTAATCGTTTTTAATATTTAGATACAAAATGTGAGCACTGAATTTTTTACACAGGCACACAGGTCTAGTAGCCAAATGTGATGAGGAAATGAGCCTTTGCTTTGTCCTCCACTGTCCCAGTCATCACCAACTTTTATCTGGAGCTGCTGCCAACCTCCCTCCTCTGTGGCATATACAGGGCACTTTACACTATAGTTGTAGTGCAATTTCCCAGTTTTATATCATATGCATGTCCCTCCAGAGCATTTCCATTTAAAAAAGAAGCAAAAATTGTAACAGAGATTGATGATCAGGGGTCCATCTCTACCACTAGCATTAGTTTTGACATTATGATGAGGTAGTAAGGAGATATTCTGGCTGTGAGTGATTTATGCCTTTAACAGACCAAACACATTTTTGTCATTCTATATGTTAAAATTTATTGAATTACAGTGGATTCACAAGTTACCTCAGTTTTGAAGGTTTTAATTCACTGAGTATTCAGGGTCACTTGTTATACATAACTTGGGCAATCACAGGTTCTAGTATCCAATCTTAATTTGGAATGTCTGCAATATTCAAGTCACACAGTACATTTGACACAATGATATGTACTGGTTACAGAAAGGCTAAGAAATGGTTGAAGTGGCTTCATGGTTTTAGGGGGCTACACTGAGAGTAAAGGAAGAGAGCAGATCAAATGGGAGAGTCACTACAGGTGATCAGATAAGATCAGGAACCACCCAAAGAACTTGTTCAGGGTGCAGAGCTGACAGAGCATGGAATGTATTGTAGGCTAGAGTCTGTACTTCAGGGAGCCTCAAAGTGCACCACATAAAGCAGGGAGATCAAACTGATTCAAAGCCTAGAGACAGACTGTCAGAAGGGTCGCCTGTCTACCTCATGATGCATTCACTGGATGGTTTGGTGACGGGTTGGTGTGTGCTGCCTCAATCAGTCTTGGGGTGCTTCCTTTATGTATTAAGATGAGGGGATTACATCTAGTGAGATTAAGAAATCTGATATGCCCATGCATCCATGTGCTCTTGACTTAATTAGAAAGTTCTTGAGTGGTCATTTTTAGTTGCACAATTTATTTATCAGTTTGTATCTTATGGTTGTACTGTGCAGATGGTACAAAAAAGGTGTGGAATTATTGTGTCTTGGCATTTGTATTCAAAATGGAATAACTAATAGTAAACTATTGCTTTACAAAAAGGAGTAACTCAAGAGTTAGGCACAGACTGAAAACTGCTGTTCTGTTCATCATGGAATAAATCAGAGCAAGCCACAGACTACTTTGCACACTGGTTCAAAGCAATTACTGAAAAAGGGGTATGGTGGCTAGAGCTGGCATAACTGTTGACATGGCTGCACTCTGGTATCCAAGTGAGGACAGAAGAAATAAGTGAGGACAGTATGGAGGGCACAGTGGCATGTTGGAATTCTCCCCATCAGACAAAGAGGGAAGAATAATTCAGTGTGTCAAGGTTTAAAAAATGTAAATAGTCAGCAGTTCAAATATTGAATTTCAAACTTCTCCCACCAAATATAACAGTAACAATATAGATGTTTCTAGGAAATAAAGGTAGAGCCCCTGACAGCCCCATGTTAGCTCTACAAGCAGTTAGCCCAGGATTCTAATCCAGAATTCTGGTTGGAAATCTTTAAGGATGTAACTTCATTAGTAGCCTTCACCTGCATCTACTTTAGTTGTGGTTTCTCTGCATTGATACCTCCCATTTTTTTCTGCTAGTTTTTATCTTCCAGAAAATCCTCAAATTTTCTTATCTAGTGTTTTCCCCCTTCCTGTTTCTCAGTTTGGCTATAGATTCATTTTTTTCTAATTTATTTTTATTCACTTAAATGGACTTTTTTTTTTTTGGTAGCGGGAATTGAACTCAAGGGCACTTTGCCATTGAGTCACATCCCCAGCCCTATTTTGTATTTTATTTAGAGACAGAGTCTCCTTGAGTTACTTATTGCCTTCCTTTTGCTGAGGCTGGCTTTGAACTCGAGATGCTCCTGCCTTAGCCTCCTGAGCTGCTGGAATTACAGGAATGTGTCATTGCACTCAGCTGTACATTTTTGTTTGTTTTAAAGGAAGAATAGTTATATACATGTACTCACTTAGCTATCGCATTTCAGAAATCTGATTACTTTTCAAGATAAATTTGAAGAACAATGTGAGAAATATGAGGAAGGATTCATGGAAATTATTAAAAATTTCTTGTCCTCCAAAGTTTGGGTCAGAAGTGAGATAGTTACTGAATCTATTTACTCAGGTAAATGGCTTCATATACAAAATGATGAATCATAAATAATATTTAAATATATATGATTTAATCAGTCAAACAAACTCATTCACACATACATGGACAATTTTGCAAGCTATTTAAAAATCTTTATAGATGCCTTGAAACTCACACCATCCTGTTGCAAGCCATCCAGGTGTAAATCATACCTTTATGCAGCATATCCATGCTTTATATGCTGCCTGCTTTTTAGTCACTGCATAGCCATTACAGTTTATCAGATCTATTATCAAGGTATTATAGTACTTGTGTTTAAGAAACTCTTATTTTACTTAATAAATGGTACCAAAATGCAAGTGTAGTGATACAAAGGAGGAACTATAACATAAAACATGAAAAGACAGATTAACTCTGGTATTATGTGGTAATGGTGTGGGGCATATAGAAAATATAGCATATAGTATATACAGGGGACTGGTGCTATTTGTAGTTTCAAGAATACACTGAGGGTCTTGGAATATGTCATACACAGATAAGGAGGGACTACTGTACTACTAATAAGCTGAATCCAGCACCATATTAAAAGAATTATATTCCAGATCTAAGTGGGATTTTCCCCAGGAATGCAAAAGTGATTTATATATTTAAAAATCAATATAATAAACCACATTAATAGAATACAGGAAAAAAACTTCATATGATTATCACAGTTGAGTAAAAGTAGTAAAACACATGTCAAAATTTAACACCCTTTCATAACAAAAAAAAAAAAAACACCCCAAAACCAAAAACCAAAAAAACCTCAGGAAACTAGGAATACAGAGGAACTTCCCCAACATGACTAATGGCATTTATGAAGAATCCAAAGATAATATCATATTGAATAGTTGAAAGCTTTTTGTCTAAGATCAGGACTAAGACAAAGATTCTTGCTTTTACCATTTGTAGTCAACATTGTACTAGAAGTTCTAACTGGAGTAATTAGGCAAGAAAAAGAAATGAGAGACATCCATACTTGGAAGGAAGAAATAAAACTATTTCTATTTTCAGATGACTTGATCCCATATATAGAAAATCATAACAAATTCAGTACAATTTATTCAAGTTAATAAAAAGATTCAGCAATTTCAGGATAGAAGAAACACAACATGATGCAAAAATCTTTTGTATTTTTACACATCAGCAGAAAATGATCTGAAAAGGAAACTAAGAAAACTTCCACTTACCATAACATCCAAAAGAATAAAATTCTTAGGAATAAACTTAAACAAGAAGGTGCAATACTTGTATACTGAAAACTAAAAAACATCACTGGGTTTACTAGATAATGTACCTGAAGGCAAATTGGGATTTTAGAAGCACATATGCATTAGGACTCCAGCTGAAGAAGTGAATCCAAAAGGAAGCAGGCAGGCAGAATTCAGATTATAGATGTAACAGTTGGATATTAGAGAAAAGCACAACACTATGCAAACACCCCTGAAACTAGTTAGACATATTATCATAACTAGACAATGAAGTATTAGTAGATAAGACAGTTACTTTAGTCTTTTTTTTTGTATTAAATTTCTTTTTACTTTCTTTTTAAAGTCACGTTTCTTGAAATAGAATTCATATATGGTACAATTTTCCCTATTTAGTTTACAGTTATATGAATTTTGATCACACAAATATAAAAAAAATGACAACATACATATATGTGGATACAGAGTACTACAGTCAAGATACAGAACATGTTACCCTGGTCTCCTTTACTTCTGTTTTTTTAAACAAATAGAGAAATTAATTTTAATATATTTTCATTTAACCCAATGGATTACCAACAAAATTTGCAAAGAAAATCATTGTTAGTCCCAATACTGCGACTAACTAAGTAGCTAAGATATTTCATGTTCATTTTGTTTGTCCTCGAAATTCTTTGGAATCTAATGACTACGGAACACATCGCACACCTCCACTCACACCAGACACATTTCAAACACTCAGTGGCTTCAAGTAACGGTGGCTGCCATATGCATATGCCTTTTGGTGAGACATATGCTGTAGGTGGCATGATAAAATCCCCTTTTATATGGTTTCTTGTTGAGATCCATCAGAAAGGGACACCAGAGAGATGAACTTAGAATGTACCAGAGGAGAGCGAGGTGTTTCACTCCTCCCTGTAAGACTCTATTAGACTGGGAGTTCATGCTTTGGGTGGGAATAATTTTAGTTAGGTCATCTTCTCCTACAAGGTTTTCATAATGGCTCTCTCTTCTTTCACCTCCCACCTCTCCAAGTCTATGGAAGGAAAGGGGCTTCACAAAATGTGTTGGTTTCCCTCAACCTTGCCCTTACCTTTATAAGTACCTTATTTTAAAAAAAAATTAACCTGGGCTTGGGATGTGGCTCAAGTGGTAGCGCACTCGCCTGGCATGCGTGGGGTGCTGGGTTCGATCCTCAGCACCACATACAAATAAAATGGAGATGTTGTGTCCACTGAAAACTAAAAAAATAAATATTAAAAAATCCTCTCTCTCTAAAAAATTTTTAACCTGATTGATCTTTTTCATTCTAGAATGAAAAAGATTTTACATTCTTATAATTAAAGTTTTTTAATTATAATAAAGTAAACTATGCCTCACCTCCTATCACAGGCACTGTATATACACATACCAGATTAATTATATATTAAAATATAACATATAAAACTCTAAAACTTTTAAAGAAAATATTTGTGAAACTTTGTGAAGAGACATAGAAAACAAAAAAAATACAAAATAAGCAAAACCCTGAAAAATAAGATGATATTGTTAAAATCTATGTGTAAAAGTTTATTAAAAGGGGTTAAAATAGACATAGATTATACTACCTGTCATTTTTGTTCATTTTTGGTATTTAGTTTGACTTGGTTTCTCCCTTGGTTGGCTTTTCCTCTGTTGTAGTTCTTCCCTTTGCAGATTTTCATTGTTGTTTTTCATTTCCTCCTGGTGGAATATTTGGCCAAGAGTGTTCTGTAGTGCAGGCTTTCTTCCTGCAAATTCTTTTAGCTTTTGTTCATCGTGGAAGGTTTTTATTTCACCATCAAACTTGAAGCTGAATTTTGTTGAATGTAAGATTCTTGGTTGGAATCCAGCGTCTTTTAGAGCTTGGTCTATATTGCCCACGATCTCCAGGCTTTGAGAGTCTGGGTGGAAAAATCTGCTGAGATCCAAATTGGTCTTCCCTTATAGGTAATGTGATTTTTCTCTCTTATGGCCTTTAAAATTCTGTCCTTATTCTGTATTCTAGATCTGTATTACAACAGATCTACACCATGACACACTATAATGAAAATGTGTCTTGGTGTGATCTGTTGTAACTTTGTACATTTGGTGTCCTATCGGCACCAGGCTCTGCACTTTCATCCCTTCCCAGTAACAATGAGTTTCAGACTTTTTACAACTTTTTTTCTGACTGCCCAAACCAACACATTCTGCTTCCATCTCCAATGACTAAGCCACACTCACTGTAAACTTTTACACAGACCCCTTCTGTAACTGGTGGCCATTTTCTACCCCAAAAATGGAATTTAGGAGACCCTCAGCAACTTAGCAAGACCCTGGTTCAAAATGAAAATGAGGAGGGACTGAGGATGCACCCCTGGATTCTATCCCCACTACTAGAAAAATAAATAAAGTCATCAGCAAAACTAGGGAGTTTACAAACTCCCTTACAATTATTCAATATTGTAAGGGAGTTTGTAAACATACTAGAAAAAAATTTTTTTAAACCTAAATCCGTTAGAATGGAAAAATCACATTTTTCATTTCTTTTTTCACCTCCTAAGATTCTCTTAACAGAAGAGATGAGAAACTTGTAGAAATAATGGATTAATTCAACAAGACAGCTAGGATAAACACTAATCAGCAATGATCTTATCCTTTACCAAGTAGATGATGGTAAATCTGATTTTAAAAAATAATACCATTCATACTAGTAGAAAAATTTCCAAGGGATCTAGTACAGATATTTACAAAACTAAGTAGAAAATAGAAACATAAATGAAGACGGAAATAAACTAAGAGGTATACTATCTTCATGGATAAAAAAAAACTCTTCTGAATTAATAAACAACCAAAATCCAACAGCTATCACTAGAAATTTACAATCGGATCTGAAATAAATGCCAAATAACAATGAGCCCGAGTACCAATGAAAATTGGAGAGAGAGGAAAAATGAGAAAGAAATAGGGAAAGGAGAAGATGAAAAGAAGAAGAGTACAATGAGAGCACAAAAGTATCAAGTGTAATTTCAAGTTATAGTAAATAGAACCATGTGGCGTCCATGTAGGTCTATACCAGTGACACCCAGGGAGAGCCCAGAGACAGGTTCGCCCACACGTGTGAGTGCTGTTGTGGAGACAGTCCTTAAACAGCGGCAAACATGGTGGGGAACTGGCTATCCACATGGAAAAACCGAAGCTGGACCCACCCCCTGCGTGGACCCTCTCTCATCCGCGGAACATGGTAGAGGAGAGTGTGGCGGCAAAGTCACTCAAAAGTCCTCTGGAAGCAGGAAGAGGTCTGACTTTATTGCACAGTCACCATGTATACACACTCGGGCAGGAGCTAAGCGGATTACAGGCAGCCACCAATGCAATGTCTGCTCACTGTCCTTGCAGAGACCAATCGAGGAGTGGGCCGTGGAGAAGTGCAGGGACTGCCACACATGGCCTCATGCCCAGGGCTGCCACTCACATGCCCAGCACCAGGGGAGTGGCCTGCCACTCAGACGCCCATAGCATGCCACGTATGCAGTACTGCATGCACCTGTCCCCACAGTACCCTACAAATGTTCCAAAACAAAACCCAAGGAATCTGAGTTTATTCTTTTAGACCATGAACCTGGAGACAAGGGTCCTTTGGACATCTCCTGGACATCTCCTGGTCATGGGTGATAACTTCTCTAGAGTGCCTACCACTGAGACCATCTGCTGGTTCCTAAATCATGCCTGTGTTTATTTATATCTGTTTATGCCACCTTTTTTCCCAGATGATTCTATAAATTCACCTCCTAGACTGGCGGTGTGTGTTTTCATTTTAGTCAAGACTGTGACCAAAGACGTTCCTCCATCTTGTGAGTCTCAAGTTGTGTCTCATCTTATTTCCTTCGTTAGTAATGAGCATAAATATATTATGAGCATAAACATAACAATGAGCAAAAATATCTCATACAGTGCATAAAAAGCACGCGTTTCCTTTTCTCTTATGAGACTTTAGCCAGTTTAAAATTTTTCTTTACCTTCTTACGATATCTTTTCCTGATTCTGAAACTTCTTATCATAGAAAATTCTGGGACCCCATGGTGTCAGGGGGCCAGGTCACCCCGATCATCGACATGAGTCATTTTGTACATTACAGTGCACACAGCAGGAGAGGAAAGACACTTTCTCGGAGGGTGGGTGACTCAAAGGCTCTCTGCAGAAGGTCCACGTCACTCTGCAGACGAAAAGCTAGAACCCGGGGCCTCAGGGCCTGCATTAGCTGGAGTCCACCCCGTCTTTGGTCACAGTGGCCTCGTGGGGAGCCGTTGGCTCTCCGTGTTCCGCTGCCTTCTCCTCCTCCTCCTCCTCCTCGTCCTCCTGGGGATAGAGGTCCGGGTACTTCTGCATGCATTCCTGCATGGCCCAGAACTGGTCCACACAGTCTGACCCCTTGATGTCCTCTGTGCTACAGTGGAAGCAGGAAAAGGCTGATTTGAACTGTTCCCCACAGGGGCCGCTGGCCATGCCCCCCAGGCACGGGCAGTTCCAGTTAATGTCTCCGTTTGGCAGTATCAAGCCGTGTTCCTCATATGGATCATTGGGGTCATCGGCCACCAACTCTGCATTGCTGGGAGTTTCATGGTCTTCTTTGGTCACAAATATGATGCGATCTTTCCCTTCCTGCCGGCAGTAGGCCATGGCGGCGGGCCTGGCTCCTCGGCCCCTCGCGAGCGGCGGCGACGGCGGCTCCTACCCCTTCACGCCGTGACCTCGCTCTCCTCGGGCCAGTTACTTTAGTCTTGACAGATGGATCATTCATAGGTGCCAGAGAAGAAATGGCTGGCCTTCATTCTGAAGCAAATTATTGAGATAGGATGATGTGCTTCTCATGAGCTTCCACTGATTCAAAAACCAGTGTTTTGACTTTTATAAGACTCATTGTTAGAAGTAGAAAATGACTAAACATAAAGGAGTAGGAGTGTGCCTGCAGTATAAAAAGCTGTATTCTTGATATATATTTAGTGTGATAATATAAATCATTTTATTCTTTGCCTATTGTTAACATGAGACAAAAGTTAAGAATTTTAAAGATATTTCTCAACATTTTAAAAACAATCCTTTTCTAATTATAGATTTAAATATTTTGTTATTTCATCCTAGAAAAGAGCTAATTTCACTGGGATTTGATTGCTCAAGATAACTCTCAGAAAACAATGTGAGTGGTTTTCAAATTTGTATTTTATACATCAGCCATCCTTGAAGTCATTTACGTTTTTGAAATATATCCACTTAATCTAATTGCCTAATATATATCATAGTTCATACTAATCCCTTATAATTTCTGTTAGTAGTGAGGTCCATGTCCCTCACTGAAAACATTTCAATACTTTCTGCCTTCTGGAAGTATGAAATACATTATAATAATTGCTTTGCTGCCAGATAGTACCATAGTTCATCTGTCCTTCCATGTTTCAGGCCACACTGCCTCCTTTGCCTCACTGCTGGTGCATTTGGGTATGATTATTAAGTAAAATAAGGTTTTCTTATTACAAGTACTGTAATATTGTCATAACAAGCTAATAAACGGAGACTCGGAATAATCAATCCTTCATTCCTAATTTCCTGAGTCTTTTTTATCATGTCTATCAATTCTACTTACCATTTTTATTTCTGGATCTATGTTTTCCTACTTGATTATTTAAAAAATTTATTTTACAAGTTATAAGGAGGGATTTTCTTTTTTCTTGTTGCTGGGGATGGAACCCATGGCCTTTTACATGTCTGGTATATCATTATACAAGCACTCTATTGCTGAGCTTTATCTCCAGCCCATATTTTTAATCCTTATTATGGGTTATATTTTCCTGCTTCTTTGCATGCCTGAAAACTTAAAAAAAAATTTTTAGCTATAGTTGGACACAATATTTTATTTATTTATTTTTATGTGGTGCTGAGGATCAAACCCAGTGCCTCACACATGCTAGTTGAGTGCTCTACCACTGAGCCACAACCTCAGCCCCCTGACAATGTTTTTTGTAAGCTGACAGTATGCATTTTACTCTGCTGGGTACCTGTGTTAGTCAGCTTTCATTGCTGTGAGGAAATACCTGAAAAAATGGCTTAAAGGAGGAAGCATTTATTTCGGGTCATGGTTTCAGAGGTTTCAGTCCATGGTCAACTGGATCTGTTGCTTTGGGCCTGAAGTGCAGCAGAATATCAAAGAGGACAGGCATGGTGGAGGAACGCTACTTACTTCATGACAGTCAGGAAGCAGAGAGGAGAGGACTGGGGACAAGATATACATTTCAAAGGCACACCTCCAGTGACCTATGTCTTTTAACTAGATGCCACCTTCTGAAGTTTTCACCAATTCCCAATAGCACCATCAGCTAGGACCAAACCTTCAACACATATAAACCTTTGGGGGTACATTCCAGATCCAAACTGTAATAGTACTGAAAAATTTTTATTCCTATTAATATTATTGAGTTTTTCTTCAAACCATGATTAAGTGACCTGGGAGCAGTTTGATCTTTGTAAACTTTGCCTTTGGGCTTGGTTAGATAGGAATGAAAAAGTCTTTAAATCAGGGCTAATTTTTCTCACCTACTGAGGCAATACATTTGAGTACTCTAACCACCACTCTGTGATTTGTGGGGTTTCTCACTCTGTTTCATGGGAACATGTATTATTCCTGGTTCTGCTTGAGTCCTGAGGATTATTCCTCTGCTCCTTTCAGATGGTTTCCCCCTCTGCCTCAGGCAGTTTGTTCACATATTTGTGCTAATCATATCCAGCTGAAGATTGGAGGGACCTCCTGCATCTTTCTCTCTCTGTGCATCTCTCTCTTGGTGTCTCCTTTATTAACCCAGCTACCTTGGCTTGTCTGGACTCTCAACTTCATCTCTTCAATTCGAGGAAATCATAAAACTCTGTCTGGGTTTCCCATTACTGTCCTACAGTCATTCTCTCTGCAGTGCTTAGGGCATTCAAAGGGCTCACTTTCTCTCCCTCAGGGATCACTATCCTGCAGAGACCAAGGTCAAATGTTTAGAAATCATTGTTTCATATATTTTGTCCAGGTTTTATTGTAGCTTCATGCAGGGTGCTTACTCCATGAAGGTTGGGAGTGGAAGTGGAGCTTTATTTAGTAGGAGGAAAAGATTGTAAATAAATTAATAAAAAGATGATTAATGTAAATTCACATTTGGAGAATGTTCAGGATAGACATGTCTGAGGATAATCTTTCAGCGTAAGATTTGCATGATCAAAAGGGGCAAGACATTCAAGGATGTGGAGAAACAGAATTCTGGCATAGGGTAAAAATCTGGCTAGTGCAAATGCTCTAAATCTAGAGTTAAAGATTTGACTCTACCCTCTCTTTTTAACCTCACATTGTAATGGCCTTATTATTTCCCTGCTATTCAGACAGCCTGTGCTCTTTTCAGTCCCTTAATTATGCCCCTATTTTTCCTTCTTTGTTCATGTGAGCCTCCTAAATTAAAATTACTTATTCATCTATTTCTGCCTTTAGAAATCTTATCTCCTTATTTATTTATTTTTATTTATATATGACAGCGGAATGCACTATAATTCTTATTTCACATATAGAGCACAATTTTTCATACCTCTGGTTGTATACAAAGTATATTTACACAATTCATGTCTTCATACCTGTACTTTGGATACTAATGATCCTCACATTCCACCATCATTAATCTTATGTCCTTTTAAGTTAAGACTAGTTGCCATTTCCTTCATGGAATTTTCTTGGATAATCTCAGTTAAAACTGATGTATTATTCCTCTGAATCCATATAGCATTTTTCTTTTTTGTGCCCAGGATCCTAAACCCTCAACACTTACCCATTTTTATACTAATTATATTGTGATAGTTTTGTTATTTGTTTTCTTCTATATCCTCATTGTCTCAAACAGTGATTGGCATTGTGTAGAGAATTAATAACTTTTTTTTTGCTCAATGGATATATTATACTTATTGATATATATATCTATCTCTGAAGCAAGACATTTTGATACAGCCAGTTTGAAGTGGCCATTTTGATGTCTATAAATTGTAAAAACATTTTCTTTAGAATTTAGATAATGTATGCAATAAAACTGACTTCTATTTTCCATCTATGAATAATATCTTGTATCTTATTTCCATCCAGCTAGTTAAATGTCCTTTACTATAATAGTCCTTTACTATAACAAAATTTTTATTTTGTACCCAAATGAAAAAATGTCTTTTTTTCAAAATGTACTTTAACAATATTTATACCATTTTAGTTTAAGAGGATGGAAATACACATTAATTGTTTTATCTCTTAGGGTATTTATAGTACTTTATTTATCAGTTTGTGGTTTGCAGACTGAAAACATTGGTATCACCTGGGAGTTTGTGAAAAATACAGAATCTCAGGCCCCACTTATGGAAGAATAAAAGAACTAGAATACCCAAAGCATTCCTGAGCAATATGAGTGATGCTGATGGCATCATAATACTTTATCTCAAATTACACTACAGAGCTATACTAAAAAAACAAAATACCATGATATTAGCCTGGAAAGATATGAAGTTTGTTATGGTTTAGTTTTAGGTATCTCCCCCAAACTCATATGTGGTAAGACAATGCAAGAAAGTTTTGAGGTGAAATGGTTGGTCTGTGTGACTTTTAACCTAATCAGTGCATGAATTCCCTGGTAGGAATTAACTGGGTGGTAACTACGGGCAGGTAGGGTGTTGCTGGAGGAGGTGGGTCATTGGAATGTATTTTTGGGGTATATATTTTGTCATTGGTGAGAGGAGAAGTCTCTCTCTGCTTTCTGATTCCATTGCTGTTTTATTCCTCTACACCTTTCCACCATCATGTTCTGCCTCACCTCAGGCCCAAAGCAATGGAGTCAGTCATCTATGGACTAATACCTTTAAAACTGGAAATAAACGTTTCCTCCTCTAAAATTGTTTATGTTAGGTCTTTTAGTCAGAGCAGCAAAAATGCTGACTAAAACAAAGGCCAATGGAAGGGAATAGAAGACACAGAGTTAAAGAGTCTTTGGATCTTTGACAAAGGTGCCAAAAACATACATTGGAAAAAGATAGGCTTTTCAATAAATGGTGCTGGGATAACTGGATATCCATATGTAAAAGAGTGAAGTTAGATCCCTCTCAGCCTGCATAAATACCAGCTCAAAGTGGATCAAAGACTAAGGAAGTAGAGCAGAAACACTGTAGCTCGCAGAAGAAAATAGTCAACACTCTAGTATATTGCCACAGGCACTGACTAACCTTAGTAAGACTACTAAAGCTCAAGAAATAAAATCAAGAATCAATAAGTGGGATGACTTCAAATTAAAAAGCTTCTATACAGCAAAGGAAACAAGAGTGTGATGAGAACCTACAGAATGGGAGAAAAACTTTGCCAGCTATTCTCCCAACAGATTAATGTCCAGAACATATTAAAAACTCAAATAATGTCAAAACAAACAAACAAACAAACAAGAAAAACAACCCAATCAATAAATGGGCAAATGAACTAAACAAACATTTCTCAAAAGAAGTGCAAATTTCCAACAAATATATTAAAAATGTTCAACCTCCTTAGCAATCAGGGTTATGCAAATCAAAACTACACTGAGGGGGCTGGGGATGTGGCTCAAGTGGTAGTGTGCTTACCTAGCATGCGTGAGGCACTGGGATCAATTCTCAGCACCACATAAAAATAAAATAAAGATACTGTGTCCACCTTAAAAAAAACTAAAAAATAAATATTAAAAAAAACTACACTGAAATTTTATCTTATTCTAATTAGAATGGTAATCATCAAGAATGCAGATAACATTAAATGCTGACAAAGATGTGAGGAAAAAAGGTACACTCATGCATTGGTAGTGGGACTACAAATTACTACAACCACTTTGGAGAGCAGTATGGAGATTTTTCAAAAGAGTAGGAATGGACCCACTACTCCACATCTTGGTATTTATCCAAAATAACTAAAATCAACATACTATAGTGATATAGGCACATCAGTATTTATAGTAGTGCAATTTGCAGTCATCAAATTATGGAACGGTTTTACTCAGCCATAAAAAAGAATGAAATTATGTCATTTTCTGGAAATGAACGGAACTGGAGAACAGCAAACTAAGTGAAATAAGCCAGACTCAAAAAGCCAAGGGTCAAATGTTTTCTCTCATATGTGGAAGCTACAGAAAAATAAGGAAGTTAAAAAAAAGGTAATCTCATGAACATGGGAGAATAGCCGAGTAAAGGTAGGACTGATTGGGATGGAAGAGAGATGGGAAAGGTGAAGAACTGCAGAATGAAGGTGATCAAAGTATGCTATGTTCATGTGTGAATATATCATAATTTCACTTTTAAGTACAACTACAAGGCACCAATTAAGAAATGAATTAATAGAAGGATAACCAATAGACTAGAAGAAGGTGGTGTGGGGGAGGGAGGTGAGGAGGAAAGCAGGTAGCACTGGGGATTAAAATGGAGCAAATTATGTCATATGCCTTTATGAATATGTCAAAAAGAACCACACAGTGATGTAAAACTATAATGCACTAATAAAAATATAAAAAAAGGATCTACTGAACCAGAATATGCACTTAGCAAGTTTCCCAAATGAGTCACAGGCACAGAATGTTGGTTTAGTGTTTTGTCTTGGCACAGAGTTCTTACACTAAGTACTTCTTAAGTGAATGAAAAGTTTTCAGTTCATATATTCCATTTAACACAAATAATTTATTAAAAATTATGTTGATAAAAACCTAAGTAGTTATAAGTAGTTATGTAAGACTAGCTCATTTGCTTGGTAGAGTACTTCTGTAAAATTCCTCTCATCAGTAGTCAAGATTTTGACTGTATTTTATAAATAATCTAGTAGCTGTCAAGATGCCCATAGTGTAGCAATTTTAGCATAGGGACAGTGGTTAGTGAAAAAGGACTGACTTTGGAATCAGAATATCTAGATTTAAGCCTCAGCATTGCTGTTCACTTTTTTTTTTTTTAACCCTGAGGAAGGCACTTCTTTGAGTTTCAGTTTTTCTATCAAAATGTAATCAGTACATTTCCAGACCTTGCCAGCCTGTGACAATAAAATGTAGGGACATTTCTTTTAATGCTTCTATTAGTCAAGAATCTTTTAATTGTAAGAGACAGAAAACCAATCTAAACTATGTTAGGAAAAAGAATTATTCTCTTTAGTAATCAAACCACAGGAAGTACTGTATTGTATTTAGATCTTAGGAATAATTATTATTTGTCACTCATTATGTCTTCTTTTGGTTATTCTGGAATTTAAATTTATTTGCCTTGAGGCATTTTTCTTTTGCCTTAAATTTTCTAATGTCTTAATTTTCTTCTACTAGAGAGGCCAGGCCTGTTTTATATCAAATTTAAGGATCAAGAGGAAGGATACTGACTGACACCCATCCCTGAATTAAAAACTCTAGCTGAAAGGTTAGTTTGGACATTTTCTAGAGAAGGAAAGGAGTACTCTTCATGACAGGCAAAATAATAGATTCCCTGTGTGATATTCAAAATTCTGACTATAAGATTCTATCCCACACATGGGGAAGTTAAGTATTTTTTTCTACTAGTTTTTTTTTTCCACCCAGTTAATGGGTAGGACTACTGCAGGAATTTTTCTATTGCCCACTAATCTGTCATGTTGGTTCTTTATGCTTTTTATCAGTTGTCCACACTCTGAATCATTGTTATTCCACAGGAGTAAAGTCAGTCTTTTAATTCTTCATGGGATTTTTCATTCTATCAGTTTGCTCCCTTGCGGCATCATGTGGCAGGAAAAGCTAATTCCTCACCAAATGAATCTATAGGAATCCTGGGCTAGGGCCCTCAATCCTCAGCTCTCAGTTCAGAGAAACAGTTTTTCATGCCCAGTCTAAAGCCTGCCCTAGGATGCTTGATGGAAATCTTTTAGGGCAGTTCTCACTCCCAATCACAGGTAGGAGTCACCATTACCAAGACCAGAAAATTGAAGTATTGAGCATTTTTAAAAGCCTATGATATTTACTCATAAATAACACCATGTAGTTGACAATAACATATATATGTAGGAAATATTTCTCTTCTTTCTGGAAGAAAACAGGCCAAAGAATCCAGTGTATGTTGTTTAAACAGCACAGATCTGAATTTTTGTCAACATTCATACTGTCTTTTGTGTCTTCACAGTTTTCTCCAAGATGATTCTCTTACTCTTAAGAGCAGTAGCTGCTAGGAACTCCCTACTTAGTATTTCCTATAACAAACAAAGCCAAATTAACTTTTTATTAATGAGGCACATCGATGAAGCTAGTCTTGTCTTGTTTGAATAATAAAAATTGATAATGCATGTGCAGTATTAAAGTGTTCTATATTTGTGGTAAAGAAGATTTAGGTGGGATGATTGTTTATTGCACAAGTGTTTTATTAGGCGAAATTCTACTTGTGATTTATTATCTCTTGGAGTATCATAGGATTAAAAATCATATTTATTCATATATTTACTTAACTGATTCTTGCATGCTTCCATTCATTCTCTTATTCATTCAAAAATATTCATTAAATTCTTTTTAAACATTCAGCACCATGATAGACCATGGCAAAAGAGGGAACAAGAAAAATTTAGTCCATAGTGTTACGCGGAATATGACCCTAGTGGAATCTTTTGAATGAAGTCCTGAATCAGTATCTTTTTCACTCTTAGTGGAAAAAAAAATAACCAAAAACTTCCATGCTCTTATGAAGAGAGCCACATTGTTGTTACTCCTGATGTCCTGACCTGACTCTGGGAATTATATCTAGTTTACCATAATGATTCATTCATTCATTTAGCTGAATGTCATTCTTTGCTTCCTGTCTCCAGCAGATCGATGTCTACCAGACCACAAGGATTACAATTTCATGGTGAGAGCACTGATACCATGATACAGTTTAAAAATATTTGTGCATTTCTTATGTAATCAGGCATTTTAAAAAGGAAATAATTTTTATTTATTGCTGATCAAGTCACTTAACTTCTCCCAGTGAATGTTTCACCCCCCTCTTCTGAAAAAAAGATTTGCTGCTTATTTTATGAATGTTCTTATGATTACTTTGAGGCATTACACATTATTACAGTGTACGTTATTATTGACTTGAATGAATCCAATTATTTCATTTTATTTTTTAACTTGCTACTCTAAGGGAAAGAGGTAAAAGGATGCACAAATAGGTTATGGTAAAATAATTTGTAAAGATAAGGTACCTTCTGTAGTTTGCATAGTATGTAATAACTGACTTTTTTTTTTTTTTTTTTTTTTTTTGAGCATACTTCTCTCTTAGCTCCTGTCCTATTTCTTCAATCCTCTTTTCCAACTCTGGAGTGAAATCATTCATTTTCCATCTCTCTCCTCCTGTTGTTTTGTAAATTCCCCTCTACTACTTCACTGAACTGCTTTTGTGAAAATCCAATAACTTTCTTGTTGCTAAATATAAACTCAGTTTTCTTCCACTCAGCTGTCCTGCATAGTGGACATACCATCCTGCTTGCTCAGGCCCCAAACCATCACCTTTGATTGCTACTTTTCTTTATGTCTCACATTGTGTCTTCAGCAAACATTGTTGGCTCTACCTGTGGAAACAGGCCCAGATTCCCACCATTTCTCACCTGTTCTGAGCCTTTACTAATCTTGCTTCTTATCTGGTTTCTCTGCTTTCTCTCTTGATCACCTCTGTTTCTTCTAGCTATTTGCTCTCCTTGTCTGGAAAATGGATTCACTCCCAAAGCCTTGTTGCCTACCACCTCATTTCCCTCAGGTGTTTACTCAAATATCACTTCAAACCATACCCAAACCCTTCATAAGTATACTTATAACCTATTTTTACTGTTTTTATTTGTATAAATCTGTTAATGTTCTATTTTTATATTTTAATTTTCCTAGAAATATTCTATTTTAATTTTCCTATAATATTCTTTAGGAAAAGACTAAATAGGGCTATAGATATACTCAAATACTTCTTTACTGATGCACAAATACCAGACTTTTAAATATTGGTATTTCAGAGTTCTTTTAACTCAATATAACCTCTTAATGAAACATCATCCATACATAGACTTTCTTCTACTCCTAACCAGTGATACTTCCTGGCCACCTGAACATTTCAAATCCAGACACTCTTTATTCTCCTTCACTGCATTCTATTTCTTCATTGTGCTCCTTATCTCATACTGTGTGTTTTGCTTACTGACATGTTGCCTCTTTGACTGCCTAATCCTCTTCTTACAAACTAGTACACTTGAATGTCTTATTCTCTGTTATATCCCCATTTCCTAGGACAGTATTAAGTACCTAGCATGTAGAAAGTGTACAAAAAATAATCTGTGGAAAAGGAATATATTTTGTTGTTATTAGGATAATTTTTGATTGGGTCAATAATTGTCTAAAATAGATTTGTTTTCTTTCTTTCTTTCTAAATAAAGATTAATATTTATTTAAAATAAAAAATTAAAAAATAAAACATTTAAAAAATTTTTTTTGTATTAATTTGCTACATATGACAGCAGAATGCATTACAATTCATATTACACATATAGGCACAATTTTTCGTATCTCTGGTTGTACACAAAGTAGAGTCACACCATTTGTGTTTTCATACATGTACTTAGGGTAATGATGTCCATTTCATTCCACCATCTTTCCTCTCTCCTCTTTTCCTCTTTGCCCTATCTAGAGTTTATCTAATCCTCCCATATGTGACCCCCCCACCCCCACGTTATGAATCAGCAGCCTTAAATCAGAGAAAACAGTTGGCATTTGTTTTTTTTTGGGGGATTGGCCAACTCCACTTAGCATTATATTCTCCAATTCCATCCATTTACCTGCAAATGCCATGATTTTATTCTATTTTAATGCCGTTTAGGTATTGTGAATTGTGCTGCTATAAACATTGATGTGGCTGTGTTCTTGTAGTATGCTGTTTTTAAGTCCTTTGGGATAGACCGAGTAATGGGATAGCTGGGTCAAATAGTGGCTCCATTCCCAGTTTCCCAAGGATTCTCCATCCTGCTTTCCATATTGGCTGCACCAATTTGCAGTCCCACTAGCAACGTATGAGTGTGCCTTTTCCCCCACATCCTCACCAATAGTTATTGTTGTTTGACTTCTTAATAGCTGCCATTCTGACTGGAGTGAGATGAAATCTTAGTTTTGATTTGCATTTCTCTAATTGCTAGAGATGTTGAACATTTTTTTCAATATATTTGTTGATTGATTGTAAATCTTCTTCTGAGAAGTGTCTGTTTAGTTCCTTGGCCCATTATTGATTGGGTTATTTGTTTTTTTGGTGTTAAGATTTTTGAGTTCTTTATATATCCTAGAGATTAGTGCTCTATCTGATGTGTGTGTGGTAAAAATTTATTTCCAAATTATAGGCTCTCTATTCACTTCACCGATTATTTATTTTGCTGAGAGGAAGCTTTTTAATTTGAATTCATTCCATTTATTGATTCTTGATATTAATTCTTACACTATAGAAGTCTTATTAAGGAAGTTGGGCCTAATCCAACATGATTGAGATATAGGCCTAGTTTTTCTTCTAATAGACACAGTGTTTCTGGTTTAATTCCTAGGTCCTTAATCAAATTTGAGTTGAGTTTTGTGTTTGGGTAGAGATTGGGGCTTAATTTCATTTGGTTGCATATGGATTTCCAGTTTCCCCAGCACCATTTGTTAAAGAAGCTATCTTTTCTCCAATGTACATTTTTGGCACCTTTGTCTAATATAAGATAACTGTAATTACGTGGGTTAGTCTCTGTGTCTTCTATTCTGTACCATTTGTCTACAAGTCTAGTGCTGATACTATGCTGTTTTTGTTAATATTTCTCTGGTGTATTGTTTAAGTTCTGGTAAAGTGATGCCACCTGCTTCACTCTTCTTGATAAGGATTGCTTTAACTATTCTGGGTATCTTATTTTTCCAGATGAATTTTATGACTGCTTTTTCTATTTCTATGAGGAATGTCACTGTGATTTTAATTAGAATTGCATTAAATATGTATAGTGCTTTTGGTAGTATGGTCATTTTGACAATATTAATTCTGCCTATCCAAGAACAAGGTAGATCTTTCCATCTTCTAAGGTCTTCTTTAATTTCTTCCTTTAGCATTCTGTAGTTTTGTTGTAGAGGTCTTTCACCTCTTTTATTGATTCCCAAGTATTTTATTTTTTTTTGAGGGTATTGTAAATGGGGTACTTTTCCTTATTTCCTTTTCTGAGGATTTGTCACTGATATACAGAAATGCCTTTGATGGGTGGTGATTTTGTATCCTGCTACTTTGCTGAATTCACTTACTAGTTCTAGAAATTTTCTGGTGGAATTTTTTGGGTCTTCTAGTTATAGAATCATATTGTGGGCAAATAGTGCTAATTTGAGTTCTTCTTTATCTATCCGTATCCCTTTAATTTCTTTCATCTGCCTAATTGCTCTGGACAGTGTTTCAAGAACTATGTTAAAAAGAAGTGGTGAGAGAGGGAATCCCTGTCTTGTTTCAGTTTTTAGAGGGAATGCTTTTGATTTTTCTCCATTTAGAATGATCAACATCATTCTAAATCCTTGTTTCCCTGGGTCTTAGCATAGATAGTTTTTATGATGTTGAGATATGTTCCTATTATCCCTAGTTTGTCTAGTGTTCTGAATATGAAGGGGTGCTATATTTCATCAAATGCCTTTTCTGCATCTATTTATATGATCATATGGATCTTATCTTTAAGTTTATTGATGTGATGAATTACATTTATTGATTTCTGTATGTTGAACCAAACTTGCATGTCGCGACCCCTTGCCAGCAAGGGAAAACACGACACAGGATTCTTCTTTCAGCAGTTTATTCAGGCCTTGATTCAAGTATCATCTTCTAGCGACCCCCCGCCGAGCGCCCAAGCACAGCCTAATAAAGCCTCCCGCATACCAATCTTAAGCTGCCACGTGGACCTTTCTCATAGGATGGGAAGGGATTGCGTGCCAATTCTCCATATTAGGAGTTGTCACAGGCCACAGTGGAAGCCGGCGCCATCTTCTAATGGCGGCCACGGTCTAATTAGAACGGCTCACCACACTTGCATCCCTGGGATGAACCCCAGTTGATTGTGGTACACTATCTTTTTGATATGTTTTTGTATTTGATTTGCCAGAAATTTATTGAGAATTTTTGCATCTATGTTCATTAGATATATTGGTTTGAAATTTTCTTTCTTTGATATGTCTTTGCCTGGTTTTGGAATCTGGGTGATATTGGTTTCATAGAATGAGTTTGGAAGTGCTCCCTCTTTTCCTATTTCCTGAAACAAATTAAAGAGTATTGGTATTAGTTCTTCTTTAAAGGTCTTGTAGAACTCAGCTGTATATCCATCTGGTCCTGGGCTTTCCTTGGTTGGTAGGTTTCTGGTGGCATCTTCTATTTCATCACTTGAAATTGATCTGTTTAAATTGTATATATTATCCTGATTTAATTTGGGCAAATCATATGACTCTAGAAATTTGTTGATGCCTTTGATATTTTCTATTTTATTTTCAAAATAATTTCTAATTATCTTCTGTATTTCTGTAGTGTCTGTTATGATATTTCCTTTTCATCATGAATGTTAGTATTTTGAGTTTTCTCTCTCCTTCTCTTCATTAGCATAACTAAGGGTCTGTCAATTTTATTTATTTTTTCAAAGAACCAACTTTTTGTTTTGTCAATTTTTTCAATTGTTGTTTTCTGTAGTTCTAGTTTACTGAGGGACGATATCATGCTTTTTTATATTTAATGGCAATTTCAAAATAAAAACTACATATGAAAACAAACTATTAATCTTACAAAAACTCTTGCTTTGTGTGACTTTAACTTATTTGGATTAAAATAGAAAATCTTAGTTTGAGATCTTTCTTTTTATTAATGTGAGAATTGTTTTGAAATGGCACACTGCACACCTAGCTCCCAATCTTACAAATTCTTTTATAGGAATCAGAGTTGAATGGGGCAGTGATATCTTGATATCTTAATTATCATATAATCACTTGATAACTTGACTTTTCTTTGTGCTATTGTTTCAGTTCAGTAGTGTCTTAATAGTTGAGTATTGCATTATTTTTTTGAGGGCATATATTTCTGTTTTTGTGATTACTCTTGTTTTGGGCCTGAAAAGTATTGTCATATGTCTTGAGAAAGTGCTGATATTACCTCTTAATATTTCTTAAGTGGAAAGGAAGTATTAACAAGAGAAACACTTTTAGGTAATTTAAGTAAAATGAAGGAGAGCTCTGACAGATTGTGGCAAGCAGTGTCATCAGGCATTCAAGGACAAGAACCTGGTCATAGTTTTTGTTCTGGAAATAGCACTTCCTATAGGTCTTCTTAATAACTCTATACAGTACACAAATAAAAAATCATTAATAACTTTTCTGTTATATGTGGATGATATTTGTGCATCAGTGAAGAAGTATTTTAATATATGTGCAGCATTACTTAGTCTTGTCCTAAAGGATATTACAGTTTTCTAGGAAAATTAAAATAGAAAAATAGAACATTAACAGATTTATAGAAATTAAAAAAACAGTAAAAATAGGTTGTAAGTATACTTATGAAAGATTTGGGGATGGTTTGATTTGTTTGAGAAAATATTTCAGAGTTGTATACTTGGACTCAAAAATAGCTCAAACAAGATAATAAATGGATCAATGAAGGGTCTGAAAGACTTTTAAATATTGGTATTTGTGAGTTCTTTAACTCAGTAATAATCTCTTAATGAAACATCATCCACACACAGACTTTCTTCTAGTCCTAACCATATTTCCAATTCTCTTCTGAACCTCTGCATATGGACATTATCTAGCCACTTCAGATTCAGTGGAAGAATGATAACGTCTGCTATTTGTTGATGGGTTAACATTAGCTAGATGGTATTCTAAGTGTTTCATTTGCATTAGCTAATTTATTATTCAGAACAATTCTGAGTTGGTTCTTTTGTTACTTTAGTTTTCCAGATGAGGAAACTGAGACTTCAGTAGTTTAAGAAACTTGCCTAAGTTCACATGAATAGTAATTGACACTTTTGAGAGCAAAGCCTATATATGATTCCTTCCCACACCCCTGCGATGCTAGTAATTGGACTCAGAGCTTCACACATGCTAGGCAAGTCTTCTACCACTGGGTTACACTCCCACAAAGCCTGTGGGTTTGGGTGTTTTTTTTTTTTAAGTACTAGGAACTGAATGAGTTTCACACATGCTAGGCAAGTCTTCTACCACTGGGCTACACTCCCACAAAGCCTGTGGGTTTGGTTTTTTTTTTTTTTTTTTTTAAGTACCAGGAACTGAATCTGGGGCTGCTTAACTACTGAATCACTTCCCTAGCTTGTTTTATTTTTTATTTTAAGAAAAGTTCTCGCTAAGTTGCTTAGGACTTCATTTATTTGCAGAGGCTGGCTTTGAACTGGCCTCCTGAGTTGCTAGGATTTAAAAATCTGTATTCTTAACCACTGTTATTACTTTCAAAAGAGAATTCTTCAAGTGTTTCTTCAAACTGCTTCTTTTACTTTTTCTCATGTATCATTGAATGGCACCTCTATTATCAAGCCAGAGTTTTCGGCATGCTACTTTTCTTCATTCCCTAAATCTGAATTTTCATTAAGTCATATCTAATCCTATAACTCTTGGAACTGTTTCTCTTTATCCATCATTATTACAGCTTCATAATACAAGCTGTTATAATCTCTTATCAGATTCTAGATGCTCTCTCAGCCAATAGTTTTGCTCTGACATTTTCTATGTTACAGTTTAAGTGATTTTTCTAAAAGCTTGTATTGTCATAACACATTTTTGTTTAGGATCCTTAAAAGGTTTTCTGTCACCTGTAGGATTAAGTCAATCTTCTGAGTATGTTGAACAAGGGCTTTCATAATCAGGGTCCTGTTCACTTCCATCTTTCTCTCCTGCCATTTCCTTTTATGTTTCTCTTGCTTCAGCCATAGAGAACTTGTAGTTCTTGAACATATACTGTTCCCCCTCCTGGAATACTTTTCTTCTAATCTTCCATACAATCTCTTACTTTTATCACAGTAATTATCATATGGAATGCTAAGTAAATGTTTGTCTTTCCCCACTTCCAAGTACACTGTGAGCTCTATGGTTTAATATATTTCCTTTTTAAAGTCTTTATATTCTTTTATATATATAGCACATAATGTATCTAATGATTCATGAGTAATCGATGAATAAATGGATGGATGGACACACAAATATATTCTTTAATCTGTAGGTTTATATTTGGTTTTGCTAATGAAGGAGAACTCTTCAAAGACCAAGTAATTGAGGAAAGCAGAAGAGACAGCTGTCTGATTCAATTGGTTCACACAGAGGCATATAGTTGGAAGAATTTTCTTCTTGATTTTGTTTTGAGATTTGTGTGAGTGTATGATATATTTAGAAACTCCAGAATATTTTTTAGTGATAGCATACAGAATGGGTTTGGATACTGAGGCTTGAAGTAATTGACTGGCTTGTTTAAGCTCTTCAACCAATTAATTAGGGCTTGAATTTGAACCATAATGCTTAATTTTACCTATTTTAGTATTCTGAGAATAGAGAATATACCAGTTAGTACATTAGTCCAGTCCTCTTATTTAACCAATAAAGTAAGTCCTGAAGAAGAGTAATCTTTCCATTGTCCCAGAGCTACTAAGGGACTGAAACTACAATCTTGCACTTTCCCCACAGCTAAGAAGGAGTGTAGTATAGGAGCTAAAAAGCAGAGTCGAGTCCGCCTGGATTTGAATCCCAGCCCTGATATTTACTGGCTTCCTGGTTTGGGAAAATTCAGTAGTCTTATCTGTAAAATGGGGGAAAAGTACTCATATAAGGCTAATGTAAAGATTAAATAAGGCAAGTCTTACAAAGTACTGTTGCATAGTAAGCATTAGGTAGATATTACCTGCCATTCTTTTTATTAAAAGGTGCTATAGTGCTTTCTCCTATACTGTGTTCCTATTGTGTCAGCTTTATGGGATCTGTACATGATTATTGCAGTTAATCTTGTGTCTCTATTTCCTTCTAGATTATAAAATTTTTATGGATAGAGTTCTTTCTCTACTCAAGGGTCTGGCACAGTGCTGATACATAAGAGGCATTTTTTTGGGGGGGAGCGGGTACTTGGGATTGAACTCAGGGGCACTTGACCACTGAGCCATATCCCCAGTCCTATTTTGTATTTTATTAGACAGGGTCTCACTGAGTTGCTTAGCACCTGGATAAATTGATAAGGCTGGCTTTGAACTCATGATCCTCCTGCCTCTGTGTCCTGAGTTGCTGTGATTACAGACATGTGCCACCATGCCTGGCCACATATAAGAGGCATTTGATATGTATTTTTTAAAAAGTTAATGAACACTTTTATCTTCAGAAGAAAAGCAATTGGATAATTATTTTCCTGTCTTTGACACTAAATCAAAATTTGTTGGAAATATGTGAATTATATCTATAGAAAAGATAGTAGAAGATGTGAAAGCATGCTATATGTTTGGCCAAAGAAAGACAAACTGCCTGGCTCAGGTCATCACCACTGCAGGGTTTCTCACCCTGATACAGTAGTTATCACTCCAATTATTTTCCGTCAAGAACCAGAATCACATGCTTCTTTCTCATTCTTTTCTGAATGAGTTTGAAGAAGCCTAAATATAAAGCAGTATTTGCATGCACCATTGGTGCTAGAAATATTTTATTTTTAACTAGACTGGGCTCATTTAAAAAAAATAATTTTCTGGCCATAATACTAATGCTTTTTGGATGTGAAGTTCTTATTCTCTGTGGTAATGAGAATTGGGGCAAACATTTCGTCTAGCAACCTGAACAAATTAGAGATTAGTTATAACATAGTGCAAAATGTAAGAGCATTGGAGGCAGATATCCTGAGTTGGAATTCTCACGCCACTTCTTACAGCTGTGTAAAGTTCAGCCAGTTATTTCACTTCACTGTGCTGCAGTTTTCTCATATATAAATGGATGTGAAATATATACTTCTTAGGGTTGATATTAGGGGTAAATTAAATAATCACATGAAACACTTGACATAGTACCTGACATATTGCAAATATTAAGTAAATGTTAGTTTTTTATTTTAAAACAGTGGATGGCATGTTAGTTTATTTAAGATATATTCTATATAGTGTTATATGTTGTCTGCTAAATATAGATATTAAAATCAACTTTTTAAAGAAAAATAAATGCAGCAATTAGAGTAATAAAGTATGTAAATCAAATTTGGGAAAAATGAACTCAGGCCACTTATATTAGAGTTTCTTGTTAAAAATACAGAATCCTTGTCCTTAACCCAAATAACTAGATTAGAATCTTTGGATATGGGACCAAGGAATCGACATTTCAAAAGCATCCAATGTTACTTGGATGTAAATTGACCACAGATAAACTTTAGAAATAGTTATCTACAAGGCACATGTTTTACTGAAAATGGTTAACTGATTTAAACATTTAAACATTCTTATATGAAGTAGTTTCTACTAAACCTACTTATCCTCAAATACTGACAATGTAATAAATGGATAAGTTCTTCCTTAATCAAGGTCATATGAATTAATTCCTCTGTTAACTCTATTTTCAATCTTATTTGATAAAACATGCTTCTGATTACAGTTTAATGTTCAATTTAAAATAATATTTGCAATAAATTCAAGTATTTAGGTATTTTGGCTGCATTAATTATTTAGTTTTGCTTTAGAGACTATAGTCTTGGAACTCTAAAACAGAAACAAAATAAAAACAAATAAATAAGCAAAACAACTAGAAACAAACTTCAATCTATCCTTGCTCCTGAATTCTGCATTGGGCAACAGCTAGTATTTATATCCATGCTATATGAACATGGTAATGCATTCTCTGTTTTTGTATATGCTATTCCATCTACTAGTAATGTCCTCCTTATTTTACATATGTATTTTATATATGGCAAACCTCTTCTATACTGTGAAGTTAATCTTAGACATCATATCCTCTGTAAAGTCTTCTCTGATATGCCCTGTCTCCACCCTGGTCTGGATCAGGACCCTTTTTATTTCTTTCATATTCCTATCACACGTCCTTGCACATGTCTGATTATCTTTTTTCCCTACTATGTACTCCTTGGATTGTGTTTTCCAGTTCTTTGCATGATATTGGGTCCATAAGAAGTATTCAGTAAATGTCTATTAAGCAAATAAATCAATTTTGACTGCCTTTCTCCACATATGAGATGATTGTGTTCCTGAGAAATGGCATTGAATTCAAAGACTTAAATAAAAATTAATTTTATCATCAGAAATAGAAGACCAAGTTTAGTTGTTCATTTTTTCCCTGTGTGGTTAATATTAAACAAAGATAAAAATTTTCTATCTTAACCAAGTTAAGATAGTTAAGAGCCTTGCATTTCCTTGCTTAAGCACTGCTGTTTAATGTCTAAGGAGAAGATACAGGAGCAAACTTAAATCCAGGACACTGGTTCTGAGTAATAGTATTGTGAGTAAAGATGAAGAACCATGCTATCCATACTAAAAAATGTTTCCTGGAATGGAGAGAAAGAATTGGAAGGCAGTAAGAGATGTGTACTGTTAAGAAAGGGTCCTGGGTTCTTCCTCCACTGGCTGAGCCTTGGTTTGGAGTTGAAGGGAGAGAGAGAGAAAATGATGGGACAATCTAGGTAAGTCTGTAGAATTTGGAAGTATCTAGAGGTTTTGGACATTCCCCTCATTCCTAATGCAGCCTGGTAGAAGTAGGACAGATATATTTTAGTAATAATAAAAGACCGAATTCAATAGGTCACTTGGCTACTATATCTTTTAAATCAGGATTTCCATTTCATATTTATAACATAATGCCATTGCTTTAAATATGATAGAGATAAGAAATACAAAGGAATTTTTACTCCCATACTCAGATTTTCAAAAGGAGTTAATAATGAAAATACTGAAATGTTAACAGTGATTATCTCTGGCTGGTGGGATTGTGAGTGACTGTTGCTTTTCACTGTCTTCATACCACACCAAATTTTGAAAAATTTCCATAGTGTAATGGCTTTTCACCTTGATTTGCCTGGCAAAGCATTACTTATACTTTAGGTTTCACCTCCCCCTTACTAACTCAGTATTTAGGCAGAATTCCCTTGAAGTGACTTTAATATTCTGGATAACTTAATCTCTGATTACTATAGTATTACACAGGAATAACAATCTGTTTTCTTTTTTAGAGAGACAGGGATCATAGATTATTTTTCTTTGTTTCAACACATAGTACAAAATAAATGCTTAATAAATATTTGTTAAATTGACTAATAATAAAGGCCAACATAATATTACTTCAGGGGTTTGTCCAAATTACAGTTTCAGAGAAGGTTTTCTTTTTCCTAATGAAAAAATCCTGTTTATAAATAAGTACTATGGAAAAACAAATTGTGGAACTCCCCATAAATTTTTGTGAAATCAAAACAAAGACTCTTAGGCAATGTCAGACAATATACAGAGTATCTGAACATCATACATAAAATGTATCTGAATACTCTTTGTTCACTAATAGTTTGGTTATTTATGATGAAGCTGAGAAATTGCCATGGGTTTTCATTTTTTTTCTTCTCTTTTTCCTGTGATATTTGTCATCTTTCTTTGACAGAGTGCAAATTCCATAGTAAACACAGAGATTTTTCTTGTTTATCAGAATTTGAGGATGTATAGTAAAATTCACACATGGGACACTGTGGGTAATGATTATTTTGGTGTATTTCTTCATAAGTTGGTATAGAAAAGTTAAGGATTATTTTACCACAAGATTAACTCTGTAATAAGTGTGATATTGATTATTTTCAAGTTAGGAATAGAAATGATACATTCAGGACCATTTAGCAAAGACAGTGATAATTAGGCTTAAAGGCTGATAATTGGAGAAGTAATAAGTTGAGGCATGCATATACTTCTTGTTTACATAACAAGGAAGGGGAAATTAGTTTTTTTTCCCCCCACAAAAGAAATCCCTTAAGGATTTTAAATCTCTATGGTAAGGGTGAGAAAAATGCTATTAAAAGTTAGTCACTTTGTCTTCTGGTCTACCTCTGGGTTTTGCACATTTTTTTGCTTAAGCACTTTGTCAATAAATACTTTCCTTTATTGTAGGTGCTGGGGATTGAATCTAGGACCTTGTAGCACTCGAGGCAAGCAATCCTACCAACTGAGCTATATCCCCAGCCCAATATTTTATTTCTTCTCTTCAAAGCCACTACCTTTTTGAGTACAGGGCCTATGTTTTATTTATTCTGTGAAGTCGCTCACACATGGTAGGAAATCACTTTTTTTTTTTTAATTGAATTAAATTGGATGAAGGTACTGCCCTCTAGTCCTCAATTTAGAGAGTAGACTGTACGTGTTTCCTTTAGGAGTAAATTGGTGCAAAGAGTGAAAACTAAGTCCTTGTCTTTAGGATTCATGATCTCAGAGAAGTAGGAGTTGCTTTTCTGGTAGTTGATAGCTAGAAAGATTATCAGGTTAAGGGCCAAGAGCATTTGTTAAATGTGTATAATTTGCCACCTTCAAATATGGCATTACACAATGAGGTCCCTTTGTATATTGCAGATTTGGGATGGATATTCTTACCCTTTTCCTTAGTAGTAAAATGTAACTATTTTTAAGCTGTCAAGAAAGCATTTTTGGTATCTTTTGAGTTGGTCAAATCCAATGAAGTACTTTTGGATTGACATATCTGCCAAATCTACATAATATGCTTTAAATTTTTTCATAATATTTGTAGAGGTCCTCATGGCTAAAGATACAAAGGGATAAAACATATGTAAATGATTATTAACAATGCTGTGATATATAAAACATATGTAAATGATTATTAACAGTGCTGTGATATATTTTCATATGTGAAAATAGTAATGTTTTGAAATATTAATTTTGAGCTAGTAATATCATCATTAACATAGTATTAGTGTTCAGAATATATTTTAAAACTCATTGCCAACCAAATGTTTATTTTATATTAAAAAGGTCAAAGTGAAGAACTTTTGAGATCTAAGCCAGAAGCATACTCCTAAAAAAGCCAGGACTGAAAACTTTGGTTTTCAATATCAGTGTTGGCAATAATTTTTGTTTTCTTCAAATATAATCAATATTAAATGGCCTTTTCTCTAAGATAAACATTGTATTAATGTGCATATCTTAACTCTTAGGGCTTCAAATAGCAAGAGGCAGGAACATAAAGTAGTTGTTGAATCCATGCTGATATGTACACTTGAGAATTAGTTAAAATAGAGGTCAGCTGGAGTTCCAGGGTGCAGGATGGATCCAGGAAGGAAACACACCCTGGTGGCTATGTTCCTTTCCCATTGGTCATAACTTGGGTAATTAGAGAGGAAGTTGGCTCTTCTGTTTAGTGTTTTCTGCAGTTTCTGTGTCTGTATGGTTGGTTTATGGCCAATCCCTACTCTTATTTAATTCATCAGAGAGGAAAATTCCACTTTAATATTATTGGTTCTGACAGTAAATAACATTAATAGCATAGTACCTCACACATAGTAGCATTGACTCAAGTGAAAATCAGACTATTGTCTCATTCCAGTAGGGTGCGTAGAATACATAGTTCCTTGGACAAATTCAGTTTTGCAATATTAAACGTGATGCTTGAAATCATGGATGTCAAATTATACTGAAGTGATCTCACAGGGTTTCTAAATGAGAGCAGCTCAATAGTGACTCTGGTGAGCTGGAGTATGTAGTTGCTTCCTGTTTCAGAGATACCCAGTCCAATTTTTTTTTTTTTGGTAGCAGGGATTGAACCCAGGGGCACTCTGAGCCACATCCCCATCCATTTTTACTATTTTATTTAGAGACAGGGTCTTCCTGAGTTGCTTAGGACCTCCCTAAGTTGCTGAGGCTGCCTCACTCTTCCAGGCTTCTGCCACCAAACCCAGCCTAATCTAATCCAAATAATTTTTAATTATTTAGGCCCCAAGAAAACTTTACTGTAGTGAAAAAAACTCCAGACTGGGAATAATAGAAAATTTACCTGGAGTAATTTTCATGAAGTATACTGCCAGCAAATTCTCTCTTAGCCTCCACCAAGGATGCACCAGAATCTCCAAGGCAGATAATATGTACATGAAAGAATGCTTCTCATGCAACTTGGATTTCCCTTTCTTTTCTTTTTCTTTCCACCTCCAAGTTTGAAAACCATTGGGAAAGTTGAGCAGTAGTATTCTACAGTTTCTTAGTAAAATTTCCACTGTCTGGTGATTTTTCCTAGATGTTAATCTGTTTTATAGTTATCTTCATTGGGATTTGCTTAGTATATGGACATGTTCTCTCAGGGTATGGGCATTAATTCTTTTTAAATTTTTTTATGCCTTTATTTTGTTTGTTTATTTTTATGTGGTGCTGAGTATTGAACCCAGTGCCTCACTCATTCGAGGCAAGTACTCTACTGCTGAGCCACAACCCCAGTCCAGTATAGGTATTAATTCTAAGGTATTTTATAAGACAGAGGTGATAAGTTAAATAAGGATCATTTTCCCTTTCTCCACTTTCTTTTTTGCCAGGCTACTATTTGACATCTTGGATCAGAGACTTTAAGAAATAATGGACTTCCTTGATCTTTAGAAGTAGATGGTCTGTAGTAATCTGGGTAAGTCCTCTTACACTGTAGAAATAGTAGCTCTGGCATGTAGTAGGCACCTAAGCAATAGTTGTTCCAGGAAAGTACCTCCATGGATTCATAATATATTATAGATAATATTATAGTTAATAATATATTATAATAATGTATTATAGAAAAACACAGATTAAAAGTAATTTAAATACAATTTTATTTAAATTTTGACTCTTGGAATAAAGAGTTTTTACAACTTATAATTTAAATTCATTTAGAAGAAATATAACTAATGACTTAGAACTTAATTGTAGTTTTTGGAATAGCATTCCTAAAAAGAAGTTATCATTTTTGTTCTAATAAATTATTTGTGATTTCTGGCTATTGTCATTAGTTTGTGTAAAAAGTCAAGTTGGGCCCTAATCAGTTAATTTCTAGTGCGAATTTCATCATTTAAGTCCTTGATATTATCTTGATGTGCTGTGCACAAAGTAGTTTCACAAATATAGTAATCATTATGACATGAAAAACAAATATTTTCTCATAGCCTATTGTAAGAATTGTACTGAAAATGAAAACAGATAAAAGTTACCTGCAAATGCCATAATTTTATTCTCTTTTAATGCTGAGTAATAGTCCATTGTTTTTCTATCTATTCATCTATTTATTGAAGGGCATCTAGGTTGCTTCCATAGTTTTTGTGAACTGAGCTGCTATATAAACATTGATGCGGCTGCATTACTATAGTATGTTGATTTTAAGTCCTTTTGGGTATAGATCGAGGAGTGGGATAGCTGGGTCAGATGGAATTGGAGAATATCACGCTAAGTGAAGTAAGCCAATCCCCAAATTCCAAAGTTGAATATTCTCTCTGATAAGTGGATGCTGATCCATAATGGGAAGAGAGGGCATGAGAAAAATGGAGGAACTTTGATTGGGCAAAGGGGACGGAAGAGAGGGGAGGGTGCATGGAAAAAAGATGGTGGAATGTGATGGACATTATTACCCTAGGTACATGTATGACTTCACAAATGGTGCAATGCTACATTGTGTACAGAGAAATGAAAAGTTGTGGAGCAGTTGTATATGACAGCAAAATGCATTCTGCTGTCATATACACCTAATTAAAATAAATTAAGAAAAATTGCCTGCAATTCTACCTACATCAAACACTATGAAAAATTTTGTGTATTGTTAAATATTATTTAATATTCACTCCTGCTGATTAAAGGTTATACAATCAGTGATGGTTAAAATTTAAGTTATCTTTATAACTTCAGTCATTCTCTTTTAACTCATAAGTGCTTTTTACCCCTTTTCATTTGTAACCCCATACTTGTACTGTGGTTCAATGATATATGGGTTTCATTTCTTAACCATAGGCAATTTTAGGAAATAATGTGTAGCTACCCAATGACCATCATTAACTACTCTTCCATACAGAAAATCTTCTTTGACTCTTTCCCTTCCATGGATTATTACATAATCTAATGACATACTAACTAGATAATCAAATGACATACTAATTTTGAAGATACCTTACCTGAATTAAAAGACCTCAGGTACTCTTTTAAAGCAAAGGGTACATACTTGGGCTACTCTTATCAGATTTAATGTTTTTTTAACATGTTTTTATATATCTTGATTATTGCTATTATCAAAATATTTTCTGTCCCTATAATTTTTATTGGAAAATCATAAAAAACATTTCATTTTTAATTGTATATGACATATATATTTTTCATAATTCATATATTGAAACTGTTCAATTCTTATTGAGTCAACAGTAACTTAAATGTTTGATTTTATTTTTGTTAGGAATACTTTAGTCTCACTAAGACACACTAATTTTGAGGACACCTTACCTGTTTTGAAAGACCTCAGGTACTTAGAGCAGAACACCTAGTAAACCTGTTAATGGCATCTTGTTTGAACTATGTCTCATATGGGATTTTGGAAATGAAGTAAATTGCCTCAAAGTGTCAAATCAGACCCAGCTGGTTGAGGCCAGATTGAACTTGTCTGTATAAGAAGTTAGCATCTTGGTAAAATTCTTAATGCCCATTAGGAAATATTGCATGCTGTATTTTACACCAGTAGCCAGGTGTGGGCAGTGATAACAGGGCTTGAGGGATCTCTCTTACCGGCCCAGGGATCCAAGGCATTCAGTGCAAAACCTGGCCAGCAGCCCGAGTGAGTAGGAGCCATGTGACTGTGGTGAGTTGGAGTGTGCAATTGCCTCCTGCTTCAGAGCTACCTGATCCGAATACTAAGCAGAGCGAGTGCCGGGCTGAGTGTAAGACACTGAAGACACTGCAGAGCAAGGTGCTTATTCCAGAGGCATTACAAAACATGGAGATTAAAGACCAGGGAGCCCAAATGGAGCCGCTGTTGCCTACGGTAAGAGACTACCTGCTGTCAAATAGATTAACTGCTTTGCTGCAAAACCTGTCAGGCAAGTGGTCTGCTAGCTAGGTGCAGTGAGTGTACTTTTGGGGTGGTGGATAGCTTCCTCCACATATGGACAGGGGTCTCCTCCCATCTCCGGAGACTGAACTGCATAGAGCAAAGCACATGATTGTTTCCCCCTTCTCAATATGGATGCACTATGGTGATGAAATGTCTCATGTTTGTTGCTGTTTGAAGAAATAGCTAGGTTTTAGCAGCAGGGGCAGTTGTGTGTCTCTTTCCCTGTCTGTTACTGCCTATCTTTCTGTTTCTCAGGTTGTGCAGTGGAGGCTCAAGCCCCTGCAAAGAAACCCCTTTTATCCCATTTAATTCCTGATAAATTTTCTTCCCATGCCTCATCCTGAAGCAGTGAGGTGAGGGAATCTACTGCTGTGGCAGCTAGAGAGATTTAGTCTCCGCAGAAACCACAGGAAAGGCGTGTGTGTGTGTGTGTGTGTGTGTGTGTGAGAGAGAGAGAGAGAGAGAGAGAGAGAGAGAGAGGGGAGAGAGAGAATCTGTCAGTTTCTTTCTCAAAGGGAAATATGCCACGGTTCATGTACAAAGAAGGTATACATTTTGTGGGGACAGGCACACGATTCAGATTTGAATATCTGAGAGGTTCCTGAACTGTCATTTGGAAATAGCCCATCTGTTTATCTCTGGGTCCTTAAGCCGCCTCCCTGGATTTAATTTTTGGATAAGTGATTGATTTGCCTTCTGTCCTCTCCACAATCTCTCTGTCTGGCTCACAGACCTTGGAGATCTTCAGGCAACATCTTTTTTAGTCTGGAGCAGCTCATGTTGTTGTGCTGAAGGAAAAAAAGAGAAAAACCCCAGTATTTTCTTGACGCAGCAGAGATGCCAAATGCTAGCTTCCAGCCATCTATCAGCGTTCTCACAGAACAGCAGAAATCCCCTCCCTGCACCAAACCAGACGGAGAGGCTGTTTCTCAGCTCTCTGCTACTCAGGTTGGTAACCCACCTTGGAGACTAGGGACTGGCGGTAAGCTGTCCATTTCCGAGTTCATTCCTAGGCTTTGTACATATCTTTAAATGAAAGGATACCATAGGAGGAGTAAGCAAATTCTGGGCCACAGTATTTTCAGAGCATTACCTCTCCTGCCGGTCTCATATGCTGCAAAAAGATTGATTACCATCCCGGAATCAGCTGTGGCAACTGAGCATGCCCAGTTCACCTCAGGACGCCAGGTTTGGGCAGGGAGGGAACAGGGAGATGGGAAGAATTGCTGGAGTCACCACCAAGAATGGAGTCTAATTAAGGGCAGGTGCAGCCTGTGGGGGGGGGGGGGGGAAGGAGGAAGATGCCATTTAGCC
>NW_026000037.1:49030843-49098639 GCF_001458135.2 Marmota marmota marmota
GCCATTTAGCCTGCTTACTTTAAAGTAGAGCTATTTTTTGCGTGGAATCAAAGTGGAGTTATTAGACAAAAATAAGAGTAAAAGATTTGTCTGTCTTCCCAAACTTGGATACATAAATTAGGGTTCTATATTTACTCAGAATAGTGTTAAAGATACCAGGAAACTATTACTCTTTGGAGGAGAGGGAGGAACTACACACAGAAATAGCGGTATGGAGATTTAAGAAAGATTAAATATAGACGGGGGAGGGGGCTTTTTTGGTGGTGATGATAATGGGGGAGCAGGGGGTTGGAACTTGTCCTAGAAAAGCAAGCTGAAACCAGTTTGATGTGGCTTATGAACTGTCACTGGTGGGGAACAGTTAAAGGGTTTAGGACCAGATGAGGATTAACTGGAGGAATTTAGAAACGGATGACATTATTGGACTAGATGGGCAACCAGTTTGTGACTTAAAAGAGCAGAGAAAATACAATTTGTCTAGAAAAGAAAGTCTACAGTAAGTTTGCTGGAAATTTCTGAAGGTCAGAGTCAAAAGTTTTCATTTTATAGGAATAATAGTGCAGTATAGTTACACAGTTTAATGTTAAGACAGAACCATGCTACCAGTTTATTATAAGAAAAAGAAGCCTGAGAAGCTTTGAAAGATGCTGAATTTTTGGTCCAATTTACACTTGTATAACATTTTCAACTTCTTCAATTACTTTTGTGACTCTCTTTAGGTCTCAAAACAAGTGTGTTATATAAAGCACATTTTATCTTTATTTTAAAGATGAGAACCTAAAGCATAACAAGTCTGAATAACATCTAAGGTCACAGAGTGATGAAGCTACGACTAAAATATAGGTTTTTGAAAACTAGTTGAGAAATTAAAAAAGAATTTGATATATTTTAAATTGTGTTCTTAATCAGGCTTAAATCCTTAAAAATTCCTGGTTTGGATTTTTTATGATTGGAAAATAGAGAAAGGAATAGATTTAGGCTTTGATTAGAAAATTAATTGGATGGCTTTTCAAATAACATGTGAGTCAATATGGCACAGTATTTCAGAACACAGTCTAGTAAATCTAGCATTGTCATTTACTTGCTTCATGATCTTGGGAAGTTATGCCTTAGTTTCCTCAAATGAACAATGGGAAGGAAATGATACTTATCTCCTGGATTATGTGATGAGTAAATGAAATAACCTATGTAAAATTCCCAGCATTTAGGTAAGAGCTCAATAGACCGAAATATAGATTTTGAGATGAATTCTAGGTTTCAGAGTTTTCTGAGAGTCAATTTTCATTACTTTCTACTAAGGAGGAAGAATAGAAAATGGAACACTGAAAAAGATTGGATAGTGGAAGTAGAAGGTAAGGATTTTTAGTTATGACTATAGAAATTGCTGGATGGTTGCAAATCCAATTTGAAAAACATTAAAAGCAAAGATTAGGTCTGGGACAAAAGCAGTCAGAGGTAGATAAGAAGTGAGAGAGAAAGAAAAGCCGTAAGAATGACAAGTTGGTCAAATGAGTGAATGTATTGATTCTGATACAAGTGAAATAGAAGATTCTCATTAATCTTCCCAAGCTTTACTTCTATTTAGGGTATATAAAGTAAATAAGAATAGTATGATGGGAGAGGCACTTAAATGTTTTTCTTTTTTTCCCAATAGTTTTTAGAAAGCTTCAAATATAACTTTTCTTACTAAATTAGTTAACCTTGCATTTTGTAGGCCCTAATCATGATTAAAAGGGCACTCATTCTTCCAAGTCCAGGGTACAGTTTAGCTTTCATAACTTTGAAGCTATAGAACAAACTTGTCCAAAAGATTTGTTTAATTATTATCATTTTGCAGTGCTGGGGATTGAAACCAGAGTTACTTTACCACTGAGCTACATCCCTAGGTTTTTAAATTTTTTTAAATTTTGAGACAGGGTACTGTATGGTTGCTGAGAGTGGCCTTGAACTTGTGATCCTCCAGCCTCAGCCTTCTGCGTTGCACGTATCATAGGTGTGCTCCTCACTGTTGTGTGTGTGTGTTTTAATTTTTTAGTTGTAGCTGGACACAATCCTTTTATTTATTTATATGTGGTGCTGAGGATCGAACCCAGGGCCCCACATGTGCTAGGTGAGCACTCTATCGCTGAGCCACAACCCCAGCCCCACTGTTGTGTTTTAACAGTTCTTCATGTAACAGTCCTTCTCAGTCTGTAAATATCTTCTCTCAGTCTGTGGCTTGTCTTCTCATTCTATTAACAGTGTCTTTTGCAGAGCAGAACATTATAATTTTAGTGAAATCTAGTTTATAATTCTTCCTTTCATGGATCATGCCATTGCTGTATGTCTAAAAAGTCATCATCAAACCCTAGATCGTCTAGTTTCTCCTGTGTTGTAGTCTAAGAGTTTTATAGTTTCATGTTTTACATTTAGTTCTATAATCCATCTTGAGTTGATTTTGTTGAGGGTTATAGGGTCTGTGTCTAGAATTTTTTTTTTTTTTGCATGTGAATATCCAGTTGTTCCAGTCTTTTGTGAGAAAGACAGCCATTTCTCCACTGTATTGACTTTGCTCCTTTTCAAAGATCACTTTGTCAAAAACATGTCTGTGAGACTATATCTGGGCTCTCTAGTCTGTTCCATTGATCTGTTTGTCTGTTCTTTTGCCAATCCCACACCGTCTTGATTACTGTGGCCTTATAATAATTCTTGATGTTGGATAGTATCAGCTCTCCTTTATTAATAGATCTTTGCCTTTCTATATGAACTTAATAATCACTTTGTTGATATCTACAAAATAACTTGATGTTTCTTCTTGCTTTCAATTATATTAGATCTATATATCAAGTTGGGAAGAACTGACACATTACCAAATCTTCTTATTCATAAACATGGAATGTTTCTTCATTTATTTAATTCTTTGATTTCTTTCATCAGAGTTTTATTGTTTTTCTTGTTTATGTCTTGCATATTTTATTAGATTTATATTTAAATATTTTTTGCTTTGTCAATTGAAATAACATTATGTTTTAAATTTTAAGTTCTACTTGTTCATTGGTCGTATTTAGGAAAGCAATTGACTATTATATATTAACCTTGTATCTTGTAACCTTGTTAGAGTCATTTATTAGTTCCAGAGTTTTATGGTAATTATTTAGGATTTTCTTTTTTAAAAAATTTTTTTAGTTGTAGGTGGATACAATATCTTTATTTTATTTTTATTTTTTAATGTGGTGCCAGGGATCAAACCCACTGCCTCATGCATGCTAGGCAAATGCTGTACCACTGAGCCACAACCCTGGCCCCTTATTTAGGAATCTACACCCTTAGATGTTCTTTACCAGATGATCTGTTCTCTTTGTGAAGATACTGTTTAGGTTGACAAGAATTTTAGCAAACTATTTGTTGACCTAAAAAGGTGTTTTGGGATGTAACTTGAAAGCTGAGTTGAGAGAATATATTGCACATTCTACATACAAGAGAGGAAGAGACCTACTTTACTTAGGTCAACTTTTTTCTCCAAATCTGAGTTTTCTTTTGATAATTTTTTAAGCTGTAATGCAAGAAATATAACAGCAACTAAATTTATAAAAGTTACTTTACAAAAATAAATCTCACTTTTTTAGTTGCCAGTAGTTTTTAAAGGCAAGTGTTGGTCCAGCCTCTTAGAGTATAGCACAGTAGATCAACTCCAAATTATTAATATTTTTATATTGATTTTTATATTTTTAAATTTCTTCAAAGATATTATGACTTAAGGAGCATTTTTAAAAATAAAATATTGTCTGTCCTTCAAACAATTTAAAGGGAAAAACAAAAGGAAAGCAGACATAAATCAGCAGGAAGCAGATAGTGGTTGCTTATGCCTGGGGGTGGGTGTTATCTGTGAAGAGCCTGAGGGAAATTTTGGGGATAATGGAAATGTTCTATGCTTTACCTTGAAGGTTAGATATAGTTACTAATGATATATCAATTCATTTAAAAAAATGAATATTTTGAAGTGTGCAGCAAGTGAAAATTATTTTTTAATGATTTTATCCTCAGAAAAAATTGTTTAAAATTAATGAATTTGTTCATCAATTTAGTAAATAGATATACTTATTTCATGTTCTGCTACAAAAAGAAGGGAAAATAAAACATAAAAAAGAACTCACTTGATTTATTTTATTAAAGAGTTTGTTAAGAAGTTTAGCATTGCAGGAGATACTATCTCAGATATTTGCAATAATCAGAAATCATTTAATTCTGGGGTTATTACTAAACTTTTAATTTATTAAAAGTATATTAATGAAAGTTTTTAATAAATTGAATGGCCATGATAATTGATTTCTTGCTATATATCATAATTATGATATTTAATTATCTATTTTCTTTATTCAGCTATTGGAGGTGGGGTTTGTATTAGTTTTCTAGGGTTGCCATAGCAAAAAACAAAACCTCATGGCTTAAAACAACATAAATATATTGTCCCATAGTTCTGCAGGTTAGAAGTCTCAAATCAAGTTATCAGCAAGAACCTATTCCTTTCAAAGCCTCTAGGGAAGGATCCTTCCATTTTTCTTCTGTATTCTGGTAGCTTCAGGCATTTCCTAGCTTGAGCAGAATAGCTCCAGTCTCTGCCTCTGCTTTCACTTGGCAGGCCTCCCTCAGTGTCTCCTCTCTTTTTATAAGGACATCAATTATATTTGACAGTCCATCCTAATGACCTCATGTTAACTTGATCACACCCGGAAAGACCTCTATTTCCATATAAGGCCATAATCACAGATGATTGGGTTTAGGGCTTCAGCATCACTTTCTGGAGACACAATTCAATCCATAAAAAGGCATTTAATGTTTTAGGCAGAATTTTCTATTTTTACAATCATACTTCATTGGGGTTAGAGTCCTGTTTAAATAGGACTAGATACCATAACTTCTAATATTATTGAAACTAATGAAGAATAAAACAACACCAGCTACATGTGGAAGGCTCGCTAATAATTTCTAGATGTATCAGCCCAATCACAAATAACAAGTCCTGTGTACCCATGTGATCATGTCCATTGTCATCTAGTAACTGGGAACTCTTGCTTTTTATTCATTTACTTTTATTTTTAAGTTTTATTAATACATAATAAATATCACTTATATTTTCCTAATTAGTGTGTAATTCCATGATTTTCAGTATTTATTTATTACCTCAGTATTTTAATTATCTATCTATCTATTTATTTATTTGTTTATGATACTGGAGATTTAACCCAATTGCATTCTTCCACTGAGATACACCTCCAGCCTTTTAAAATTTTGTTTTGAGACAGAGTCTTGATAAGTTACCCAGGCTAGTCTCAAACTTGTGATCCTCCTACCTCAGGCTCCAAAGTTGGTGGATTACATGCAGTTGCCACAATGTTTACTTTTAAATTTTCATTGTCCTCCATTTTTTTTTCAGCAATATGAAATTAACACTCACTCTTAGTCTTGGCAATGACTGATTTACTTTCAGCCTATTTGCTTTTTGTCTCTAAAACTTTGCCTTTTTGAACATTTCACATAAATGAAATTATACACTAGATAGTCCTTTGTACCTCGCTTCACTTAAGTGAAATGTGTTTGAGGTCCAACCTTTTGTAGCATGTATCAGAAGTTTATTCCTTTCATTGCTGGAAAGTATTATATTAGCTGCACCAAGTTGCAGTCCCACCAGCCACATCAATGTTTATAGCAGCACAATTCACAATAGCTAAACTGTGGAGCCAACCTAGATGCCCTTCAGTAAATAAATGGATAAAAAAAATGTGGCATATATACACAATGGAATTTTACTCGGCAATAAAAGAGGATAAAATCATGGCATTTGCAGGTAAATGGATGGTGTTGTAGAAGATAATGCTAAGTAAAGTTAGCCAATCCCCCCCAAAACAAATGCTGAATGTTTTCTCTGCTATAAGGAGGCTGCCTCATAGTAGGGTAGGGAGGGGAAGCATGGGAGGATTAGATGAATTCTAGATAGGGAAGAGGGGTGGGAGGGAAAGGGAAGGGGCAGGGGATTAACAAGGATGGTGGAATGTGATGGACATCATTATCCAAAGTACATGTATGAAGACTCAAATTGGGTGTCAACATACTTTATATACAAACAGAGATATAAAAAATTGTGGTATATATGTGTAATAAGAATTGTAATGCAAAAAAAAAAAAAACAACCAAGTACATGTATAAAGACATGAATTGGTGTGAACATACTTTATATACAAAGATATAAAAAATTGTGCTCTATATGTGTAATAAGAATTGTAATGCATTCTGCTGTCATGTATTTAAAAAAATAAAATCAATTAAAGAAGTATTATATGGATATATAATATTTTGGTTATTGTTAAGTTATGATCATTTAGTTCCTAATTTTTGGCTTTTACAAATAATGTTGCTATAAATTTTCATGTTTCCACGTGTACCTATGCTTACATTTCTCTTGGGTAAAGTCTTTTTGATGTAGCTTTTCTAATGCTTGTGAAATGGTATGTTGTGATTCTGATTGATTTTTCCTAAGGATTTTGAGCATCTTTTCATGCTTATTGACTGTCTGTATATTTTCTTTGATGAAATGTCTACTTAGATCTTCAACCCACTTTTCAAATTGGTTATTTTCTTATTGGTTTTCAGGAGTTCTTTATATATTTTGGATATAAGTTCTTTATCAGAAATATGATTTGCAAACATTTTTCACATTGACCTTTCTTTCACTTTCTTAAAGGTGACTTTTGAGATAAAAGTTTTAAATTTTGAGGAAATTCATTTGTATCATTTTTTTCTTTTATTGATTGTGCCTTTGTTGTGTTATCTACAAGGTCACAACAATTTACTAAGTTTTCTTCTGATTTCTGCAGTTTTAGCTCTTTTATAAAATCACTGGTCAATTTTTGTGTTAATTTTTGTTTATGGTGTGAATTTTAAGGGTCTAAGTTCTTTGGGTGGGGGGAACTGGAGGAAGGGTAGAGATAGCTCATTGTCCCAGCATCACTTTTTGAAAAGAACTTCTTTCCTGAATGAATTTTCTTGGCAGTCTTGTTGAAGATCAGTTTCTTTAAAAGGAATTTTCCTTGGATTCTGTATTCTGTTCAGTTGATCTTATGCCTAGTCTTATCCTGATATAATACTGACTTATCTTGGATTACTAAAGCTTTATAGTAAAATTTGAAATCAGGTAGTGCAAGTCCTTCAGTTTTATAGTTTTTCCAAATTGTTTTGGTTATTCTGAATCCTATGCATTACCACATAAATTTTAAGATCAGCTTTTTGATTTCTGTAAATATCCTGAAAGGATTTTGTTATGGATTTCTTTGAATTTAGAGACCAATTTGGGAAGAATTGTCATCTTGACAATGTTGAATGTTCTTAAATACAAAGGTAAATTGTCTCTTCTTGTATTTAGATCTTAATTTTTCATGACAATGTTTTGTAGTTTTGTTTTAGTCAGAACTTCTATGTAATATATCAGGGTTGACATGAAAGTTCTTGAAGTCCCATTCATATAGTGATTTACAGTAGTCTTAGATACTAAATTCGGGTTGAATTCCAAATAGTTCAGAATTCCTGCCATGCCTTCAGAGGATGAAATGGAGTTTAATCTATGGACTGAATTGGATGTATTACAATCCAAAACTCTGTAAATTTTTGAATCAATGACAAAAATTTCTAGACCAGGATCAGTAAGATTTGCTCATTCATTGTGAAAATTATGCTATAAAGATACAAGAACTAAGTTTTCAAATCATATTGAATGTGTTAGGTTGCTGGAGTTTCTCCAACATTTATTTGTAACTCTGCTTGTTCTTGCTAATTATGAGAAACCAAAATTATTTAGAGAAGGGCTATTTATTTCTAAATACTTTTTTCCCCCTTTTTGACTAATTAGTCTTTGATATCAAAGATGATGATCTAGTCAAATTTCAGAAAGCAAGTTCCATAAAAGAAGTTAGGTATATAACAACTTGCAGAAGGGCTCAAAATATAGCTTTGCTTATGAAGCACATTTCATCATTCTTGGATGCATGTTGCTTCCTTTATAAACAAAGGGGTGAATTTCTCTTGATATTTATGTTTCTCTGAGAATAACCCTATCCAAAGTCTGCTTTGCTCAGAAATAGGAATATGGTTAAAAAAAAGGTGGGGGGAAAGGAAAAGGTAAAAAATTCCAACAAATAAAAATAGTTTTAATATAGAATAGAATTTGTTGAGTGCGTACCATATGCTTTTGTGCCTTATTAACATATAACATTATAATATAAATATCTGTTAAATCATCTAATGTTGTATAGTTGACAGCACTTCTATCACATACAAAAATTTAGTCTTTTTCCTAAACAAAAAGATTATTGAAAATCTTAGACTTCAGAAACAATTGCATCAGAGTCACCAGGAGGGCTAGTTAAAAATGCAAATTCCAGGACTTATTCAAGCCTATAAACTGAGAATACTAAAGGGTAGTACAAGGAAACCAAAATTTTAAAGATCTCTCTAGTTGATTCTATGTACTTTAAAGTTTGAGACTTTTTGTCTTAGAAAATAGAAAATAATCGTGTTTTAAATTTATTTTAGCTGTGAGAACACTGGAAAAAGAAGTTTTGCTGTAAGAGTAATTTTTAAAAATAAATCATAACAGATTAGAATATTAAGTGCCTACTGCCCATTTTACTTACTTAGTATTTATTATGTACTACTTTGCAGTATTGTACATATTCATATATATTTATCTATATTAACTATTTTCCTTAAATTTAAATATATACATGTATAACTTGTTCTCTTAGCGAGTCCCAGAATCTTGAAAACAGAGTCTAGTTTAGATAATTTTGTGCTGCTCTTACAGAGCCCAGTGCACATAAGTCCTTCTTGAACACATCATGGGTGATATTATTAAGTAGCAATACTAATAAACATTAATTGTTAAGAGCTGAAACTTTGAGTTGTATAGTCCTAGATGTTTTAATCAAAAGAACAGAAATTTGTTGTCCAGATTTTTGCTAACTTTGGCAATTTACATAGGTGTTCAAAATTTCACTTAATTCTTATCTATAAAAAGAAATGGCAATGGAAGGATCTACCTTATAGATTTGTGAGAATCAATGTAATATATGTATATATGTATTATTCAGATTAATTACTCACTAATAACAACTATTACTACTATTACTGTTATTGGCTTAGTATTTTTCCTTTTGAATGAAAATCCTTATACTAAAGATTTTTATGTGGGCTGGGGATGTAGCTCAGTGGTAGAGCATGAGCCTTGCATATGTGAGGCACTGGGTCCAATCCTTAGCACCACATAAAAATAAATAAATATATTTTAAAAAAGATTCTTATGCTTGATGCACATGATTTATTTAATCATTGGTGTAATAATGCTTGCTCAGTAACTTGATTTATTCTGTTGGCAGTAATATAGAAATTATAAATCAATATTTGTTTTTTGAAGATATCTTACAAGAAGGTAACATGAAAGAAAACACTTGTTACTTTTTTAGATTTTTATTTTGAGATAATTTTGCACTTAAAGAATAATTGCACAAATAGTACAGAGTGTACATATATATATTTTATCCTCCTTACCCTAATATTAAAATCTTGCATAATTGTAGTTGATTTCAAAACTAAGCAGCTAACATTGATGCAATTATATTAATGGTATGGCCATATTTATTTGAATATTTCCACTATCTTTCTTCTGTGTAAGAATACAATTCAGAATACCATGCTGTTTAGATGTTGTGCTTCTTTAATTCCAATTTGTGACAGTTATTCAGTCTTCCTTCAGCATTCATGGCCTTGTCACTCTTGAAGTGCATGGGTCACTTTTTTTCAATTTGTGTGTGTCTGAGGCTTTCCTAAGATGCAAGTGTGCATTGTTTGTCAGGAACATCACAGAGGTGATGTTTCCTTTTCCATGCATCATATCATGTGGTACATGATATTTTATTTCTGGTGTTGTTAAACTTGATTATAGAGGTGTCATTATTTTTCCTTTAAAAAGTTATAAAATTTCCCTTTGTAATATCATCTTGGGGGAGAGTCTTCGACATCATACACATGTTCTTTTTCCTTCATTTGCAGACTGATTCTAGCATTCATGGGTGAATGTTTCCTGGAGTTCTTACTAGGGTGCTTGCCTCCTGGTGATCTTCTACTCTTTCTGCCTTTAGAAATTAAAATTTAGGGAGAACTGTTGCTTCTCTCCCATTTTTAAATTTATATCTTTATTTATTCAGTTGCTTGTTTATTTCATTATGGGCTTAAAGGCATTTATTTTATTCTTTAGGCCATAGTACCATACTTTCATTTCTTTTGTTGATCAAATTATTTCGTCTTTTGAAAATGGGAGTTCCTTTACTTGGCTCTTGTGTGTTTCTATGATACTTCCATCCTTTTTGGATGGGTCATTGAAAAGCTCAGTGAGTGGCTATAATAATTTTTTAACGCTCTGGTATCATTAGGTTTTCCAAGATTATCTTTTATCTTGTATTCCTGCCTCAGTCCTAGAATCAATCACATCTCTAAGGAGTATATAAATATTACAAAAATTCCTTCCAGAAAGATCATATACTGCATTTTACTTCTGCTAGAAACTTCACCAGTATTTTTTAAAAACATTGTCATTTAGGCTGGTAACATTTTATTAACATTTTATTAACCCTTTCTTTTGTTTCTGTTTCTGACTTTGCTGTTAGTGGTTATGAAGTAGATTTTTAAAAATAATAGTTCATAAGAAGCATTGAACTAATGAAATTTAGTGAAAATTCCCTTTGTTTAGTTCACCTTTCTAGAGGTATTATGGAAGTGCTGTATATGACAGTTTCCAGCTTATCTCTTGTATACCTGGCTCCCCTGTGCAGTGAGCACCTTTAGTGCTATCATCATAGATTTTTGCTAGGTGCCATTTTGGCCATGAAAAATTTAAATCTTTTTTGAATGATGAATGTGTTGATTTCCCTGCTTCTTCAAAAACCTCAGATATTATTTTAAAGTTTTTTTTTTCCTGAATAAAGCTGAGAGAGGTCCAATTAACAAGTTGTTTCAATGTCTTCCCCTTTCATATTACTCTATGATAGACTAGATATAGACATACATTTTTTTGTTGTTTTGAGATGGGTTTTATGTACATTGCTTTTGTCTGTATCACTCCTTATGAAGAGACTGGCACTCTTATTTGAATTATTCAGCCACAATTTTGTCATCAAAACCATGTTGAAGAAATGCCTGAAGATCCTGAAAGATGACAAACTTGACAAATGTGAGGTTTCTATACTTGTCTGTTGTTACTTAAATAAAATGATTTGAACTCTCCTTATAATGCTCTTATCTAATAATTATTCCTTTTATCTTTATGTGGTTTGAAAAAATAATTAATTCTTAAGAAGAGAGATTAGGATTAATCTATTTTAAATTGAGATTTTGGTGGAGTTACATAATAGTGATTGTTTCACATTTGTTATGGTATTGTGAATATGATAGTACTTTGCTTTTTTTTACCATAAAGATTCATTATAAATGTTATTATAAAAACTAAAAAACATCAATCCTCTTTGTCTGACATTAGATATTGTTTTGATAATAGTGCTAGTCAATAAAGGGAATCAAAATCTCCAGTAAAGAACATTTGTGTAATGTAAGCTAAAATGATATTTAAATCTTTTTAAGGACAAGAAATGGTGAACTTATCCACTTTGTTCATTAAAAAAATCCATAAAGCTGTTTCAGTAATTTAGGAAGTTATGATCATGCAAAATTTATTTAAAACACATTGACCTAACCTTGAATGTGGCTTGAAAAAGATTGACCTTCCACAAAATTACTTTTATAGTTTATAATTTTGCCCATTCCCTTTTATTATTTAAAAACATTATTCCAGTTCTTTCCACTTACTTATCCCTCACTATTAACAATATAATTTAAAATTCCTTACCTTTCTTGTCCATCTAAACAGATTTGCCCTATCTTTGCAGATGACTGCAGTGCCTAGTATAGAAAATAAAAGGAACACATAGATCCTTATTCCTGCGTTAGTGTTGTATCTCAATATAAAGATATCTAGTTAGCTAAGGAGTCCTTTCTATGTCAAATAAATCAAGTATTTTAGATTAAATTCTACCACTTAACTTCCATGGTTACTTTGAAACTTTGGGCATTAGAATCACCTTTTCTTGGAAAAATACACTTTGCTGATGTTTTCTTTGGTTCAGAAAATATCTTAAAAGGGAATGGAAAGGCTTCAAAGTTTATTGAATCTCAGATTGTTCCATAAGACAATGATTTGATGATGATATTTCAATAATTTATAAACCCATTTGTATTTTTCTTAAAATATACCTGCATAGTTTGAAAATAATTTGGAAAAAGGCATGTTTTTTTGCAATTGAAGTTTAGAACAATAATTCAAATATGGATGATTCATATAATTTAATAATATAAAATTTAATATAATTTTTTAATTAATTAATTTTTATTAATTATATTTATGATAATGTTTTATTGAGCAAATATGGTGTGGGGTATAGGAGTGACTCTTCTGTCTTAAGAAATGTGATGAAATTCAACCCTTTTAGGAAGGGTTAATGGAGTTCCAGTCATGGCATAAAAAACATTTTGTACTGCTTGGATCATAATATCTTTGTGCAGATGATTCATGATAAAGAGAGAATAAGGCCAGCCCATATAAATAATACTCAAGGTTAATTTAGAATCTCTTTTTAAGTCAATTGTTTTAGCCAGTGGTCTCTTATACCATTTACTAAGATTATCATAGAAATTATTCTTTGACTTAAGGTTTTATTTCTCTGGTTGGATTACAATTAGTAACTCTCTTGAGGTATAAAATTTCTCATGGAATTGCTTAATTATCATTTATTTTTGTAGACCTGTATATGAAACTATCTTTAATATTTGTAACTGTTCTAACTAGGGCATGAGGAAAAGGTGATATGGAATTTGTATCTCCTATTAATGCATCTGACTATTCTAGAAATTCAATCATGTTTATTTGAAAGTTTGATAGGAGCTTGTATTTCCACTGAATTTACTAGTGAAATATATGCTGTTGAGCTGTGAAGTAACTAGAAACCAGTCATCTTGAGGAAGAAAAGGTCAAAAGACTTTTATTATTGGTATGGTTTGGATAGTTAACAGTTGAAAAAAATCAATCATTTATTGAATATTAGTTCATAATGAGCATAAATTTCCTTTAAAGAATTTGAAAATAAATTAATTTGAATTTGAATTACATGTACCACTAAATATTTAGCGCTTTAGGCCATTTGTTATTCAATTTGACTGGCAATTACTTACTTAAAATGTAGCATGTATACTTTCAATGATAAGTTGCATCTAAATATCATGTTCAAAAATATATTTTTACATAGAAACAGTGTATATTTTATACATTATAAAAGAACTAGTTGTTTTATATACAATTTTCAGGATTATATACCATAAAACAATTTATCATTTGTATATGGAAACACAAATGTGTGCTTGCCTATTTACCTTTTTAAATGTCTTGGTTGATATGTACTATACAAAGATAATCTTTCCTGCTAGGTGTGGTGGTGCATGTCTGTAATTCCAGATGCTCAGGAGGCTGAGGCAGGAGGATCACAAGTTCAAGGGAAGCCTCAGCAACTTAGTGAGTTCGTCAACAATTTAGTGAGACCCTGTCTCTAAATAAAAAATAAGAAGGGCTGGGGATGTGGCTCAGTGGTTAAGTGCCTCTGGGTTTAATTTGTAGTACCACCTTCCCTGACACCCCAAGCCTCTCAAAGCTCTCTCTTTCCTTCTAGTTTTTAATGTATTTTTTTAAACTAACAAACTTGTTAGAAACTTATATGTGCATATAGAATATGTGTATAATGTGTATATAGAATACAAGATAACGTGTCACAATGACTAGTAACTAGTAAATTAATGAATTAAAATAGTTGCTCATCTGTGGTAAAGTCTTACCATTTTTTTTAAAGAAATTCAGTTTTTTGATTAATTCCACTAAAGGATTTGAATAAATGTAAACATTTGAATTCATCCATTTTTTGTTTTGTAGCAAGGTTTCAGGCTGAGTCAACATTTTGATGACCTCATACCTGTAATCAAAGTATACTTATTTAAATTAGGAAATTAATAACCCTTAGAATAGTGTTTATAATCTTATCATTTGTTTTGGGATATCCTGCAGGTACTTATAAGCTTCTATTAGAATTCCTCATAGGAACATTTACCCTATCCACTATTCTAAGAAAAAGCAAATTCATAAGTGAAACAAAATAAGATTTATTTATTCAAATATTTTAGAGGCCCTTTAGAGTATAATTTGAAATTACAATTTTACAACAAAAAAGAAATGGATCTAATCTACCTAATACTTCATACAGTAAGTGATGAGGCATAACAAAGAGACCTTTTGATTTCAGAAATAGTATTTAATATTTAATATTCAGAAGCAATTGAGAATTGGAAGAGACTGTTTTTTTATGCTACACGAATCCATAAACTTTCCTTAAAAAGAAATAGAAAAAAGTACCTGTTGGGCCAGATGTGAACATCTCACTTTATTTATTGGCATCCATGTGCTGGAGCTTTATTCTCACTTAGATTTTAAGCCTCTTTGAGACTCTGGGCTTTGATGGAAATTTGTTAAAAATTCCAGATATACACCAGTAATATTTTTCATACTACAAGCATCTTATGATAATATTTGCCCATAGCTAATATACTCATACCTACCCCTTTATATATGTATAGATTATTACAACAAATTCAATGATGAGAAATGTATAGGAAAGAGAACACATTGCCCATTTTGGTTTTCCTCAAGTGAATTGGTGATTTTAATGTTGATATCACTTTCTAATTTCATGTTTCTTTCTCAAAAGCGACTATAATGGTTTTATATTATGTGACTAAAGATACAAGAGTTCATCTTTAGTTATTTTGGACAAAGCCTTCACAAGAAAACACTGTGTTGTTTGGAATCTGTAATATTTTCAAGAAGCTATGACTTTTTAAAAAATGTAATATTCCCAAAGAATTTAGTGTTGGCTGAACATTCAAACTGAAAACCAAGTAAAGTAGTTTTACATAAAGCTGAGAGCCAGTCAAAATACTGAGCAGTGAACATTTATCGAATGATAAGGGTGTGTTCAGAAACTTCATCTTAATTCTTATTTGCTTTTGGGGACCTGTATTATATACAGAGCTCTCTTTAATATTAGGCAGTGTTTACCTATGGGTAAGGAAAAGGTGATAGGTAACTTATATTAGTGCATATGAATATTTTAGTTTAAATTAGATGATGCTTGAGAAAAGATTTGACAAAAGATTAAAATTCCACTGAATTTAATAGCGAAACATGTACAAAATTTGACTATTGCAACAAAAGTTTATAGCTTCTAATGGCAATGGCTTTTTGGGAAAAGTCTATGTTATTTTGTGCTCTGTTTAAAATGTAGCCAAAGAGATACATTAAGTTTCCTTAAGAGGTCCCAAATCAGGCTAGAGATGCATGAAAGTTAAGTAAGGTTATGGCTCACAATAAAAATATAGAGTATCCTCTGTTTGGACCCCTTAGCTTAATCCCACTATAGACTAGCTAGATTACTTTGTGACATTCTTCAATTTGAGAAACTTAAATTTACTTGATAATGCCTTTAAACAAATTGACTCTTAGGATGCTAAAAATAAAACAATACAAGATTTTCTCTTTGTTTTTAACCAAGTGAATAGGAAATGTTTTGATGCTGGGAAGCAAACAATAACAGAATAAATTAATGGTTTTCACACCATGATTTTTAGATACTGTGGAAGTCTTTATAGTTACACATTTAGACCTCAAATTCATTCTTGCATAGCCCATTGACTTGAAAGTCTATGTGTGAGCCAAAAGAAATTTGAGGCCAGATGCAGAGGTCCATGCCTGTAATCCCAGGAATTTGGGAGGTGAGGAAGGAAAATAACAGGATTAATGACAGCCTAAGAAACTTAGAGAGACCCTGTCTAAAATATTTTGGCGTAATTATGCAAGCATGGAATATAATTTGCTCCAATTCAGTCCTTAGTACTTTCCCTTTCCCTTACTTCCCCTTTCCACCTTCCCCCATTCCCATTCCTCTATTCTACTTATCTTTCTTATATTAATTTATAGTTTAAAAAATCAAATTAGTGCATTTTAGGTATACATAAAGCTGAAATTCACTGTGGTATATTCATATATGTACATAGGATAATTTGGTCAGTTTCATTCCACTGTTTCTTCCTTTTCCCATCCTCCTCCTTCCCCCATGACCCTTTTTCTCTACCCAAACAATTTTTTTTCTATTTTCAGGGGATTCCCAGTTTCTCCTTTTCCTTATTTTGATCAAGGTTCCACATATATGAGAAAATATTTGACCCTTGACTTCCTGGGTCTAGCTTATTTCACTTAGCATGATGTTCTACAGTTCCATCCATTTACCAGCAAATGCCATAATTTCATTCTTCTTTATGCTGACTAAAACTTCTTTGTGTATTTATACCACTTGTTTTTATCCATTAATCTGTTGATAGGCATCTAGGCTGGTTCCATAACTTGGAAAATTGAATCATGATGCTATATGGTTGTGTATCTATACCTATTTTGATCTTTCGAATAAATAACACAGTGGGATAGCTGGGTCATATGGTGATTCTATTCCTAGTTTTTTGAGGAATATCCATACTGCTTTTTGGAATGGTTGTGCTAATTTGTAGTCCTATATACAATGTATGAATATACATTTACCTCCATATCTTGAGGACATATTTTTAAATGTCTAAATAAGTAAGTACATATATTTTGCAATCAGCACTGCTGATAAGGCTTTAAAACTTTAGCAAATGACTTATCCTTTATAAATTGATTGCTTCAAAATTAGGCATATATATTTTTATCTTTGATATATTGACAAATGCTTATGGAAAACTTACCTACTGAGTTATAAAAGCATTTCACATCGGTTGAAAATCCTCCCTTTAGCTTGCTTTATACAGGTATTATTTGTGGAATTTTCATTTTCTTAGGTAGCAAGAGATTTAGAAGACAACATAATTTATAACATTTTCCTCATTTATTCAGTTCCAGAATAGGTACCATTCTTTTAGCTGTGGTGTATTCTTTATGCTCAGAGATTTTAGAGAAGGTGTTTGAAAAATCAACTATTTCTTTTTCTAGAATGATTATACAGGATCTTCTTAATTAAAGATTGTTAATGAAGTCTGTTGTGGTTGTTCTCATTTGGAGAAACCAAATTATCCTAATTTTAACTTTGAAACTAGGTATTTCCTCAGATGTTTTTGTGACCACATGGTAATAACACTTACATGCCTATCATGTTTAATAGTGTTGTAATTCTTCACACAACTGAACACATTAATTTCAGGTATTTCAGCCTGTCAGAGTGATTGTCAAGGAACATATTTATTTTGATATCCAAATTAGAAGAAGAAACGAAACACAAAGAATCTGAAATATTAATTTATAATCAAGATAATGTGTTCAAGACAATGCACAAGTCTCAGTTTTATACACATAATGGAAATGGTAAAAGTAACTTTTTGATATTATGCTTGATGAATAGTTTAGAGCATCTAATACAGAATAATTTGTATTTTAAAGTAGTGTAGCTGTCCACCAAAATTTGAAGTCATTTTCAAGACCACATTAGAATGTACAAATTAATTTCTTTAAGAAAAGAAGTCTTGGAAGGAAATGGAAGCACAGCATGTGAGAAACCCAGGTTAACTGAGTTAAATATAAAAGTATTAGCATGCATGACATTATTGTAATTCTATTTCCTTAAAATTGAATTATTGGTAATTTCTTTTTTCAATTTCCACTTTTTTATTTTATTTATTCTAATTTGTTATACATGATAGCAGAATGCAATTCAATTCATATTATACATATAGAGCACAATTTTTTATGTATCTGGTTATACACAAAGTAGAGTCACACCATTTGTGTCTTCATACATGTACTTAGGGTAATGATGTCCATCTCATTCCACCGTCTTTCCTACCCTTCTGCCCCTCCCTTTGCCTCCCTCCCCTTTGCCCTATCTAAAGTTCCTCCATTCCTCCCATGCTCCCCCACCCCATCCCCATTATGAATCAGCATCCTTATATCAGAGAAAACATTTGGCATTTGGTTTCTTGGGATTTACTTACTTCACTTAGCATGATATTGTCCAACTCAATCCATTTACCTGAAAATGCCATGATTTTATTCTCTTTAATACTGATTAATATTCCATTGTGTATGTATACCACATTTTCTTTACTCATTCATCTATTGAAGGGCTTCTAGTTTGTTTCCACAACTTAGCTATTGTGAATTTATGGATTTTTTACATCATAAATCTTTCTGACAAGTTGGGTTAGAGAAATGAGTCCAGTTTCATGGACCACTCCCTACCAGTACTTGCTGCAGTGTGAAGATCCCAAATTCTGCTAACCAGCACAATGCTATATTTAAAAACTCTTCAAAAGTTCTTTTATTAGTATTATAGCATCCATACATTTTTTTCAAAATATTGCTGTATCTATGATCTAATTTCTGCCTTTTCTCCCTTGTGTCTCTGTGAAGAATGTAGGGCAGCTAGCATTATTTTTCAGAAAAAATAATGAACAAAATCAGGCCCATCTGGTGGTATGTAATTTGACCACGATGCAGGAAGTTATTGGCAAAACCATAACTAGAACATAAGTGTCTTGATTCTTAATTTGCTCAACATTTTTTTTGTTACTTTGAAATGGCAGCATTCTCATATTTTTCTTCATTGAGTATATAAGTGTATTTTTCAAGACAAATATCTTACATTGTTACTTATCATTCAAATATTTTTTGGAAACATGCAGTGTGTGCTATTGAAAGGATCTATGTGTTATTTTTTGGAGTATTATTATTACTGACACTCTACTAAGTAATAAACAAAACAAAAATGTTATTTAAAATAAAGAAATTCCTGATACTTAACAATAAATATAGTTTACTCGTAAGCAGTTGATCACCACCCTGAGTGCTGTTTCCTTCACCCTCCCCAGAATTAACCACTGTTCTCAGTTTAGTGAGTATGCTTCTAGACCTGGTGTGTGCCCAGAGACAATACATAATGGAGGTGCTTACCAAACTAGCATTCTACTAATGGTTTTTAATTAAGTAGTATGTTTCTGAGAGCTGTATATTTTGATGATTGATCCACCTGATTATTTATCTATTGCATATTCCATAGTCTCTGTATGATAGACATTTATATAAATTGTTACCTATGTTTTTCCTTCTACATATAATGCCGCAGTGACAATTTTATGTATGTTCTCTTTTGTTGGATGTTTAGAAAATTGACTTCTAGATTGGCTTTTACCCAGTTTATATGTAGTCTTTGAGATTTTTTTGTTAACTTGTGACTTCCTTGAATTGTACTATCATAAAATGTTGTTTTTCCACTCTATGGATTACAAATAATATGTAAATATTTTTAAAATCTGTATTTCTTGAGAATATATTTTCTGTCATATTGGGAATTGCCTATTCATGTTCTTTTCAACATAAAAAAATAGACTATTTCTCATAGAACCTTTGGATTTTAAAATTTAGTCTATAAATTATATTGTGCATTTCCAGGTTTATTTTATTAATTTTATTCTGTTTTGCCTGTTTGTGGTGTTTTTTAATAGAAGATTTTGTTGTGATTTAGTAATTTCACTTTTCACTTGTTACTTTTCTTTTTTACTCAAGTTTACAAATGCATTCTACATGTACAATATTTTAAAGATCTTTAATTTAACTAGTACTTTAAGACATGTATCTTACTTTATTACTTCAAACCTAATGACTTAAAAAACTGATCTTTTTATTTTGGAATAAGTTGATATGCATAGAAAATATGCAAAGATATAGAGCCCTCGCCAAACATCAGTTTCCTCTAATATTAACATCATTCATTGTACATTTGTCAAAACTAAGGAATTTAATAGTGGTACATTACTTTTTAAATTTTTATTTTCTGAAATTGTGGCATATTTATACATATGCATAGGAAAATTTGGTCAGATTCATTCCACTTTTCCTTCCTTCCCTCCATCCTCCCTGTTTCTCCCTCAACCCCTTTCCTCTACTCCCCTGATGTCTCTTCTGTTTTCATAGGCATTCCCCCAGCTCCATTTTTTTACCCTTGTTTTGATCTAGTTTCTGCATGAGAGAAACCATTTGACCTTTGACTTTCTGGGTCTAGCTTATTTCACTTAGCATGATGTTCTACAGTTCTATTTGTTTACCAGCAAATGCCATAATCTCATTCTTCATTATGACTAAAACTCCATTGTGTATATATACCACATTGTCTTTATCCATTGGTCTGTTGATGGGCATCTGGACTGTTTCCATAACTTGGAATTGTCAATTGAGCTGCTATAAACATTGATGTGACTATATTCCTATTGTATTGATTTTAGATGTTTTGAATACATACCAAGAAGTGGTATAGCTGAATCACATGGTGGTTCTATTCCTAGTTTTTTGTGGAATCTCCTACTTTATAGAGTGGTTGTACCAATTTGTAGTCCTGTCTACAATGTAAGAGTGCACTCTTTCCCCTTCAAATTAAAAGTTTTTGCACAGCAAAACAAACAAGACCATGAAGAGAGAGAATATATTCTGCTCTTCAGATAGAGGATTAATATCTATATTATATAAGGAACTCAAAAAACTTAACACCAAAAAATCAAATAATCCAATTGACAAATGGGCAAACTAAACAAGAACTAATCAAGACACTTCTCAAGAGGATATATACAAATGGGCAACAAATTTATGAAAAAATGATCAACATCTCTAGCAGTGAGGGAAATGCAAATCAAAACTACATTGAGATTTCATCTCACTCTAATAGTCAGAATGGCAATTATCAAGAATATAAGAAATAGTAAATGGTGCACTACTTTTGACTGTGAATTCTCTTCAGATCTCATCAGTTTATCCACTAGTGGCCATTTTGTGTTCCAGGATTTTATTTTGGATACAGTTTTGAATTTATTAGAAATGTCCCCTTAGTCTCTTCTGATTTGTGACAGTTTCCGCTCTTGTTTTTTTTATAACCTTGATAGTTTTGAGGGATACTTGTCAGATATTTTGTAGAATTTCACTTAACTCGACTTCATTTGATGTTCTCTTCATGATTATGTGGTTTGGAGAAGAACATCACAGAAGTCAAGTGTCTTTCTCTTTACATCACATCAGATGGTACATGATAAATACACAACTGGTGATGTTAACTCAATTGCTTGGCTGAAGTCATGTTTCCTGGTCTTGTCCACTAAAGTTAATTTTCTACTCTTTTCATGTTGTGTTCTTCAGAACCCACTCAATAAATCCAGTCCATATTCAAGAGGAGGAGAAGCTTTACCTCCTGTCAGGAAGGAAGTATCTATATATGTTATTTTTTACTTATTTATTATTTGTACCTATTATTCTGTAAAAAAATTGTCCTTTCCTCCCATTTATCTGTTTATTTAGTTACTTCTGTATATCAGTGTGAACCCATCCATATTTATTTTATATGTTGGGTTATAGCCTAGTGCTATTTTATTTATTTTGTTGCACATATGATAGCTTTGGGTATATGGAGCTTTCAGATTGGATTCTAATAATATTTTTTAAAATTTTCATTTTGAGAGAGATCATGCTAAATGAAAGGATAAAAGATAGAGTGTCGTGGAATTAGAAAACCTCAGCAGTATAATACATCCAAATACACTTATTTTTAAATATATCGATTGAAAATAATACTTAAAAGTGAATCAGGACATTCAAATTTTCAGAATTTTTTTTTTAAAACAACATGTTGTGGGAAGGAACTTAACAAATCTATCTGCCTAATAAACTTTTAAGTGTAAAATATTGTTAACCATAGAGACAATAGTGTAAAGCAGATCTCTGGAATTTTTTCATTTTGCATAATTAAGATTTTTATGACTGTTGAGCAATATTTCATGTCTCTCTCCCACAACCCTTGGGAATTATCACTCTGTTTCCTCTGTGTTTTACTATTTTAGATACTTTCTATAAGTGGAATCATGTAGCATTTGCCTTACCAGGACTGACTTATTTCACTTACCATAATGTTCTCAAGCATCATACTCTCATCCATGTTATCATATATTGCAGGATTTTCTACTCTTAAGTCTGAGTAATACTTCATTTTATGTATATACCATGTTATAATAATGCCTTTATCCACTGATGGATGTTTAGGCTGACTTTACATCATGGCTTTTGTGAACATGGGAGTGCAGATGTCTTTTCAAGATATTGATTTCACTTCTGTGGGAAGTTGGAATGCCAAATAATATTCTACTTTTAATTTTTTGAGGAATCTATTATTTTTCATTATTGCACTATTTGGAATTACCATTTACAGTATACAAAAATATTCCAATTTCTCTATAGCTTCTCTAACACTATTGTCTTTTGCCTTTTTGACAATAACCATCCTAACAGGTGGGAAAGAGTGTCTCATTGGGTTTGATTTCCATTTCTCTGATAGTGACTGTAAGCATCTTTTCATATAATGTTGTATTTGTATGTCTTTTTGGAGAAATGTTTTTCCAAATCTTTGGCCCATTTTAAAATTGAGTAATTTGCTCTTTTTCTTTTGTTTTGCTGTTGAATTATAGGAGTTCCTTACAAATTTGGAAATCATTCTCTTATCTGATATGTGGTGTGCAAATATTTTCTTCCAGTTTTTAGGTTGCCTTTTCCATCTGGTGATTGTTTCCTTTTTTTAGTTTGATGTAGACCTATTTGTCTATTTTTGCTTTTGTTGTGTGTTGTTGTAGTGTCATACGCATGAAATCATTGCCAAGATCAATGTCATAAAGCTATCCCCGTATATTTTTCTAGGAGTTTTACAGTTTCTGGTCTTACATTTAAGTATACACTTTGAGTAAATTTTTGTGTATGGTGTAGGATAAGTATGTAATATAATTTTACTAAAGTATTAGAATATATTTTGAAAGTGTTAAGTGCAATACCTCCAGCTTTGTTCTTTCTACTTAAGATCAATTTAGCTATCTGGGGTTGTTTGTGGTTTCATAGAACTCTTTTTTATGTCTGTAAAAATGCTGTTGGAATTTTGATAGGGATTGAATTGAATATGTACATGGTTTTGGTTAGTTGAGTAAGTCTTCTGATTCATGAATATGAAATAACTCTCCACTTGTTTTTAATCTTTGATTTATTTAATCAATGTTTGGTTGATTTTAGTGTGTAGGTCTTTTGCTTCTTGATTAAATTTATTCCTAAGCATTTTATTCTTTTTGATGATGTTTTCTTAATTTCCTTTTTGGATAATTTACTATTGGCATATAAAACACTACTGATTTTTATATGTTGATTTTATATCCTGCAATTTTGCCAAATTTATTAGGTCTAACAGGTTTGTTGGTGAGGACTTTAGGGTTTTCTATGAATAAGATCATGTCATCAGCAAACAGAAAATTTCATTTCTTTTCTGATTTGGGTGTTTTTTATTCAATTTTCTTACCCAATTTGCTCTAGTTAGGACTTCTAGTAACATGTTGAATAACAATGTTGAGAGTAAACATCTTTGCCTTGTTCCTAATCTTAGAGGAAAAGATTACTATTTTTAAGCATCGAGCATGATGTTTGATGTGGGCTTTTATGGACTTTCTTATGTTGAATAAATGCCCCCATGATCAGAAATTTCCCATCAGAAAAAGATCAGGACCATGTGGCTTCACTGAATCCCTACATATATTTAAGGAAGAATCTATTCTAAGAATGGAAGAGGAGTGAACATTTTCTTATCATTTTATGAAATCCGTATTACTCTCATACCAGAACTAGATAAAGACACTGTAAAACTACATGCCAATATTCCTGATAAATGTAGATGCAAAAGCTTCAACAAAATGCTAAACACACATACACACACTTCAATATCACCTTGATATACCATGACCAAGTAATATTTATTCCTGGGATATAAGTGTGGTTTAACACTCACAAATTAATAAATGTGATACACTACATTAACAATGAAGGAAGAAAACTACATAATCATCTCAATAGATGCAGAAAAAGCATTTGACAAAATTCAATACCCTTTCCTTATAAAAACTCTTAGGTTCCTGTATCTTTTGAGAAGCCTCTCTTCATAAAGTAGTTTCCACTTATTATTGTCTAATCATTATTTTTTAGTGGCAGAATATTAGTGAGTGACTTGTCTCCTGTATAGCTTGGTAACTTATATTTAGAATATTCACAAATATGAAATAAAGAAAATGACTATATTTATCAATTGCATGATTATTTTCACATAAGATAGGAAGTATACCATTGTAACAAATGTGATCACTACTTAACCATTATTTATTCAAAATGTTTTAAAAATCTCAAATTTAAAACTACATTCTAATGATATGAATAAAAATACAAATATAACTCATGAAATTGAATAATATCTTTTTACATAACAGTGATAACTTTAAAATACTATTGAGCGTGATAGTTACTTGTCATATTTTTAAAGGAATTTTTTTTTTTTGGAGAGAGAAGAGAGAGAGAGAATTTTTTAATATTTATTTTTCAGTTTTCGGAGAACACAACATCTTTATTTTATTTTTATGTGGTGCTGAGGATCGAACCCAGTGTCCTGCACATGCCAGGCGAGTGTGTTACCGCTTGAACCACATCCCCAGCCCAGTTACATGTCATTTTAAAATTCTTAGGTAGTCTAACATTCATATCAATGTAATATAGCCCTGAGAATTAGAGACTCATTTATAGAAATTAAAAATATATGCTTCAAAATCCTGTAGCTACATTGTGAAATGCATATATGTTCTCAGCTAATATAGATATTTATTACATGTGATTTTGCATGATAAAAAATAAAACTCATTTAAGATAAAAATTAAGAATGTTATGGGAATAGAAATTTCACAAACAAGAAGAAATTGTACCAATGTAGTCAAACTTGTCAAGATTTATAATTGAGTAGATTCTAAGGCACAAAATTTCAGAAGATATTTAGGAGTTATTTGATAATTTGTTTTTACTCCATTTATCATTATCAAAATGTTGTTTATTAAGTGAAGAATGTCAAAATACATTCTACTGTCATGTATGCCTAAAAAGAAAAACAACAAAAGAATAACAACAAATTTATAGGATTATAGAGTAAATTATTTTTCCTGTGAATATTTGTTTGTAATTAGTTGACCTATATAAATACTGGATAAAAAAGTAAAGGATTCTGAGTGTTGACAAGATTAATTATTTATCTGAAAAATATTACATGAGAAATTAATAGTGCCGATTTTACATTTTTTTGTGTGTTTGAGGATTATGAGGTAATGTATAAGTGATATTTAGTATGAAGCCTGGAACATAAATAAGTTTACACATGTTAATTTCTTCCTTTTGTGGTCCATCAGATAAATTTTTAAAAAAGTATTTCATAATTTATTGATCCAGATCTTATTTTTGAGTTCAGCTACTAATTGAGTGAAGGCATATAACCTTCTCATACTTGACTACCCTAGATTACAGTTAATATCTAGGAAGACTGAATAAAAAAATCATCAGAATTCTCTTGTATTTTTTATTACAATGCAGCAAATGTCCATAATTGTCAGGGAACATGTTTTATCTAGAAATTATAACAATAGGAACTTTTTATTATATATAATTATAGTACTTATGGTGGCAATGATAAGTTTGTTAAAGCTGTTTTTATCATTTGAAAATTATTAACATGGGTAGCAAATTAGAGCATTCCATTAAATTGAAGAAATAGTCCAAAAAATTAAAATGAGGAATTATGATAGATATAGGAACAAAGATGCAAATCTCCATTCATGACAGTAAATGACAGAATATTTTAATTGTTAATAACATTATTTTTTCTGTTTATGGTGAGCTCATGTTATAATTTCTTATTTATTTATTCTTTTCCTTCAAACAGTTTTTGACTTTTATATGTTAACTGACTTGTTCTTTTAGAAGATAGTGTCACTCTTTACATATGTTTACATTGTTTTTGGTGTCCTGCAAAGATTCTATGTTCTTAGTATTTCTTTCCTCTGGTTCCAAGTCTCTTTGGACTTCTTGAATTTGTGACTTGGTGCTTTTCATTAATTTTGGCAAGCCATTAGCAATTATGTTTTCAATTATTTCTTTCATATTTATTTCTTGTCCTTCTGGAATCCAATTCAATGTAAGTTAGACTTTCTTATCATATCACGTATATCATCTAATCTTTCTCTTGTGTTTTGCAAAGATTGCTTTTCCACTCTTTTTTTCTAGATAATTTCTTTTGGCCTATCCCTCATCCTTGAAGTCTTTATGATAGATTTTAGTTTCATATTTCTGGTAGATTGTTTCACACATCTGCAGTGTTGTTTTTTGTAGTATTTAGACTTAGTTCCTTCAGCATAAAGTTGTTTTTATGTCCATAACTATCATAAGCACGGGCTGTTTTTAAAAAACACTTCATCTCTAATCATTCTTCTACATGGGCAACTGATGCCTGTTTCTGTTTTCTATTATTTAGGATGGCTTTTATATTACCACAGCTCCACACCTTTTTGATCTGGTTAGGTTTCATCATGTGCTGAATGCTGTATTTGTAAAATTATTCACAGAGATAATTTCTGGTTTATGATGATGTTATAATCTTCCTGAGATGATTTTTTTTTTCCTGCTGGTACAACCGGGTCTCCAGAGATCCAGCAATTCTATATTATCTTAGTCTTATTTCAATGTTTGAGGTTTTCTGTGTCATTTAAATAATTGAGTATATGCCTGAAGTCAATGTGAAGGCTGTTTTAGTTCTAGTTCATCCTTCCATCTAACAGCCTTTGATTTCTCATCATAACCATGTACTCTCAAAATCCTGCTCTCTAGCCCCAGGAGGCTGTCAGAAATGTTCAGCCTCTCCACCAGATCAAGTCAGCACAGAACAGCAAGTGGCACCAAATGCTGTGCTGCTTGTTGGTTTTCTCCAGTAATTCGCTGCTATCTCATTAGCTCTTCTATTCTCTTAGAAAGATGTTATTTCTACTTAATCTGCATTTTTGTGAAAATTTACATAGGGATTTTATTTGTGGGATGGGCTTGGTCTGGATTGTCTAGTTCACCATTACCAAAACTGCACAGTACTTGTTTATATTGAAACCAAAATATATTTCTAAGTGGTTCTTTGAAGGAAAACATGGATATAGAATTAAAATTTTATTCTGTATTAAAAACTAAAAACAAGTCATGATGACTATTTTTATTTCTTCAAATGGGGATCTATTCTTATTGAGAATGTCTCAGTGTGAATGGTAATATATAAAATAGATTTTAGAAGTATTCATATTTTCTATAATTAAATTTTAAAGCAAAGCATTAGTGAGTATATAGATTGCCATGATCTTCAATTATAAGAAAAATTAATAACATTTAAAATTGGATGTTGATTTGAAACTACTTTGCTCTGAAACTTTTTAAAGATGAAATAATGTAATGTGTCAGAAAACAGCATTACAGTAGTTAGATTATGTCTAATAAAAAGATCTAAAATGTTAGTTCTCATCTAAGGCATTCAATTTGACTTTTCTTCCTCCATTTGACAGCACTCATCCATGTGCATTATAACTAAAATGTCAAAGTCATGATCAACTTCTATAAAAAGCTGTATTTAGTCACATATTTAAATATGGTTTTATTTTTTATGATATTTTATAATTTCATAGGTATCAGGGCAGAAGGTAAGAGTGAAGGAAATATATCTTTAGTTGGTACTTGGGAATTTCTATTTGCTGGCTTTTAGAGGGATAATATCTTTAAATATAGCCTCCTCAGTTATTGCCAGACATTGTGCTCCTCTTTTCCTTCTCCTGGGTCATGTCATGACCATGTACTTAGGTTGAAACAGGGTTTTATATGATCATAACACCTGTCTTCACTTGAAGGAGTGATTTTACTGATGACCTTATGCAAAAGTAAAGTCAATGAGAGATTTGGGAAGGTCTGCTCCACCGTGGTACTTCTGTATGTTGTGTACTTTCAATGGGGATCAGTGAGTAGGAAACCAAATATGGCATAAAGGGAAAAGATTAGCAAGTGGTATTAATGTGATAAACGTTTAGTCTGTACAAATTTAGGCATCAGGGAAATATTTACCATTTAAAAATTCCAAAACCCATGTACCCTTTAACAACAACCCATTTATTTTTCTTTCTTTCTTTTTTGTTCAGAAAAATATTGAGCTAAAATATTTTAATAAATGAATAATGTGCCTCTTAGATATCTATGTGGGGCTTCAAGAACCAGGTACCATAACAAAGAAATCTGATTCCTTATATGGTATAAGGAGAAAGTAATGGCTTAAGAAGTTTGAAAGAAAAGTTAGAAGAAAATACATAGGAAATAGAAGAAATGTTTAAAGACAGCTGTAAAAGAGCAAGAATTAGCAAAAGCATATGAAGGTGGAAGAAGAGTAGAAAAATGGGGACAGTGAGATCTATAGCTCAGAAAGATTGGAAAGGAATAGAGAATAACAAAGGCCAAGGAGTATACTGATAAATCCTTCAGGTGACATTGTACCTATGAATTGTGTATCATTTGGGGGGGGTTACTAAAGATGAATGGACAGCATAAACTATGAAAAGAATTTGGGAACTGATGGAGTTAACTAGATGCTCGATGGCAGAATATGGGACTTCATTACTGATAGAAGATAGCTGCAGTCAGAGTTACAGATGTGTTTACTTTTCCCTTTATAAAAAATTCTCTTCTTCTTGGCTTCTATCTGAAGTATCATAGAGAATTGTATGTGGAAAAGACAGGAAACGAGGAGTCAGAAGGCCAAGGCTTTGGTCCTAATTCACAAATTAAGTGCCAAATCAACCTCTAAATACTAGTTCCTATACCCATGATGTGGAAATGATACCTGTATCTCTATCTTACAAGGTTGTTTCAGGATAGGCTGACATATTTTTTGAAAATTCCTTGAAAACATATACAATGTCAAGCTTTGTTTTATTAAATAGTTATGAGAAGCAATATGTTATACAATCTTAATAACTAGACCTAAGTGTAAGTGCTGGCATTACCCTCTCTTTTGATCTAGTTACTTAAACTGTCTGATTAGAAGTATTATTATTAATTAAAGACTTAATATTTCTACTACAGAGTTGTAAGAAGTAAATTAAATACTCTCTGAAAGAGCCTCGTCGAGTGCCTGGCACACAGGTATTTCATAAGTGCTAGCTGTCATTGTATGTACTAACATTAGAAATCTACTCCATGACCATTGGTCAATTTGTGTGGTTCCATTTCTTTAGTCATTATATCTACCCTATTTGCACTACGATGTTCTTGTTTTAATGCTTTTTGTAGCTTACATGCCATGTACTATAGTTACTTGTATATTTCTGACTCTGTCAATAAATGCTGAGCTGCTGAAGAATGGAGACTCACCTTGTTCACTTTATGTTCTCCATCATGAATAATTATAAGTACTTTTCAATAAATGTTCACTATATTAGAAAGACCATCAGTTAGGTGCTAAGTGACGCTTTTGTGCTTGGAGATATCTTCAGTTTGATTCCAGAGAATTCTTACTATTATTACATAGTGGATGTTTATTTAGAACTTTAAGCATTTATTTTTCTTCACCCACTTTTTGATTTTGCCCTCATGCAGGCATGAGGAAGCATGTCTTTTGATAGAAGTTGGGTAGATGCTAGATTTCTTTGCAATGTTGCTACTTTGAGTTTCTCATTTCTAGACTCTTTAACCAATTATTAATTTATTTATTGGATCCTTTTTTAGGGGCTCACTTGATTAGGCCAGACCTTTCTAGAATAATTTCTCTTTGATCAATTTTTTAATTAGAGACCTTTGTTATACCTATAAAATCTCTTTACTTTGTTATGTAGCATAATATAATCATGGGAGATATATTGCATCACTTTTTTCAAATTAGTTTGGTTAGATGCAAGTTACAGGTTCTGTCCACACTCTGGGGGAGGGGATTAAACAGATGTGAGAACAAAGGGATGGGAATCATGGAGGCTATCTTAGAATTTTGCTGACTGTATTACTGATTTTTTTTTTTTTTTTTTTTTTTGCGGGGTGGTGTCCAATTATAACTAATTTAACAAACAAGGACTTCTGACTGAATGTGTGTTGAAATTTTAAACTAAACAGTTTTATCTGAATCACTATCTTTTAGAGTCAACATAGAACCTCAGTGGAGGAGATAAAAAATTTTAAAAGTATCCAGATGAATAGAAATGAAATAAATGGTGGTGTTTGCTTTGCTGTTTAATAGGCTCGTGCCTTTTTAGTTTCCTTGATGGAAAGCAGAAGAAATCTTGAAAAGTTATTGGTATTGTTTATCTTGAAACTGAAATATGGTGATCAGTTTATTAGACAGTAGTTTCCACTGAACTCAATCAGCAAAATAGAAAGGTAACTGCATTTTCATATACTATTGTAACCTTTACTTACATTTCATTTATGATTATGACCACCAGCAGAAGGTATTAGAGTTTTATAAAGTATTTTTTTACCATGTGTTTAAGAAAATAGTTTCATATTTCTTTTTGAAGTGTATTTAAAAATGGAATTGCAAAGGAAAACATACACCCCCAGAAAAACTTGTACCGGAATGTTCAGAGGAACATTACTCATAATAGACAAAAAGTAAAAAAGAAACCCAAATGCCCATCAACTTTTATAGTTAAATAAAAGGTAGGATATCCATACAATGGGCATTATTTGACAATACAGAGGAATCTAGTATTGATTCATGCTCAATATGGATAAACTTCATTGAAGTTGGGCTAATTGAAATAAGTGAGTCAAAAACTATATATAGTATGATTCTCTATATATGAAATTTCAAGATTAGACAAATCCACAGATACAGAAAGTAGTTTGCCTAGAGTGAAGAAGGGAGGAAAGTTGGTGGGGGAAGGAAAGTGATTTCTAATGGGCATGGGGTTTTTAGTGGGTAATGAAAATCAATTGTGGTGATGGCTGTACAACACAGTGAACAAACTAATAAACACTGGATAATGGGTGGATTGTATGGGATATAAATTATATTGCAATAAAATTGCTAAAATATGGATTAGCAAGGTATTTTATCATTTCAGTACAACCAAATTATTTACTGCTGTCCTTACATTGCTTGACTTTGTTCTGAGCCTTTTTATTGTTGGCATGTTATATCTGCTAAGGCATGAGTTTCCAAGTTTGAAAAATGTAATTATGTATTAGTAAGAACCAATAGAACTACATGAGTACATTATTGTTGTCCAGGACTTCTACCTTATTTGGCCCAAAGCAGCATACAATCCTCTTGGTTGAAAAGTAAGGACAAAAGTACTTTGTGTATTCGTTAAATACAGTGGTACCTTTTTCTATTTAATTAAATTTAGATATAAGCTCTGATTAAGTGAATAAGATTTTAGGAACACCCAAGATCACATGTTGTCAAGGTAAAATTGTAGCCTTAACAATTTTACCTTTACAATCATATAATTTTCTTTTCCCACTGCTGCTCATTAGGGTATTTCAATTTAATTTGTTTTTCTTCTACTGTAATGTTAACATCATAGAAAGGTGAGTTAAGAATAATGTTTAATGACAATGTTGATGAAACAGAATGAATGGAAGTCTTTCTTTTGACTATTTCAGAGTAGAAATCTTTAGGGAAGTCTGCAACGTGGTTTCTGTTTGAAAATGCTTTATGGAATTTTACTGTGTGAGATTTTCTTACAGTATTTTTCTCTGAAAATGTACTGCTCTGTCCTTTAGCATTGTTTGCTTATGGATCTCTGAGGAATTCATTAATACTTTTAGTCTTTCTACTTGCTGGTTTATTCCCATTTTGCAGACTGAATTATTCAAACCACATAGTTAACATGATTTGTCCAAAAATCGAGCATGCAGTAAAAATGTTGAAAGTTAACCTTTCAGGAAAAAATTATGTTTTTTAATTATATGGCTTTAAGTTTATGATACATTATTTCAGGCAATGGATTTTGAATTAAAATTTTATGTTTATAAACTAAATATAAGTATGAGATTTAATATCTTTTAAAAGTAAAAATGGTGATCTTAAAAAAATGTACTTTTATGACAGGCATGGTAGCACATGCTTGTAATCCCAGCTACTCAGGAGGATAAGGTAGAAGAACCTCAAGTCTGAGGGCAGCCTGGATAACTAACGCAGTGAGACTCTGTCTCAAAAATATAAAAAGGGCTGGGGATGTAGCTCAGTGGTCAGTGGTAAAGTATCCCTGGTTCAATCCCCAGAACCAAAAACAAACAAACAAACAACAAAGAACCTTTATGGACATATTCAGTTGATTAATAATTATTTTAAAGTGAATAGTATCCTGAATCTTATGGACTCCTTAATTTCTTTTTAATGCTATTACCTAAAATCAGTGTTTTAGTGGTGTATACCTTTTTCAAATCATAAATCATTAGTAAAGAGACTCTAAAAAATCATCTGGATTCTTTCCTTATCTCTGGGTAGATTTTCTTAAGTTGTTTTGAAGGTTATTTTTTTATGGTACAAAAGATATTGCTTAAGCTTTCATCAAAAAGAAAACTGTATTCAAAGTAACCAAATCTCTTTATTCATTGTTTATAAAAAACAATGTTTTTAATATTCATTGTTATTAAAAAACAATTATTAAAAAAATTATTTTTTTTAATTTTTTAATTAAATTATTTTTTAATTTAAAATTTAAATTTTAAATTTAATTTAAGTTTTAAAATTTAATTTAAAATAATTAAATTAAATTATTTTTAATTGTTATTAAAAATTCATTGTTATTAAAAAAACCTATCTGCCAATAATTCCTGTGACTAGAAATTATATTATCTTTTCAGAGTAGGTAGATTGTATTGCAAATATAATACAACAATAATAGTAATTAAAAAAACTAGTACTTTCTATTTGTGCGTAATCTACTTGTGATTTTGTCTACTTTTCCCCTTAGAAATTTTGACTCATGGTTAATCAGATTTCTATAGGATTTGCTAGTTAGATCAGTGCCCATATATTTGAAGTTGAAATCAATACATTTTAGGTTTGTCCATAGCAGGATCTTCCAAAGTCATATGCATATTTAAAAATTTACCTCCAGGCCTTAAGACATCCATATTCCAGAGGGTTTTTTTTTAAACCCAGGAATTGAACTAGCAAATATACCCTCAGTTAGTTACTAAGCTGCCAGACAATTGCTATCTCTGTAAGTCCTAAATAGAGATTCCTGGAAATGTCTATTGTGTTTTGAAGTAGATATTAATAAGAGTAAATGGTTGCTGAGGATGACTGCAAGCTTGCCAACCTGTTTCTCTTCAACTTCCAACTGAGAGTAAAGATAATGGAAACCTGGTGTTTTGGGTAGAGTGTATTGTCCCACCTGCTCAACTGTGTCCTTGTGGGAGTCCCATTAGATAATGTGGTAAATTGCTCTTGTAAATTAGAAGAGAGATTATAACATCATGTAACTGTTCACAGTTCCTCACTTGGGTGAACAGTACCCAAGAGGAAGCAGTACATTCTCTTTGAATATATAATTACACTATCTGTGTTGCATGGTATTATAACATTGGAGTAGCACTAAAAATATGTTCTGTGTATTTTTTTGTTTCATTTGTTTCCAATATAATCTTGTTGGATTATTGCTATACTACTTTATTTAGCAGCTGATTTGATAAGAGACCTTGGTATTTATGTAGAGGCTCTTACTGAGGAATCTATGAGTTTTGTTAACATATTACTTATTATTATTTATTTGTTTTCCATTTGCCTTAAAATTTTCTGAGACAAATAAACATGATCTTGAGGAGTGTTTCTTAGTTAGATTTGGTTTATTGTACTAGCAAAATTTTAGGCTTCATTTAGGAAGCATTTTTAATAGTGGCTGTGGTCTACTAGAAATAAAAAAAAAAAACTAGAAATAAGGAGTTCTGGAATTCTAACTCTGATGCTTCCTTTTTGATCGTTCACAAAATACTGTTTCCTTAATAAAATGGATGATGGTTCGAGGTATGCCCATGTGGAAAAAGTTAATATGAAGCAATGAGCAAAATGGTTGAACTTTTTGTTCAGGGCTATCATTGAATTAGTACCTGAAAGTAAATTGGGCTACCAGATGATCAGAATAGCATTTGTGTTTAAACCTTGGTGAACTATAGAATGTTGATGCAAAGTAGAATTGAATATTTTATATCTAATGAATAAACTAAAATGAAAGCATTTTTATACTTTGTGGCCAGAGATAAATAATTACCCATGAAGGACCAATTGTGGGTTCCATGACTGTGGCTTCTTGTAAATGAAATCTTCTAGTACATTTAGAGGTTATGGTATCCATTGTTAGGCCAAGTTATGTCTCTTAGATGTGTAGTTCATATTTTAAGACAGATTATTTTCTTATTATAATGCTCTTTTTAAAATGTGCCTTGAGTATAATATTAATGTTTTAGAGAGAGAATGACAATGCTCATATGTAGACAATATTGACTTTTTATTGTATGTATTTAGTGGTTTTTTTTCTCCCTTCATCTTTCTAAAATTTTAGGGTGTTCAGTTTAGAGCATTAGAGAATATTGTAATTGTTTTTATGCACAAAGTTAATTCCTTTTTGTTGGCCTGATTTTCATATTCTTTATTTATATGTATACATGATTTTCTTAGTGAATGTATTTTTGTGTGTGTGTGAATTTTCGAAGATTTGAGACATAATATAAGAAGCAAGAGCAACACCAAAAATTCTATTTAATATTTTATTTTACTTTACCTTAACAAATGTTACAATTTTGAAATATATTCCTAGAAAAGTCTTGCATGACATTTAATATGCAAATTATTTTACAAATTGAAGAATGTATTTCTGTAAGTAGAATTGCAGGAGAGTAAGTGAAGTTATCCTATGAAAGATGGGTTCATTCCAAAAATACTAGTAGCTTTTGATAAATGTTACTGTGAATGAGTACATTTTCCCCCTTGGAAGTGATGATAAATAAAATAATCACACACTTCAACTTTTCAAAAGAGGTTATCTTAATTTATTAAATTTATTTGAATTCTCAGGATAATATATCTGAGAGGCTGTGTATGCAGAGATGATGAAGACTAAAGATTAATATTTTAGTTTGACCTCTGGCATGGATAGAATCATATTTTGAATGGAGCCAGCTGTGGTGTTCCAGATCACTAACTAAATGTGACACTAATGTTCTAATCTTGATGAAATTATTTTGTTTATGTATTGAAATTCTGTATGAAGTGGCAATTATTTTTATAGAAAGAAAAGAAAATGGGAAAAACAAGATAGGTGAAGGCCTATGAATAAAAACATATTTGAATATTGGTTTCACCATTTATATTGGGATCTTAAGATTTCATTTAAGGGCTGATTATATAGTCATAGAAACTTTGGACCTCAAGTCTCAAAAAAGGGTGAACTTGAAAGAGGTTTACATCTGGAAAGAAGCACTAATTTTTATTTTTCAAGAATAAACTCCATTTTGTAAAAGCACACTTTCATATATAACACTGAGCCTTAGAAATTAGTTTGCGTGATTTCAGTGGTAATATGTGGTTGAAGTAGCTAGATAAAACTGGAAAGCCCAAAGGCCATCTTTTTAATACAGTTTGTGTGTCGGTGTGCCATGAGACTCCGTATTTGTTATTTCTATGTTCAAATCTGGGTCTTATTATGGAAAATTATATAGTCTTCGAAAAGCTGTCATTTAGTAGGGAAATTATTTTATTGAAATGAGACTATTTATATAAATATATATTTATAATTTTTTGTCTTACTACAAGTGAACACACATGTTCTCAGGTATTTAAATTTTTTTATGTTAAAAAACCTAAAATAATAAAACAAGGACAGGCATCAAATATTTGTGATACAGAGCAATCTGAATTGAGATAAAAGCTGTATTAGTCAAACAGTAATTTCTAACAATGAAATGTTTTTGATAATATCAAAATTAACCTGTAGTTTTCTCATGACAGAATATTGTATCAAAGAAAAATTAGAAGCTTTGAAATGATATCCTCTTTGTTAGAATGCCAGTTCTTTTGGTATGTGTTTCTTTGTGTCACCTGGGGCAATTTTTCCAACACGTAACACATGTGATTCTTTTTTTCCCCCTGCATTTGGAATAATCAGCTTTTCCCTGTGCTCATTAAAGGGGGAAAAACTGCAGCCAAGGTATTAACACAAAGCAAGGTATTAACAGTGCCCAATCTCTACCAAATACCAAGTTCCTTTGTCTATTACCTAATTAACATACTTTAATGAGTTCACCAAGTTCAATGAATACTTTATGTAAAACTCAGCACTTTCTACCTCCTCTATATTCTGACACCTGATGTAACAGATCTGGCTAGATTTTATGAATAATTCGTGAGTTAATATTTCTCAGATAAATAATAAAGAGTATGAAACATTTAATATAGAAGTTAAAGATTTGCTATATATTTACTTGACTATAATATTACACTTTTCAGCAAGCTATTGAAATGCATGTTCTAGTTAATAATAGCTTGAAAGAAACAATGTAATTTATGTAAATATATTTCAGTTCATGCTAATGATTTTAAAAAGCAGTGAACCATTTAATAGTAAAGCTCACTGCTTGTGAGTTATATTCTATAATTAGATTTGTTTACTTTGATACTACTGGGTTGGTCTACAAAGTCTTTTAAATGTATGTGAAGAATAAATATTTTTTACATAAAAAATTGAATTTTTGAACAGTTGAAGTTGGAAAAGTATTAATAATCTCGATAATCACTATTGATATTGTATTGATAAGTGAAGACATAATTTATATTTTTATATCAATGTGAAGCATTTCTTTTGCCACTACATTGGGAAATATAATAGATCTGAGAATTTTAAACACCTTGTCCCAAGGTAATGTATAGGTGTTAGGATCTATATCCTCTTCATTTTCTTCATCCCTGCTAAAAAAGGGCAGGGAATATAGACAAATTATCTAATTTTATGATGTTATTTTAGCAAATATTAAAAATATTACCATATATTACTACTCTTTCAAGTGCTGCTCTGGGAACTGGTGAGACAGAGATGAAAACCAACATCTCTGCTCTCAAGGGGCTTAGAGTCTGATAGGGAAGACAAGTTAATTGATAAATACAGTCAGAGGAAGGGTATGGAGAGGGAAAGAGGAGGGGAGGTGATTGGGAGGTACTGGAGAATGGACTCTACCAAATTATGTCATGTTCATGTGTAGATATATCACAGTGAATCTTGTTTTTATATATATATATATATATATATATATATATATATATATATATATTATATATATATATAATTTATATATATATATATATATATATATATATACATACATACATACACACACACACGCATATATATATTTGTACATATACACACATATACACATATATACATATAATGCACTAACTAAAATAATAACAGTGGCAATGGTTACAAAAGGGAGATTAGTTAAGTAGAACAACCAGATCAGGGAGGAAGAAGGGGAGGGAAAGGAAAGGTATTGGGGAATGAGAATGATCAAATTATGATATGTGCATATACAAACATGGCATAATGAATCCTATTATTATGTACAATTATAATGCACCAATTAAAATTAAAATGGGTCTAAGAAATGGAGTCCCATTTCCCTATATGCTATGTTAGGCAGGGTGGGCATCACTAAAAATCTGGGCAGACACTATTTCCTATTGTGATACAATAAAAAGCACACAGAGAAGTTCTCTTGCTAAAATTCTATATGATACTACTCAAGCTTCTAGAGCTAATATCCGTCTATTGGAAATGAAGAGAATAGAGAACACATTGACAGGATTGTAAAGTAAACAGATTAATTCTAAATCAGGATAAGTCTTCAGGATACTAATTTGGTTTCTGTGGTAAATCAAAGACATGGGGGATAGAGGAGACAAGACTGGTCTAGGGAGGGAAAAAAAAAACAAACCCTTAAATAAAATGTAAAAGAAAATTGCAGTCAAGTACAATTCAGACCTGGGAAGGAAGTTAACATTTAATCTCTTATGATTCAGCAACAAGAAGTTGCTTTAATTTAACATGGCACAAGTTGGACTGGGAAGACAGTGTGACATCCCCATTTAACCATTTCAACCACATATTCAGTATGCTCTATAACCATAGGCTGATGTTGTTGATTTTTTAACATATCAAAATGACCCATCATCATGAGTCACATGAGTTTCTTTGGGAAAATACATTTTTGCATTGAACATATATGTGCTTACATATGTATATATTATACGTATTCAGTTAATATGGACTTTATTCACACTACTTATGTAACTTTTCTTTTGGACTTGTCTTCAGGCCTATGGTATACTGTTTTGATTGTGGTATCAAATTATCATGCTTTTAGGGTGGACTTAGCTTTTCAAAAAGTCAGAAATTACCCAGAACACAGTATGTCAGATGAGACAGCTAAACAGAATAAAATCATTCTTGTTGTTTAAAAATAATAATAATATAGAACAGCAGATACAATAGTCAAATAAGAGTGTGGTTATGAGATAACGAGTCCAATTTTCTTCTATACTTGTAAACTGACTTTAAAAGTAGTTTCCAAAAAAGTATCATCAAAGTTCATTGCACTTGTATCAGCAATGCTAATATAAGTTGCTTTAGTAACAGGATATTTATAGTCACAGAATGTATATTTTAGTTGACTATAAATAATTCTATCTACAAAACTTTAGAATATTACACCGATTGGAGTAAGCAATATCAGATTTTCACGAGTCCTGTTCTGGATTAACTATGTACCCAGACTTTTGCATTTTAGAAAAGTAGAGTTAACGGGGAGAAGAGGGAAAGAAACTTGAAAATGCCACTAAAAATGGGTGAAGGAACCTTGAAAATTTAGCCTGGAGAAAAGAGAATTCTGGGAGGGTATGATAACTATTGGAAATTATCTGGAGGACTTTCATGAGGGAGAATTAAGTTTACTGTGTGTATTACAGGATGGCAAAACTAGTGCCAAAGAGTGGATTATATAGAGAAACAGTTTGTCCTGAAAGGGAGCAGGCAGCTTAAGTAGTAGTGAATTCTTCATCACTAGTGGTATTCAAGGCGAGAACACATGATCACTTCTTGATTACATGGAGGAGGGATGATAGCATTTTAACAACTCTTTGATCCTATGATGTCTGAAGATTTTTCTTTTCAAAATAAGTTTTACTGGTGTTAAAGAATCTATAACTTCAGTGCATGTATTTCAACTATCTTAGAATCTATTCAGGTTATGGTACAGTCTTTTGGGATCCATTACTTGATTTTGTTTTTATTCCTAAGTAAAATAAATAGGTACAATTTTCCCCTTGCAGAGGAGTCTTTTATAAAGTAATGCTTTGTACATGGATTAATTTCTCCTTATCCTCTATATTTAGTTTGTGCAGAGAGCACGAAGGCCGCATTTTTACCTTTCAATTTCCCTTACTTCAAATGTTCCACAGGATGCCTTAATTCATCATTCAACATGCCTTGTGTCATGCTATCAAGTTCTAGCTTTTCAAGTTTTATGCTAAGAATTTTGTATAGAAGGTCTTTTCCCTCTTAAAAAGAATTAGTTTATATAGTTTCATGTCGAAGCTTGCCTTCTGTCAGTATTTGTGAAAAATTGGCTTCTGAATATCATTTGAAATGCTAGACACAAATTGCATGACTATCAAACAATTTCCAGTATACCAGATGAAACTATTTGTTTTCAGCCCACCACTTGACTGCCTTTTATTTTTGTTGAAGAAACAAGCTAAATTTAATGTTTTATTTTTATGAAATTAGAATTATGGGATCACATAGCATTTGTAGCCTTTTCGGATAAACATTTCTTATTCAGGAACATTGAAAAATCACCTGGTTTGTTTCATTTCTTTGAGGATATCCCCCCCTGACAAATAACACACATTGTACATATACAGATTAGTGTCTCTTTTTTTTGCTTCTTCTCAAGTCTAAATAGGTTAATTGATAAATAAATGTGTCAATGTTACTTCACATGCAATTATTTTGACATACATATATAGGCACATATAATGCTAATATAATGTATTTGGACTTAGATCATTTTATAGTAATAGGCAAAATTTTGAAATATTAACATGGTAATAATATCATGTGACATGTAAGCAGAGGGTACTGTTGATATTTAAAAGTCTGATTTACTCTCATTATTTGTTGTAGGCAGAGAAAAATATGTTACTCTTATTTTTATTTTAGAGAGTGACTAGTGAAATGATGATACTCATTGTGAAGCCATGGTTTGATATATTCTCTAAAAGCTGGGGAAAACCATGGCCTCCTTTTCAGAACTGTAAATGCAAGATCTGAAGTCAGATGATCTGTGTTAAAATCCTGGCTCCATTGTTTACTGTCTTTGTATCTCTTGCTGTGACTCTGATTCTCAGTTTTTGTATTTATATAATTTTGTTATATAATTATACCTATTTCTTGAGTTGTGGTGAAGATTAAATGAATTATTTAATACGAAGTGCTTACATCATTGTCTGGAACACAGTAATAAATAATATGAGCAGTATTATTCTAGTCTCTGGGGTGTTTTATAGTATCTAGTTTTCTAAGAAGGAGCTTTTTAATTTGTTACTCAGAGTCCTCTTGCCCTTCCCTCTTCCCTTTCCTCTTTCCTTTCTTATCTCTTCTTTTTCTTCTTTATTCCATCTAAGGCATTTACTAAGCATTTATTATGCTGTAAGCTTTGGATATTAGGGGAGGAAACTTTCATTTTCCTTGTTCATTAAGTATGAAAAATGTACTGGTCTACAAGGCAGCTTTCTTTGAATAGTTCAGCCATTCCAGAATGAGTATGGTAGGGGAATTGGAATCCTTCATCTCTTAACTCTTCTTTTCTTTCACAGTTTGATTTCCCTCTGCTCTTGGCTAGGTGTTGTCTTGTGCTTACATAAGTGTCTCTGCCCTACCAACATTGTTTACAGATAATGGCTAAGGTCATTCATAACTCTGCTGCAATTGTTTTTTTGTTTTTCTTTTTTTTAATGGATTTTTTTTTTTTGGTTGGAGATGGACACAATACCTTTATTTTATTTATTTGTATGTGGTGCTGGGGAACCACTGTGCCGAACCCAGTGCCTCAGCGTGCTAGGCAAGCACTATCACTGAGCCACAACCCCAGCCCTGCAATTGTTTTTACAATTTGGCCCATCTCAATTTCTCTTCCTTAGTTTTACAAAAATTATCTGTTTTATTTCTTGTGTTGCTTGTCTATCTTCATACCGTTGCTCATATATTCTTGGCGACAACATTTGCTATAATCAGTAAATCAGTTCTCCAAGGTCCAGATCAAATTTTACTATTTTGTAAAGCTTACTAGGATCATTCTAAGTGTAAAATGTCTCTTTCTGCTCTAAGAAACTGTTGCATTGGTCTGAGTCATGGACACAGTCCTTACTTAGTGCCATCTTAATATAAGAAACATTTTATTATTATTTTTTTCATCCTTCTTCCCAGAACTGTACTGAACAGGTATGATGACAATATATCATTGGAAAATACCAATGTAATGGTCAGAATGTGTCTCCTGAAATTCCTTTGTTGAAGCTTAATTGCCAATGGCAGAGTAGTAAGAAGTGGGGCCTTTAAGAAGTGAGTAAATCATCAAAGTGGAGCCCTCATGGATTGTAGTATGACTCTTTAAAAGGACTTGAGTGAGTGGGTTCATTCCTTTCTGGCCACTTTGCCATGTGAGTATACAGCATTCATTCTTTCCAGAGGATGCAGCAATAAGGTGCCATATTGGGAACAGAGAGTCCAGGTCTTCACTAGTCATAGAACCTGCCATTGCCTTAATCTTGGACTTCTCAGTCCCCAGAACTATGAAAAATGAATTTCTTTTGTTTATATATTTTCTAGTTTTGGATATTTTGTTATAGCAGCACTAATATACTGAGACAATTAGTTGATTTGATTTGTTGACACAAGAACAGTTCTTTCATATGACATATTTCAGTATTGAATATAATGTAAATTCAAAAATTGTCTGAAAACTCAACTATTTAAAATCTCTTCATTGCATTTCAGAGTGTAGGGAATTTATAGCATTTAAATTATAGTCATAGTGTTAGGTACTAGGGGAACATATGGATAGCTAAAAATTTCCCTGATCTAAAGGTATTTGCAATTGAAAAAGAGGGAAAAAATAAAACACAAATCAAGGCAGAATAAAACTGGTTCTTAAAGAGTGGGCAGGAAATGTTTTTTGAGGAAAGGGATATTTAATTTTGACAGGGTGTATTAGGGGATACTCCATCAAGAGAGTAGCATTTGGACTGAGCTTTGACTCGTGAAAGAAATTGGGGAGAAAGAAGATGGGGTGTGCATAGCTGTCATGAGAATGCAGGACATGGGGGATATACTGAGAAGTGTGACTGGGGGAAATAGTTTGGGGTCAGTTCATTAAAGACCTGATGACTTTGAGAGGTCAAATAACATGGTCCAAACTGTATAAGCACAACAGTCTTCATGGCCTCTTTGGAGATGAAATACCATTTGGATGACTTGAAAATGAAACTTAATAATAATTAGATTTTCTGTTTTATGTATTTTTAGAAACCTGAGAAATGTTTCAAAATTTAATTTTTTTAAAAACAAAATTCAAATAAGGAATATTTTCTTCCTCCTTTTTAAAATTAGAGACAATAATCTTTCTAATTGACTGAATTCTTTCTTTTCCTTACTGATTTTCTGCATCAGTTTTTAGGAGTGGTAGGAATATAGAAATGTTTTATGCAGCAGTATTTAACTTTGTGTAGATTTTATCCTGTTGAGATTATATGTAATCAATTCACAATTCAGCAAAATGAAACACTGACATGTCATGATTCAAATTGTTGATCTAATTCTGTCAATATTAAATCTGAATTCTAAATTATAACAGTGTCTAATTTTATACTTCTTTAAGTATAAAGAATGCTATCAATGGAGTTAAATTTTTTCATTCAATTGTCATTATTTTGGCTACTTAAAAGCGTGTGTTAAGGATACAAGGTAAAAGAAACACATTTTGAGATGGTACAGTTTTAGAAATGAGGACAATTATTTTAGGTCATCAAATAAATGTCAGACTATTCTGGTGCTGAGTCTCAGGCCAACGCTTTTATCATGTAAGTATATGAATGTAGGGTTATTTGACTGGGAAAGCATCTTTGTCAGGAAGCTGAGGAGGGAATTGTATACTGATACACTAAATGTTCAGCTGTCACTTATTTATTTATTTATTTATTTATTTATTTATTTATTTATTGGTACAAGGTACCACTGGCCACATCCCCAGGCCATTTTTTATTTTTTATTTTGAGAAAGAGTCTTGCTAAGTTGCTCAGGGCCTCACTAAGTTGCTGAGACTGGTTTTGAACCGGTGATCCCCCTGCTTTCAGCTTCCTGAACCCGTGGGATTTACAGGTGTGTACCACCACACCTGCCCCAGCTGACACTCTTGATGAAGTAGTGAAATAGAACTAAGAATGAGCGGCATGAACTTAGCTACATTCTCAGCTGGGTGTTGAAAGAGTCTGAGGTTGTATCTGAAATCTCCCTAACTCGCCATGTAACCTCGAGAGTTTTGCTCCTCTCTCCAATCAATCACACAATATATTTTCTTCATTCTGGGGGAGGATGGGTTTGTTCTGAGGGCTAGTCTCATCAGGTTCAAGTGTCTGTGAATATGTGACAGTAAGCTTGAGTGAGTTTCTAATAATGGTTCTGATGTTAGTAGTAATTTAAAAAGATGAATTAATGTTAATTTTCAATTAAATGACTAGAAGGGGGAAAGAGGAAGGGCAGAATAAACTATTTTTTTTCCCCAGAATTTTATACAAGTTGCAACTTGGTAAGATTTTCATAGCAGTGATAAATATGATCTACTTTGATAAACAGATTAAACCAACAGTATAGTTTTGCTTCTCTGTTTTGTTAAAGTGCCACATAAAAATTAAAGTTTGCCTTGAAACAAATGAATGAATCTGGGGTATAAAACATTTAAATAGCAATACATGAGGATTAGAATATTTATTGTTCAGCACATTTCTAAAAAATAAAACCAGTATTTAAAAATAGATGTTTCAACATAATGATCACACTTATTATCAGCTGAAAGGGTTAAAAACATGCTTGTAGACTTCATTCATTGGACAATTACTCATTAGCTATCTCCAAAGAAAGCAGTATGGTACACTGAATTGATGTGGAAGGTCTGAGCAGGTCTGATTTTGAAACTCCTGGAAGTGTGACTTTAGGAAATATCTTAACCTCTTTGAAGTTCAATGTCTTTGTCTGTAAAATGGGATGAAAGTTTCTACTTCATAACTTTATGAAGATTATTGATAGTGTATTTGACATGGAACCTGGTAATATTATATTACCAGGTTATATTATAACAGATATTTAATAATTTCCATTGCTGCTGCTGCTGCTGCTAAACACTGTGCTAGTGGTTCAGAATAATTATCCTTCTGAAGAAGAATTTCCTTTACTTTCTTTTTGAAAATAATGATAGCTAGTTGGTCATCTGAAATTGTATCAAAAGTGATATAATCTTAAAGTGAGTTTCATAATACAATGGGAAATAGTTAGCATTGAGCTCAAGCAAAGGAAGAGCCTATTTAGATTTACCCTGATTTAGAAAGAAAATCATCTTCCTCCCTTCTTTAGACAAATATACTTTGATTGAGTATCTAGCTGATAGAAGCTACTGTATATGTCTTAGGGATATAGCAGTCTCCACGACAGAAAGAATTGTTGCTATTAAAGAGCTTACAGGTTAGTCAGAACAACAGACATGAAGAACTAAGGGAACTAATTTTGTTAAGTTATGCAAATGTAGAAAATTAAAATGCCAAAACAAACACCTTTAAGCATGACATTTCTCAAAATGGACAAGCATTTAGTACTTGTTTCTCTTTCCAAGTTATAGCAGCTTAATAGGACTTTAATAAAAACTTCTTAACATAGCAGACCTATCCCATTTCACTGATCTTAAGAAAATAAAATTTACTTCCAGATTAGAACCATGAAGTTGCAATTGGGCCAGCTCACTGTAGCTGTAATTAATTTTGTGTGACAGTGGCCTGTGAGGCCAGAGCCTGAGTTATGTGATGATTGGGCATCTCCTACTTGGCCACTGACTTAATTGTGCCTTTGAGGCCTTCTTGAAACCTTCTGAATTTTCTTTCACTCTGTTTTTGTATATTATCTTCCAAAGATGCCACAGATGACCTTCATTAATTTATGGACTATCTGGCAGAGGGAGGATGGTTCTGAAGCTTGTCCAGAGTTTTCCCAGCTGAGGGGGCTGTGAGTGTCAGCACAGAAATGGCACCCAGGCATTCTGTTTCCGTCTTGCCATGGGAGCATTTTTCAAACAATTTCCTCAAGAATCAAAAAATCAGCTTCATTGCTGTTTGTTTTTATCTATTTTTTTTTTTTAAATTTTGGAAAACAGTTATGGGAGGTTTTAAACTAAGGTATAAAAGTCAAGAAGGCATATATGTTCCACTTGTTGGCTCTGACTTTATGCCAGGCTCTTAACCTCTATGGGGTTCTTTTAAAAATAAGAGGACTCAACTAGATCTCTTCTTAGCTTCTTTTTCAATCCCAAGAAACTCTATACTTTTATAATTACAAAGTATCCTTTTTATAGTTTTAAGAAACAATTTCTACATTTTATTATAAAACAGCTATTTTTTCAATATAAAATAGTTTTTCCTTCACTTAAGTGAAAATCATTGAAAACATGTCAAGTGTGTGCTGTTTATTTAAAAAATTATTTAAAAATAGACATTATGTATTTTGACTTTGCCGCTCTATGTGTATTTTTATTCTTCTGTCACATGTATTTGAAGTCCTCAATGAAGTAAACACATATATTGGAATTGTTATTCAAAATTAGAATTCTGTCTTTTTTTTTTTTTTAAGTCCAGCAAGCTGCGAACACTCCGTTTATTGTAAACTGTTGGACTAGATGCTGAGAACCAAAGTCTGTGGATAAGTTTGAAAGGTTTCACAAATCGCTTGAAATGGTAGGAATAACACTTTGTAGATGTGACTTGTATAGTTGTGTGAACAGAGAGTGTCATGAGATTATCCAAGGAACCCATATCTGCCAAGAATTAAGAACTGCTTTCTGTATCAGGCAGATTGCAACAAAGTGTTTCTTATAAGAGATTCTTGTAGCCTTTACAACATATCAGGGATCAAGGTGGATAGGAATGTCTGGCTTATGGCCCTTCTGAGTAGGCTGTGGGCTCTGTCATGGATGATGGCTGTAGATGATGAAATACCATTTAAAATAATAAAGTCCTTCATGGCATTTTTTGTTAGTTTAAAAAAAGCCTGGTGTTTGTATGTCACACTTCTTATTTCCTTTCTTTACTCTCTATTTCGTGTCTTTGGAATATTTATATCTGGTAATGTTTGGTTATGTTTGCTGTCTAAGAAACTCACATGGTAGCCAGCTCAGTTTTTGAAGACTGTTATAAATTAAATAAAATTGTTTATCCTAGAGGCTAAGGCATTTAATTTTTAAGACCTATATTGATATAAGTTGTTAAAGAAGAAGTAAAAAATGGAATGGTCTCTCCCTACTTTGGAGAGCTTTATTTTTAGATATCTATATGTTGAAAATGTTATTAGAAGCTGATTGAATTTAATTCAGAATTTCTGAGGATCACTTGTATTTTGGGTTGCTTCACAGAAAATTATTCAGACATGTTTGGAAAATGCAGGGCTGCCATACTCTGCACTAGTGTTTGTAGTGTATATAATTGGTGCATCTTGGGTTGTGCTGTATGATGGTCTTTGGTAAATGCAGAATATCTTTATTTATATCTATATAAATTATCTATCAATTATCTATTTGTTTAGCCCATTAAAGTTTCTAAGAAACTCTACAGTGATGGTTTAATTTTTGATTATTTGATCACACAACTTAAAAATTATTATTATTTGTTCAGGCTAGTCTGAAGAACACCAGGAAATTATTGCAAATGGGCTTAACCAGATATCTTTTTCTTTTCTTTTTTTAAAGAGAGAGAGAGAGAGAGAGAGAGAGAGAGAGAGAGAATTTTTTTAAATATTTATTTTTTATTATCGGCAAACACAGCATCTTTGTTTGTATGTGGTGCTGAGGATCGAACCTGGGCCACACGCATGCCAGGCGAGCGCACTACCGCTTGAGCCACATCCCCAGCCCAAGATATCTTTTTCTTAAGGTACATAATGTTCTTCATGGTCTGCATCTCAGTTCAGTTTAATGGATAGGGAGACACCCAGGAAGTTTCCACAAACTATAAATTTTTGGTCAAGTGGTGGTAAGAAACATTTGTTAAGCATTTTATTGCACGAGTTACTATCTTGGTGCTTTGCATCAGTTATTTCATCTAATCTTTCTCACAGTAAAATATGTGCTATTATCCTCATTTTATTAGAAGAAAACTGATTCATAAAGAAATAGATGGTTTGGTAAGATTTGGCATAGTGTGAAAGTGGTATAATCAGAAATAAACCTGGACAGTTCCATTGTTGCACATGGGGCTTTTCTGTCCCTCAAAATTTTGATTCTTTCCATGGCAATGCAGTATAACTTGTAGAGGAGCTCACAGACACAGGGAAGATTGGATATGTGTCCTGCAATTTTTGGTCTTCCCTTTTCTCATCTGCACTTCTTTTGGGTCTTCTCAATTTTTAAAGTCTTAAAATGGAGGCTTCCCCCCACATTATTTTTAGCCATCTCACCTTTTTTCTTTTATCTTTTTCACTCTGCATTTTAAAATGTTGATTTTAGAACAGTACATCTTTCCTCATAACCTGACATCTTTTAGGCTCAAATGAATTCCTCAGAGGACCCAAATCTATCCTAATCTGGATGATTATTTAGATAATGAATCTGGGGAACTGGGAAGAGAGAAAGTACAAAATGGCAATATGTTTGAGCTCCGAAGACTTCTGAATACCTCTTAAGAGATGGAGAAATTGCTTTGCCTACTTAAAATCTTATTCATTTTTGCTGTTTATAGAAATGAAGTACTGTATACATGAAAGGAGATGCCCAGCATTTCCCCTCAGAAATGATTTTAGGTCAGTCCAGTGCCAAAATAACCCAATGACAAAATAAAGTTGGACACAGATACTTCAAAAATTGTATTGAATTATGCACACAATTGATGCGTTACTCTTAAGTGTCTTAGGTATACGATAAGTGAATGTTCACATATACATGTGCCTATCTGGCTGTTACTCTGACCAAAATATACAACTTTTCTGTCAACCAAGAAGACTCCTCATGTTTCTTCCTACTCAATGGCCTTTCTTACCCAGTAGTAATGATTATTCCAATGTCTCTTCCCATAGAATAGTTTTGCCTAATCTTGAACTTTGTCCACATTGAAATCATATAGTATAAACTCTTTAGTGTTGGACTTCTTATCATCATGTCTGTGAGATTCATCTATGATCTTGTATGTTGCATTAATTTACCGTGTGTGTGTGTGTGTGTGTGTGTAGCATTCCAACATATGAAAATACCATAGGTTACTTATTTATCAATTTTACTATTAATGTACATTGAATTATTTCCATTTTTGGTTATGATGGATAAAATTGATATAAGTATCATCACACTTTTTAATTGACATATGAAGACTTTTTTGGATGTAAAACTATTATTTTTATATCCAAATTAAATGCATTTTTTTGGTCATTGTATCTGAATACAATTAGTTTAGTGCCTATTGCTCTATAGTTTTCAAAGTGATTTCATCTATTCACCTTCTTACCAGTATTATATAATAGTTCTAGTTGTTCCACATACTTGGTAACTCTTGGTCAACCCTTTGTATTGTCAGTCTTAAAGTTTAGTCATCCTGGTAAGTGTTTAGTGGCATACATATTTTACGCACAGGAAGTAATTTAGAATTGGATACTCAGTTTGTTTTTCAGTTCAACAAATATTTATTTCAAGATTATTGTGCTCAGTGTGCTCTAATGTACTTGGTGCAGGCATAGTTTAAAGCAGTAAGTCATATTTTGCTTAATGGAAAACACATCTTTATTCAGTAAATATTTATTAATACTTTCGAGGTACTTAACAGAATGCTTAGGTGGGAAAGATATAAAAAGTGAAAGTGGAAGTCTAGTCCTTATCCTCAGTAATGGTACAGTCTGATTGGGAGGTAAAAGCAATGTATAGGAAACGAGCAATCTTAACTGTATGTGGCATGTAGGTAGACTAGGAAGAAGGAATTGATCTTGGTGTTTCTCAGGTAACTTTCAGAAGCTATATGCTATCATTTCTGTTTTCTGCATCTCTGGAATCTCTTTCTTTTTTTTTTTTTTTACATTTGTATGTGTATGTATGTGATGTTTGTGTCACACACAATTAAAATTGTCTTCCAAATTACTTCTTTGCCTTTATTTTGAAACTTTATTTATTCTATTCTTTTAGAATGTTCTTTCTAAAAACTGAGTCTCATCACTTGAAGTCACTCTCCTACTTAACATTTTTCCATTGTTTCCCATTGTTTTGTGGGTAAAATCAAAACTCTATAGCAGGTTACCTAACAATTCAATTTATTCTAGCTCTGGGCTGTATTTTTAGCCTCATATCTTGCTATCTCCCACAGGTATTCATACAATTTGCTGTAGACCCTGAATTACTTTCATTTTTCTGAATGCATTATGACATTTTATGCCTTCACATATGTTATTTCTATTTGTGTTTCTCTCCCTTAAAGACTTGGGTGAAGATTCACTTGTTCTAAGAAGCCATTTCTCATCCACCAGCTATGTTTTTTTTTTTTTTTTTTTTTTTTTTTTGTGGGGCTGGGGATTGAACCCATGGCCTTGTGCATGCAAGGTAAGCACTCTACCAATTGAGTTGTATCTCCAGCCCCTCACCAGCTGTGGTTTTAATGTCCATTCTCTGTGATATCACAAAACTCCATGCATTCTGCTCACAAGTTATTGTAATTGGTTTAGTTACTCATAGTCATATTGGATTGTGGTCTTAAGAATAGGGTTGCTATCATATTTAGTTGACAGTAATATATAAATGAGGTCACATTTGTTGGCACATGTATAGAATTTTCATAGATGAACAGGATGGGATAAAATATTTCTAAGAGTTAGAACATATATCAAAAGCATAGAGATGGAATTGCATTGTATGTACTAGAGCAATAAATAAGCTGAGGGGGAGGTTGTATGGGAACAATAGCCTTGGGTTGGAAGTACTTGACTAAAGTGCTTAGTGTATGTTAATATGAAAATATGAAATGAGGTCAGATTATGAAGGGCCTTGAAAATCTGATAGAGAGCTATAGCTTCATATGGGTAGCAAGAGGGGGAGTTATAGGGTTTTCAATAGGGGAGCAGTGTGATGAAAGAAAGTTTTATGAAGTATTATTTATTTATTGACATGTTATTAAGGTATAATTGATAAATATTTTATATATTTATAATGTACAATGTGATATTTTGATATATGTGTACATGGTGAAATGAGTAAGGAATGTTATCTTAATAGCTATTTATGGAAAAAGAATTTTAGAAGAAAGATTAGAGCCAGTGAAATCAAATATAAGGCTTTCCTGATAACCTAGGTGATATGATAAGAACATAGATAATGGTAATGACAGTACAGACATAGAAAAGAAATAGACAAGCAATACCTTAAAGGATAAATTAATGTGACTTAGGAATAGGCTGGACATAACTTCATCTTTTTAGCTCTCCTTAGTTCATAAGAAGTTGGGAATATTGGCTTACCCAGTGCTTTTTTAAAAATACAAAATTACAGCCTTTTCTCTTCATCTTATTTGCAATTAATTCCATATATTTCAAATCCTCATTATCGCTTACTATCCACCTTAATCCATTTATAACTATAAGAGAAAACATAACAAGCTCACAATCTTTCCTTCCTTGCTGTTGACTGCCAACATTCATGCTCATGACTCAGAATTCCTCACTGTCACCACTTTGCATCAGCCCCGCACTGTTAAGACTTAATCATCAAGTGGCATTGATCCACCTAGAATCAGAGGCTCCCAGAATTCCAAAACCAGAAGGGAATGTATAGTTTACATTCATTTTAGAGATGAGGATTGGAGATCAAAAATATTAAGTTGACTTATCTAATATAACATAACTAGCTAGTTCTAAGTTTTTTGAATTTCAGTTTAGTATACTTTCTATTTATTGTATCAAGATATATTTTGTAACCTTGAATTTTTATGTTCAAAAACATGAACAATTTCTTTTTAGATAAAAAAAAAAAAACTTAGGAACTTTGCTCCCTGCATCCCTGTATTCATTGAATAAACTCATCATCTTAGGAGCTACTGACTTCAGGAGCTTCTTTATTGCATTAAACGCCTTTGATAACATAAAACTCTTTGTTTGGTCTGTAGGGTATTCTTAGATATTTAAACACCTTTTTATGAATATAGTAAGCTTTGTCATCTTTTAATTTTTGGATGTGATCACTGTGGCTCTTTCTTTTCAATTTCTGTGTTTTTGTTCCTAGAATGAAGGTAAAATTAAGCGGGGGGGGGGGGAAGTATTATGGACTTAATATTGACACAAGTCTCTATAATTTCATGCTGTTGATTCTTAGTATGTCATGCTCATTCTACTTTGAGTTGCTGTTCTTTATTTTTCTCTACATTTTATTGAAGTACAGTATACCTATAGAAAAATCTTATTTTGCCTTTGCATTTTGAGGAAAAAAAAACTTAAAGCAAGTCACAGGCTTAGCTTATTCTAGTGAGGACACTACTGGGGAGTGTCAATACAGGATGTATGGTTGGCTGGGGGCCACTATACAGCAGATGCCATGCAGCAAATAGAACATAAAATAGCTCAGCTTGAAGAAGAGTTAATTTTTTTCTGTTTAGAAGGCACGTCTGTTTCCCACACTAGAACATTGAAGCAAGGACTGCATTTGGTTTACTATTATATTTCTAGCCCTTAGAACAGTGCCAGGTACTTAAGAGGAATTCAATAAACTTTTGTGTAATAGATGAATATATATTTATATGGAAGAAACAAAAGGGTAATACTGAACTCTTCTTCAGGAATGATTCGCAGAGAGGGTATTTAGGGAATAGAGAACCAGCCAAAGGGAGAGTTTCAAAGGACAGGATGGTGAATGATAGTATTTATTGTAGCAGAAAAGTCAAGTCAAGGAGAATAGGGAGGAGAAAAGCCTACAGGGTTTTATAAGCATCCCTTGAAGTTGCAAATGTCATTCTTCATTCTGTCTTCTTTTGTTGGTTATATTTTTAGAGATTTTTCTTTTAGGTGCTTTCCAGTATAATGGCTCTAGTGAATCTATATTATGGTAATTAGACAAAAGAGAAACAATGTTTAACTTATAGCATTTTTGTTTGTAAAAGGTTATCATTCTGTAAAATCTATAACAATATCCAGGAAAAAAGCAAAGTAGAACAAAATTATAAGATCAGAAAAATATAGACTCTAGAGTTATAATTAAATTAGAAGTGAAAATCGCCTCCAGTGTTTATCATTTTGGTGAAATATGGATATGACTAATTTTATAATTTTAAATCTTTTTGAGTGTAACAATCAGTAGCAAGTATGTTCACATTGTTGTGTGACCATTCATTTCCAAAACATCTTCATTATTCTGTGTTGAAATTCTCTACCCATTAAACAACTTCTCATTTGCTCCTATCCTCAGCTCCTGACAATCACCGTTTTACTTTCTTTGACCACTCCAGGTACCTCTTACAAGTGGAACCAGTATAGGTTCTCTTTTGTTTGGTTTATTTCACTTAGCCTAATATTTTCAAGGTTCATACATTCTGTAGCATCCGAATTTCATATCTTTTTAAGCTTGAATAATATTCCATATACCATATTTTATTTATTCATTTATCTGCAAAAGAAATTTGGGTTGTTTCCATCTTTTGATTATATGATTGATTTTTTTTTCTGTATAACCATAGTGATTTTGCATTTTTCTTCTTCTTGTACTCTGTTTAAATTCTCCATGTTCCCTTTTTTCCAGTGCTGCTCATTCAGAAAAGCTTATGGAAAAAATGATCTGGAGCTATTAGTGAAAGACCTATTCCTATCTATGGGCAGAAAGCAGGGCTATCCTTCTCTTGTGATTGGAGAAGTACTTGAATAAGGACTTAAAGAGGAGGATAATATGTATCTGGGGTTAGGATTTTTAGAAAGGAAAGGAAAGCATTTTGCCACTTAAGTAGCTGAAAGACTTTGGGCAATATGCTTGATCTGTTTATGTCTCAGTTTTCTCAACTTTAAAATCTACCTATCTATCAGATGTCTTACAGAGATTAAAAGTGTTTGGCCCAAAGGAATTTAATAAGTCAAATGAAGGGTCTTTTTGTGAGTCAGTGTTCACAGTTCATTGAAAAACTGGCTTGTGGGTTTTCACAAATTTACGCTGAATGCTTTGGATTCTATAACTTAAAATACAGGTTTTGCCACAGACATTCAGGGATCTGGGGTTGTTATGGCCAAAAACAGCAGTCTTCTTCCAGAGAGGATGATTCTGATGAATCAAAACAACACCAGGTCAAGAGTCACATAATATGTGTATTAAGATGCTGTGGAAGAGAGCATAAGCAACAGGATTGCATATTGACCCCATAGACATGATGTCAGACAAGCTATTTGTAGGCATTGATTTGCAATTGATTTGCTTATTACTTGGGCAACTCAATTTTGCTAGATTCAGGGTAAATACCAGCCAGATTTAGATATTCAGTTGTGATTAATCATTCTTTTAAGGAATACTGGCTAGTTCAGTTAAAAACTAGTGGTAGCTACCATTTATTTTTTACTATGTCTTAGACTCCTAGTAAGTGTATTACAGATATGATCTTGGTTATATCACAGTCATTCTGAGGCATGTGCCATTACCAATTACCCTTTAAAGATGATATAATTGAAGTTTATTAAAACTAAATAATTTGAGTCTTGCACAACTGGTAAGTGATAAAGTTGGTATTTGATTACAAGTGCTTTGACTTTAATAACTATACAAATTTGAATTTTCTTTCTTTTCATGTTCTGATAACTACCATCCAAGATTATTTGACTTGATTCCAAATATATTCATATAGAATTTATCAAGAAGGTTTTCAATTACTTAGATATAAAAGTATAATTGGAAAGTCAAAAATGAAAAAAAGGATCATGAGTTAATGGTAATTTACTCTTAGAGGAGGAAAATAATCTATGGAACTTCTCAAACTTTTATAAAGAGAGGTACTATACAGTCAGTGATTCAAAGTCAAAGATGATGTGGCCAAGTCTGAAGAGGATGTTATGAAGTCACTTAATATTGCATTTTTCAGGTAATATCACTATTATGACGAAGTTGCTCTTTGGAAATTGTGCCAGAGCAAAGGCATATTATTTCATTCATTCTTCTAGTAAATATTAGATATCTGCTGGAGAGTATAAAGGTTGCATAGAAGGTGCAGTTCCTACCTCCAAGCAGGTACTAGTATAGAGACAAGAAAAGATAAGCAAATAAATCACAAGGCTGTGGGATGAGAGGAGTTAGCCTCCAACAGGAAGGTGGGGAGGAAAGCTAGAGGAGAATCAGTTGAACATTAGTTGCCTGTGCTTTGGGGGGAAATGATTGAAAATAAAATAAATAACATTAAAAACCAAATGAGAAACTTGGAAAAAATATTTGCAGCATATATAATACTCAAAGTGTTGATATTTCAGTATATAAATTACTGTCATTCATAACATACATGCAGTATAACTTCTCATGTTTGTGGTTGTACATGATGTGGAGTTACACTGGTTGTGTATTCAAATATGAACATAGGCAAGTTATATTTATGAATAATTTTAAAGTAAAATTCCTTAGACTGATTTTAGAGGGGATGTTTTCAAAACACATCGTTAATGTCCTTATGAATGAAGAAAGAAAACAAGCTGTTCTTAAAAGAATTGTGAATAGCTTCAAAAGTAATAAAAACTACAAAATAGTTTAAAATAGAGATATGTTTTTTCAAATATCAATCTGTTAAAGGTTATAAAAGATTGATAATAATTAGTGTTAATGAAGCAAGGATAAAGAAAGGGTACTATCATTTACCTACAGGTATGGTTTAAACAGTTTCACCCTTCTTAGAGGAAACTTTGCTAACATGTGTTAGAAGATTAATTTCTTCTGTCTGATAAGTTTTACTTTCAGTAATCCATTCAAAGGAAATAAATCAGAATTCTGGGCAAAATTATATATAGGGGCTGTGTTGCAGCACTGTTTACAGTTGAAATGTGCTGAAGTCATGCTGGTTAATTAGTTATCTGTACCCTTAATTTAATGTAGGTGGATGTCCTGCCATTAGCGTTAGGTTGTAGAAGACATTTGAAGAAAATTTCAGAAATGTGCATGATGAATTTCTTAGTAAAAAAAAAAAGCCTACAAAAACAGATACATCATGATTCTGTATGCATTTAAATATTGGAGGGCCTTATATTAAAATATATCCTGTGACTTTCTCAGTATTGAAACTTCAGGTAACTTCCGTGCTTTTTGTGTTTTCCACACTTTCTGTAATAAACAAATATTATTTTAAGAATTAAAAAAAACATAAGCTCTTGGAATTACAAAATGGAATGATCTTATGAATCAATTCTGGAAATGTCTTCCATTTTAATTATTCTAATTAAGTGAATTGTGACAATTTAAAACTCTATTATCTCTCTTCTTGATTTCAGTGTCTTTTCCCTCTAATCTATACTTTTTCCAATACAAAATATCATCCAGACATTTTTTTGTTTTGTTTTTGGTCCCAGGGATTGAACCCAGGGACACTTAACCACTGAACCACATCCCCAGACCTTTTTTATATTTTTGTTTAGAGACAGGGCCTCACTGGGTAGCCGAGGGCCTCCCTCAATTTCTGAGGCTGGCTTTGAACTTTTGTTATTCCTGACTCAGTCTTCCAAGCTGCTGGGATTACAGGCGTGTGCCACCATGCCCAGCAACATTTTAAAAAATATTTTTCTTATTGGTTGTTCATGGTCCTTTATTTTATTTACTTATTTATATGCAATCCTGAGAATTGAATCCTGTGCCTTGCACATGCAGACAAGTGCTCTATCACTGAGCCACAACTCCAGCCCAGCAACATTTTTTTAAAAAAATATTTTTTATTTGTTATTTTTAGTTATACATGACAGTAGAATGTATTTTGATATGTCATATATTCATGCAGTATAATTTCTCAAATTTGTGATTGTACATGATGTGGAGTTACACTGGTCATGTATCAAATATGAGCATAGGAGAGTTATGTCCGATTCATTCCACTGTCTTTCCCATTCCCATCTCATCTTCCATCCTCCCACTCCCCCACTTCCAATCTGTTGAACCTTCTCTCCTCCCTACCCCTTCCTGTTGTGAGTCAGTATCCTCATATCAAAGAGAACATTTCGCTTTGTTTTTTGGGATTGGCTTATTTCACTTAGCATGATATTCTCCAATTCCATCCATTTACCAGCAAATAGCATAATTTCATTCTTCTTTAAAGCTGAGTTTTTTTTTCCATTGTGCATATGCACCACATTTTCTTATCCATTCATCTGTTGAAGGGCACCTAGGTTGATTCCATAGTTTAACTATTGTGAATTGAGCTTCTATAAACATTGATGTGGCTGTGTCACTGTAGTATGTTGATTTTAAGTCCTTTGGGTATAAACCAAGGAGTGGGATAGCTGGGTCAAATGGCGGTTCCAATTCCAGGTTTTCTTTCTCTTATTGCTAGTGATGTTGAGCATTTTTTTCATATATTTGTTGATCAATTGTATTTCTTATTCTGTGAAGAGTCTGTTCAGTTCCTTTGCCAATTTACTGATTGGTTTTTTTTTTTTTTTTTTTTGGTGTTAAGTTTTTTGAGTTCTTTATATATCCTGGAGATTAATGCTCTGTTTGAGGTGAGGGTGGCAAAGCTTTTCTCCCATTCTGTGGGCTTTCTCTTCACGTTCTTGATTGTTTCCTTTACTTTGAAGAAGATTTTTAGTTTGATTCCATCCCATTTATTGATTCTTGATTTTATTTCACAAGATATAGGAGTCTTGTTGAGGAATTTGGTTCCCTAAGATGACCTGATGGAAAGTTGGGCCTACTTTTTTTTTCCCCTAGTAGGCATAGGGTCTCTGAGTTTTGTGCAGGGTGAGATAGACATCTAATTTCATTTTTCTCTTGGTACTATTAAAAATTTTGTTCTAATTAGTCATACATGACAGTAGAATACATTTTGACACATCATACATTAATGGAGTATGGCTTCTTATTCTTTTGGTTGTACACAATATAGAATTACACTGGTTGTATAATCATATATGTAGAATTACACTGGTTGTGTGATCATATACATAGGGTAATAATGTCCAATTCATTCTACTATCCTTTTTTCCCTCTCCCTTCACTCCTTTTTTTCTGATCCCAAGAACCTCTATTCTTCCCTAGCTCCTTCCTCACATTGTGAATTACCATCCTCACATCAGAGAAAATGTTCTGCCTTTGGTTATTTAGGATTGGCTTATTTGACTTAGCATGATATTCTCCAGTTTCATCCATTTCCCAGCAAATGGCATAATTTCATTCGTCTTTAAGGCTGAGTAATATTCCATTGTGTATATATACACCATAGTTTCTTTATCCATTCATCTGTTGAAGGGCACCTAAGTTGGTTCCATAGTTTAGCTATTGTAAATTAAGCTGCTATAAACATTGATGTGGCTGCATCACTTTAGTATGCTGATTTTAAGTCATCTGGGTATAAACTGAGGAATGGTTTTTGGTAGTATAGCCATTTTGACAATGTTAATTCTGCCTATCCAAGAGAATAGCTGGATCAAATGGTGGTTCCATTACAAGTTTTCTGAGGGATCTCCATACTGCTTTCCAGAATTGTTGCACCATTTTACAGGCTCATCAGCAATGTATGAGTGTACCCTTTCCCCCACATCCTCACCAACATTTATATTATTGCTTGTATTCTTGATAGTTGCCATTCTAACTGGAGTGAGATGAAATCTCAGTGTAGTTTTGATTTGCATGTCTCTAGATGGTAGAGATGTGGAATATTTTTTCTGTGTATTTGTCGATCAATTGTATTTCTTCTGTGAAGTGGTTGTTCAGTTCCTTAGCCTGTTTATTATTTGGATTATTTATTTTTTTGGTGTTAAGTTTTTAAGTTCTTTTTATATCCTGAAGATTAATGCTGTATCTGAGGTGCATGTGGTAAAGATTTTCTCCTACTCTGTAGACTCTCTCTTCATTTTCTGGATTGTATTCTTTGCTGAGAAGAAGCTTTTTAGTTTTATTCCATCCCATTTATTGATTTACTTCTTGTGCTTTAGAAGTCTTGATAAGGAAGTCAGTCAGTTCCTAAGCTCACATGATGGAGAATTGGGCCTACTTTTTCTTCTGTTAGGCTCAATGTCTCTGTTCTAATGCCTAAGTCCTTGATCCACTTTGAGTTGGGTTTGTGCAGGGTGAGAGATAGGGGTTTAATTTAATTTTGCTACATATGGATTTCCTGTTATCCCAGCACCATTTGTTGAAGAGGCTGTTTTTTCTCCAATGTGTGTTTTTGGGGGCCTTTGTCTAGTATGAGATAGATTTATTTAGGTAGGTTTGTCTCTGGGTCTTCTATTCTGTACCATTGGTCTACATGTCTGTTTTAGTGTCAATACCATGCTGTTTTTGTTACTATTGCTCTGTAGTATAATTTAAGGTCAGGTATTTTGATACCACCTGCTTCACTTTTCTTGCTAAGGATTGTTTATCCTTATTATTCTGGAACTCTTATTTTTCCAGATGTATTTCATGATTACTTTTTCTGTTTCTATGAAGAACATCATTGGGATTTAATGGGAATTGCATTAAACCTTTATAATGCTTTTGGTAGTATAGCCATTTTGACAATGTTAATTCTGCCTATCCAAGAGAATAGTAGATTTTTTCATCTTCTATGGTCTTCTTTAATTTCTTTCTTTAGTGTTCTGTTGTTTTCATTGTAGAGATCTTTTCATTGTAAATCTCTTTTATTAGATTGATTCCCAAATATATTTTTTTGAGATTATTGTGAATGGGGTAGTTTCCTAATTAAACTTTCAGTGGATTCATCACTGATGTATAGGAACACAATTGATTTATGGGTATTGATTTTATATCCTGCTATTTGCTGAATTTGTTTATTAGTTCTAGAAGTTTTCTGGTAGAATTTTTTGGATTTTTAAAAGATATTTATTATTTTTTAGTTGTAGTTGGACACAATATCTTTATTTTATTTTTATGTGGTGCTGAGGATTGAATGCAAGGCCTCACATGTGCTAGGTGACTGCTCTACTACTGAGCCACAATCCCAGCCCCAATTTTTTGGATTTTTTATATATAGAATCAAGTCATTGGCAAATAGTGATATTTTGAGTTCTTCTTTTCCTATTCGTTTCCCTTTAATTTCTTTCTTCTGTCTAATTGCTCTGGCTAGAGTTTCAAAGATGATGTTGAATAAAAGTGGTGAAAGAGGGCATCCATATCTTGTTGCAGTTCTTAGAGGGAATGATTTCGATTTTTCTCCATTAAGAATGATGTTGGACTTGGGCTAAGCATATATAGCTTTCATAATGTTGAAGTATATTCCTACTATCCCTAGTTTTTCTAGTGTTTTGAACATAAAGGGCTACTGTATTTTGTCAAATGCTTTTTCTGCATCCATTGAGATAATTACATGATTCTTGTCTTTATTGCTGTGATAAATTACATTTATTGATTTCTGTATGTTGAAGCAACCTTGCATCCCACTTCATCATAGTGACTATCTATTAAATATGTTTTTGAATTCCATTTGCCAGAATTTTATTGAGAATTTTTGCATCTATGTTCATCAGTGATATTGACTCGAAGTTTTCATTCCTTGATGTGTCTTTGTCTGGTTTTGGTATCAGGATGATACTAGCCTCATGGAATGAGTTTGGAAAGATTCTCTTCTTTTCTCTTTCATGAAATAATTTGGAGAGTATTGCTATTAATTCTTCTTTGATGGTCTTGTAGAACTTGGCTGAGAATCCTTCTGGTCCTGGACTTTTCTTAGTTGGTAGGCTTTTGATGGTGTCTTCTATTTCATTACTTGAAATTGATCTGTTTAAATTGTCCTTCTGATTTAGTTTGGGTAGGTCATATGTCTCTAGAAATTTATCAGAGTCTTCAAGATTTCCTATTTTATTGGAATATAGATTTTCAAAATAGTTTCTAATTATCTTCTGTATTTCAGTAGTGTCCATCATGATATTTCCTTTTTTCATCATGAATTTTAGTAATTTGAGTTTTTTCTGTCTTTCTCTTTATTAGTATGGCTAAGGGTTTATCAATTTTATTTATTCTTTCAAATAATCAACTTTTTATTTCATCAATTTTTTGAATTGTTTCTTTTGTTTAAATTTTATTGATTTTAGTTCTGATTTTAATTATTTCCTTTCTTTTACTACTGTTGGTGTTGATTTGTTCTTCTTTTTCTAGGGCTTTGAGAAACAATATTAGGCTCTTTATTTGTTGACTTTATTTTCTTTTGAGGAATGAGCTCATTGCAATGAACTTTCCTCTTAGCACTTCCTTCATAGTGTCCCAGAGATTTTGATATATTGTATTGCTATTTTCATTTACTTCTACGTATTTTTTTTTTAAATTTCATGCCGGATTTCTCCTGCTATCCATTGTTCATTCAATAGCATATTATTTAGTTGCTGGTGTTAGAGTAGCTTTTATATTTTATTTTATCATTGATTTCCAATTTCATTCCATTATGATCTGATAGAATGTAGGGTATTATCTCTATTCTTTTGTATTTACTAAGAGTTGTTTAGGTGGTATAAGGTATGGTCTATTTTAGAGAAGGTTCAATGTGCTGCCGAGAAGAAAGTATATTTGCTCATTGATGGATGAAATACTCTATATATGTCTGTTACGTTTAAATTTATTAATTGTATCATTTAATTCTGTAGTTTCTTTGTTTAGTTTTTATTGGGAGGATCTACCCAGTGGTGAGAGAGGTGTGTTAAAGGCATTCAGTATTATTGTATTGTTATCTATTTGATTTTTGAAATTGAGAAGAGTTTGTTTGATGTATATAGGTGCTTCATTGGAGAACAAATGTTTACGATTGTTATAGCTTGTTTATGTATAATTCCCTTAAGCAGTATGAAATGTCCTTCTTTGTCCCATCTGATTAACTTTGACATATTCTTGAGTCTTGTTTTTAATCCAATCTGCCTGTCCATGTCTTTTGATTTATATTCAAGGTTATTATTGAGATGTGATTTATATTCTCAGTCATTTTGGCTTATTTATGGTTGTTAATTTGAATTGGTTTCTCCTTTGATTGACTATTCCTTTAGTGAAGTTCCTCCCTTTGCTAGTTTTCACTTTTTTAAAAAATTTAATCTTCATGGAATATTTTGTTGAGAATGTTCTATTGTGCAGGCTTTCTAGTTGTGAATTCTTTTAACTTTTGTTTATCATGGAAAGTTTTTATTTCATGTCAGTTATGAAGCTTAATCTTGCTTGGTATAGTATTCTTGGCTGGCATCCATTTTTATTCAGAGCTTGGTATAAATTATTCCAAGACCTCATAGCTTTGATAATCTGGGTTGGGAAATTGCTGAGATCAAAATTGGTTTCCCCCTAAATGTAATCTGACATTTTTCTCTCTCAGCATTTAAAATTCTATCCTTATTCTGTGTGTTTGGCATTTTCATTTTAATGGGCCTTAGTGTGGGTCTGTTGTAATTTTGTACATTTGGGGTCTTGTAAGCCTTTTGTGTTTGATTTCCTCTTTCATTCTTTAGGTTTGGGAAATTTTCTGATATTACTTCATTGAGAAAAGTTGTACATTCCTTTGGTTTATATCTCTGTGCTTCCATCTATCCTGATAAATCTTAAATTTGGTCTTTTCATGTTATCCCATATTTCTTGGAAGTTTTGTTCATGATTTCTTAACATCTTCACTCTGTGGTTAACTTTATTTTCAAGGTTATATATTTTGTTTTCATTGCCCAAGATTCTGTCTTCTAAGTGATTTAGTCTGTAGGTGATGCTTTCTATTGAATTTTTAATTTGGTTTATTGATTCCTTCATTTTGAGAATTTCTGTTTTATTTCTTCTCAGAATCTCTCTCTCTTAATGAAGTGGTCTTTCACCTCCCAAATTTGATCTCTGATTTTATTCATTACATGATCCTTTATGTCATGGATCAGTTTAACTATGTACATTCTAAACTCCTCTCTGACATTTCTTCTACCATGTTGTCAATGGATTCTATTATTGGAGCATATTGGTTTGTTTGGGGAGATTTTTTTCCTTCTTTTTCCATGTTGCTTGTGGGTCTATCCATCTAGTAGTGTGGATCTGAGGCAGTACAGTTTCTACTCTGTAGACTTATAGTGTTCTTGAAGGTTTCCTGGTTGACAAAGTGCCTATCTACTTTTCTTGGTTCATGCCATGGAGCTGCTAGGCAAGAGACCTTTCTATTCTGCCATCTTGCCAAAACCCTCTAATTTTATTTTGTTACATATAGATTTCCAGTTTTGCCCAGCACCATTTGTTGAAGAGGCTATCTTTTCTCCAGTGTATGTTTATGGAACCTTTGTCTAGTATTAGATAACTGTATTTATATGGGTTTGTCTCATGGTATTCTATTCTGTACCACATTTGTTTTAGTGTCTCCATATCTGTTTTAGTGCCAATACCATGCTGTTTTTGTTACTAAAGCTCTGTAGTATAATTTAAGATCTGGTATTGTGATGCCTCCTGCTTCACTTTTCTTGCTAAGTATTGCTTTGGCTATTCTGGATCTCTTATTTTTCCAGATGAATTTTATGATTGCTTTTTCTGTTTCTATGAAGAACATCATTGAAACCTTAATAGGAATTGCATTAAATTTATACAGCACTTTTGGTAGAATGGCCATTTGACAAAGTTAATTCTACCTATCAAAGAGCATGGGAGGTTTTTCCATCTTCTGAGGTCTTCTTCAATTTCTTTTTTTAGAGTTCTTTAGTGTTCTTTGTAGAGGTCTTTTACTTATTTTTTTTTAGATTGATTCCCAAATATTTTACTTTATTTTTTTTTGAGGCTATTGTTAGTTCTAGACATTTTCTAGTGCAGTTTTTTTTGTGTGTGTAGAGTTTTTTTGTGAGTTTTTTTTGGTGTGTGGCTTTTAAATATAGAATCATGTCATCAGTAAATTGTGATAGTTTATGTTCTTTTCCTATTCTTATCCCTTTAATTACAGACATTTTTTGAGCAAAGTCTGTACATTAAGACACAGTCATGCAATATTTATTGGTCCATCAGTGTAATTATGTGTATTGTTAATGAATAAATAGCAATATAGTTATATTTTGTTTAGTGATCAGAATAAAAGTAAATGATGGTAAATTATAGTAAGAAAATGATTTAGAAATGCAATTGTTAAAAGATTTTTATCTTCAAATTAAATAATAAATGGTGTTACCAAGGAAAAGTTCTTCATTCTCTATTTTGATTAAAAAATAGGATGGGAAAAATCATATAATTTAGAGGGTTAGATGTTAATCTTCATTGAGGCAGAATTGTTTTGATCTCTTGCTGTCTGATGTCTCTTATAATCTTATAGTTTAAAGAATTCTTTCTTCTTCTTCTTCTTCTTCTTCTTCTTCTTCTTCCTCCTCCTCCTCCTCCTCCTCCTCTTTGGTTTAGAATAATGAAAAATATTTCTGGTTAAATGACTGGACTCCAACATCTGTTGTGGAGAGTCCAAGGTGCATTAGTACTTACTGAGGTCTGATAGTTAAGACCACAGTTGTTATCATTATTTTGATAGTTCTGTAGGTTTATTTCATAAAACTGCTTTATAATATTTAAAAGAGTTGTTTTTAGAACTATTTCTTTAAAGCTAAGGAAAATAAGTTTTGTTATTGTTGGGTAGTAATCAACTAAAGTATATCTTTTGGCTTTTATGTCCTTTCTTTAGTCTCCCACTTAAAAATAAAGAATAACTTATATTTGTAATTTTGTTAATGTAATTTGGTATCTGGTTTTCATTGATGGGAAAAATCACAAAAATAAGTAAGGTGATTATCCTACCACAGGTTTTTGGTTTTCTAGCAAATAAGATTTAAAAATCATAGTCTTTAAAGGTAAGATTATGTTGGGGCATGGTGGTACACATCTGTAAGCCCAGAGACTCAGGAGACTCCCCAAGAAACACACACACAGGTCTTTTCTCCAGATATTATATTTCCTATTAATGGTTTTGGGTACCAAGGTTTTTACTAGTTAAATCAACACCTTAGTGGGCAAGAAAAATATTCAGTAAGAATAGTAGGTTCTTGGCAAAATTATGAAGTAAAACAAACATATCTTTGGACCTTTCACCCTTTCTTTTGGTGCATTTCCATTCAAATTCTTTATTCAAAATCTTTTTTTTTGGCATGCCCTTTCCTGAGCACCCCAGGCTCCCAGACTCTTTAAAACTCTCATATTCTTCAAAGAAAGTAGTAGACTCATGGCATATGCTTATCTTCAAAATGGATTTAAAAGTTCCATCCAACATAATTTCTTAACCCAGCAAGGCATATTAAGGCTCTTATGGAATGACAGTTGATGCTGAAAAATGCAAGCACCATAGGGGGAGCTTGGCCAATCCATCTGCTCTGTCCTCAATATACACTAATATAGAACCTATTAGGTCTTCTTTTATATCATAACAGGTGCGATTTGTATATTTAATAGATCTGAGATTTCACCACAGAGTGAGTTTTCTTAAACTGGAATGAGGTGGTGGCCAAATTATAGACTATAATATAGTTATTAATTTGGCTTTTACATTAATACAGAGACTATAAGTACATATTTATGTATTCATATTTAAAATAGTGCTTTAGTTAATACAGTCAAATATGATATAAATATAAATATAATGCAGAGTATGAAGTTTCATTGTACATTTAGAAAATATAAAATACATTCATACAGAATTAACCCAATAGTTTATTCCTTTAAAAAGATAAGTTTTTTTTTCTTTTTTTGTGTGGGGGCAGTGTACTGGGGATTGAACTCCAGTATAATTGTACAGGGACACTTGACCACTGAGCCACAGCCCCAGCCTTGCTTAGCACCTTGATTTTTGCTGAGGCTGGCTTTGAACTTGTGATCCTCCTGCCTCAGCCTCCCGAGCTGTTGGGATTACAGGTGTGCTCCACTGAGCCTGGCTAAAAAAGAGAGATTTTGGATTTAGTTTTAAAATTATAAATTATGTTCCTGTGGATATAGAGTTAATATTGTTATGAAGGAAACAATATTATTGAGCACTTATACACTCAGTTCTCAACTCAATGTTAAAGAATCATAAAATATGGCTTCTGAACTCTGGAGGTTTATAATTTCATTGAGGAGACAGGCCTTTCAGCTTTTAATTTATTAATTTATCAAACATTTGCTGAATGTTGATATATGTAAATTTAATTTCCTTTCTCTTTAAGAGAAGACAAGAAGCATGTAAATAAATAGTAAGAAACAAGTGTGCAAGTGGTAAACTAGCATAATGGAAGTTCAAATAAAATGTTATGCATTTGGGGGCCACATGCATAAAAAGAAAGGTGTCAATAAAGTAACACAGACTAAATGCCAATGAATACGTTTAATAAAACAGAGCTTAGTTGAAAAAGAAAGTGGAGACTGTGATAGTGGGTACTCCAGGAGAGATCTGTAAACATGTGGTTCCTCATATTGAAATGGTTATACAATCTTCTGCCTTTTCATAAATTAACATTTTCCAGAGACTTTTTAAAAATTTTATGTGGGTATGTAGAAATATACAATTATATAATTATTCAAAGAAAAAATATTTAGTAATAATTACATGTTAAACATTTTCCTATGGGCTGAATGTTGAATATATTTGATTCATTTTATATTTACTAGATATTCCTTATCTCCATTTTTATAGAATTTTGTTAGAGTGAGTTTTATCCTAAAGTATTTGAATGTGGGTTAGTAAGAATACCTTATAAGAATCAATAAGTCAATACTTATACAGAGATATAATCTTTTAAAAAAGAGATTAGGTGACTTCAAAACCGAAAGACATTTATTAAAACTGTTTTGAATGTTAAAATTGTTAATGAAAAAGAGGAATGGTCAGCAGCCAGGAGAGCATGGACAAAGAAAGGTTACTGAGGAGAAGGATGAGTGCATTCCTATGTCCGGGGTGGAGAACTGAGCCCTTGCCCTAACGACGTGCATGGATGTAGTTGGAGTAACTTTACTTTATACAATCAGTTATTTGAATCCTAACTGATTAGCTCATCTCGGTTTGATAATATCACAAAATGGCCTTTTAATTACAATTTGGCTCTCCAAAACACACTGGTGGTGCATTGGAGAAGGGTTCGTATCCTCGCAGCCATATGTTATAACTTAACAAATCCCGGTGAACAAGCAAAATAATACTTTTTTTTTACAACAATGTAGAAAAAGAGCTGTTAATTTTCTAATTGTTTAAACTGCAATAATAGCGATTTGTGGATGATTTCCATGCCTCCTTTTGTATCAGAAGGCAGGTTGAAGAGAATTCTCTCAGAACTGGAGAAGAAGGCAGTTAGTGTAGTATTTTGCTTAACTTCCATTATAATTTTAAACCACAGATGCCTCCTGTATTACAAAACATCTTTACAATTTCAAAACTTTAAAGGGAGAAAGATAGTGTCTTTGCGACTTGCTGGCGATATTACTGTACATGGCTTTGGTAAGCCCTGGGGCATGGGAATTGGCCAGACATTCTAGAGCTGTTTTTCATTTTAAGTGACTTAAACATTTCAGATATTAGTGTAAAGCAAATCTCACCCCCAGCATTCCCCAAACAATAATTTTCCCAAAATGACAGAAATTAAAATTGTAATTAAAATATGAACCTAAAATTTCAGGTGTGATGAAATTTGAATTGTTATCCACTTTCTAGAATCCTGTAGGTCACTATATTTATAATGTATTCATCCAGATAAAAATTTATTTTTTTCTTTACCTGTTTTTTTATAATTATTGAGTTTGACAAATAAAATTGTATGTATTTCAAATGTAAAATGTGTTGATTTAAAATACATTGTGAAATGACAACCACAATCAAATTCATTAGCACATCCATTACCTCACAGTTACCTTTTTATTCCCTGCTACTCTCTCAGAAAATTTCTTTTCTTTTTTTTTTTTTAACATTTAAACATATATTTTATTTATTTATTTATTTATTTATTTATTTATTTATTTTATTGTTGGCTGTTCAAAACATTACATAGTTCTTGATATATCATATTTCACACTTTGATTCAAGTGGGTTATGAGCTCCCATTTTTACCCCATATACAGATTGCAGAATCACATCAGTTACACATCCATTGATTTACATATTGCCATACTAGTGTCTGTTGTGTTCTGCTGCCTTTCCTATCCTCTACTATCCCCCCTCCCCTCCCCTCCCCTCCCCACTTCTCTCTCTGCCCCCTCTACTGGCATTCATTTGTCCCCCTTGTATTATTTTTCCCTTTCCCCTCACTTCCTCTTGTAT
>NW_026000037.1:49100509-49124842 GCF_001458135.2 Marmota marmota marmota
TGGGGGTCGGCTCTGCCCCTCAGCAGGCCGCTGGGCCTGCTCTGTGGTTGGTCACAGTTCCCTCTACCCTGCCAGCGCAGGGGGAGGGGGCGGCTCTGCCTCTCAGCAGGCCGCTGCTCCTCTTCTGCCGGTGGGTCGCAGGCCCGCCTACCTTGCAGGAGTGATTGGAAGCTCTGTCCCACCACCTCAGAAAATTTCAAGCATATAATGTAGTACCTATATTCAGCATGCTGAACATTACATCCTCAGAATTTATTCATTTAATAACTGAAGTGTGTACTCTTTGATCAACGTCTTTCCATTTCCTCCAGCTCCAGCCTCTGGCAACCATCATTCTCCTCTCTGTTTTTATGAGTCTTAATTTGTTTTTAAAAAGTATTCTACATGTAAATAAATGTATTTGTCTTTCTCTACCTGGCTTATTTCACTTGGCCTACTGCCCTCCAGTTCATCCATGTGTTGCAAGTGGCAGGATTTCCTTTTTCATGGTTAAACAATATTGTCTGTAGGTACCTCATTTTCCTTATCTATTGATATATCTATGGACACTTAGTTTTTTTCCATATTTTGGCTGTTGTGAATAATGCTATAATAAACATGGAAATTCACATACCAAAATTGTATATCTTAGAAGCTCAAGTATAAGAGACTTTTGGCATATTGACAAAAGTAATGCCAATCTCTTGAGAGACAGCTGACTTTCCCCTGTAACAATCCCTTTTCTTTGTGTACTCACTTCACTTACATTCTCTTGTAATTTTGTTGAGAACACAGGATTTTAAGATATATCATCTATTACATCTGACCAGATTTCATAGCTGCTTAGTGTAAATAAATTAAAATTATTGGGTCAGAGAAACATATTTTTGAATTTAGAAGTCGATCCTAAAAGATCTCACGAGGGTTCAGACCCCTTAACACCCATAAAACTTGCCTGTATAACTTATAAGTTTGTGCGATCATTTATATACAAGATTTTCCCCCCAAACATAACTTTATTCAGATAAATTTAACTAAGGTCAAAGACTACAGTGTTAATATAGAAACATTATAAAATTGTTAAATGAATGAAATTCAGAAACTAGTTTTTAAAAAACGATTAGAGCCTTCTGTTTCTGTGCATACCTCTTTAAAGAAAAGAGTTCACATTAGAACTAACAAAGAAGGTAAGGTTCAAGGATTTAAGTGGAGAAACAAGGAGACATAACAAACTGTCTTATTTGAGGCTAACGGTCAGAATACAGATCCTTGTTTCATTTATGTTCTGTGAAAGAAGCAGGTTTGATGTGAGTTTGGTAGTTCACCTAATTGATATAAATAGGGATGAAATCTGATTTTAAATTTTAAAGGTAACCATTAGTCAACAAAAACTGCAGAGGTTCTCTTTGGAAGAAATATTAACACATTTCCTTTTGTAATTATTATTTTAGTTTAAAATTACTGCTGGATGTTAATGATATTGAGATAGATTATTTTAAAAATCTATTTGCCAACACTGAATAATTTTTTATATCTTTGTGTCCTGTAGTCAAAGTCATTATGATCTTAGGCTAAATTTCAATGTTTTTGAAATTTTTTTATGAATCTATACATGAAATATACTGAATGTAAAATCGTAACTTAGGAAAAACATTTATGTCTGTGAATATGATGTAGTAATTACTTTTTGTCCTCAAAGTAATAACAATAAGATATCTGAAGACTGAATAAATATTATGACTTTAAAATACAGAGAAATAGGGAATCCTAAGGTCAATTAAATAGAACAAAGATTTTTTTGTCTTTCTTCCTTCAATTCTATGTTTCTGAAGTTTTTTGCCCCATTCCACAGACTGAAGCTGATTTTACTGAACTTGTAATAAATATTTATTTTGAATATTATCAAGAATATAAATAATAACAAATGTTGGTGAGGATGTGGGAGAAATGGTACTCTCATTGTTGGTGGAACTGCAAATTAGTGAAACCACCTGGAAAGCAGTATGGAGATTCCTTAAAAAGCTAGGAAAGGAGCTACCATATGACACAGCTATCCCACTTCTTGGTACATATCCCCCAATCTTAAAATCAGCACACTACAATAACACAGCCACATCAATGTTTATAGCAGCACAATTCACAACAGCCAAGCTATAGAAGAAACTTAGCTGCCCTTCAACAGATAATGATTGGATAAAGAAAATATTATGGAGTAATACTCAGCCATAAAGAAGAATGACTTTATGGCATTTGCTGGTAAATAGATCAAACTAGAGACTATCATGTTAAGTGAAATAAACCCCAAAAGTTAAAGGTTGAATGTTTTCTCTGATATGCAGTAGCTAATACAAAATAAGACGAGGAGAATAAAAAATAGAAGAAAGCGCAGTGGAGGAGATGAAGGGGATTGAAGGGTGGGAGGTGAGATGGGATAAGAAAAGAAAAGTGGAATGGATCTGACATAATTTTTCTGTGTACATATATGAATATACCACAGTGAATCTTTCCATCATGTATATCTACAAGACACTAATTAAAAAAAACTATAAGTGAATAGCAGAAAAATCAGTAGAGGGGAGGGAAAGGGGAAGTACTGGTGACTGAATTAGAGCAAATTATCTTCCATGCTTTTATAATTTTGTCAAAATGAATCCTAATGTTATGTATAACTAAAAAACAATAAGAAGAAAAAAGTGATGACCCATATACTGATTCAATGCATATTTTCAAAAACATGCTGAGTTCTGAGAATTATATTAGATGCAGTAGGGGGAAATAAAAATGAAGCATACATAGATTATGTCTTAAGGATCTTTATAATTGAAAATGAGAGATAAGATTAAACCTCAGAGAAAGTGCAAATGTTTCAGAAAGGTCAGAAAGTTAAAATTGAAGATTAAAGAGCTATGAGAGAGGGAGGTAAGACCAAAAACATGTAATGAAGGGAAAGTTTCATGGAAGATATGTTTTGTTATACTTTGATTATAGATAGGATTTAGACCTATGGAAACAAGTTAGAAAGGCATTCATTACAAAAATGATGATAACAACATTTGTGAAGTAATTCTAGTCTAGCATTGTGTGAGTTAAGTATTTTTTTTTATTCAACTAATTTTAAAGGAACATTATCTCTGCTTTACTGGTAGGGACTTGAAGTCCATAGAAGTTTGGTAACTTGTAAAACATCTCACATATAATAGATGGCAGAACCAAGATGTTGATAAGATCCATATGTAATAATATACACAAAGCTAGGAGCCTAAAGCACAAAATCTTTTTGGGGAATAGTGAGCTATTTGGTTAGATGGGTTACAAGATAAATAAGGGGGAATAGTAGATAATGAGAGGTCTGTCAGAATTAGCTATGGGGGGTCATCAAATACTAGGACAGGACATTCATAGAGAGTTTCTGACCAGGTAGTGACAGTAGCTTCAGACAAGCTGAAAATAAGATTTTTTAAAAAGGTTGCTTGTTTAGTAACTAAATGGTGTCATTAATGCAGCATTAATACATTTAGTCATTTCTCTATGCCAGGATTATGAGGCAAATGCTGCCAAAGTGGACAATGAGGGCAGAGAAATGGCCACTAGATGCAGTAAAGGGAAGAAACTGGTTGTCTTCCAACATGTGCTTTCTCTCCTACTTCTAACTTTCTAACTTTTTAAATCATCCATTGATTATTTTCTCAACAGTGAAGATGAAAATAATAAAATAATGATTATCACATATTGAGCTTATATGTGCTAGACTGTATTGATTGCTTTATGTATATTTTATTTAACACTCAAAATAACTATGAAGTAAACAACACTAACTATTTTAGAAATGAGGATACTGAGGTTAGAAACTCAAGTAAATTGCTCATGAATACTAATGGATAAATTCAAGATTTAATGTTTGTCTTTGACAATTAAACTTCAAAGCCATTATAGTATAAAAGTTGTGTTTTAAGGCTGAGTTAAAAAAAAAACACAAATATTCTACTCTACCATGTCTGGAGTGTCTACACTGCCATCCTGAGATCCTAGAAATTCCTTCTTAATCATGTATATACCTCTATTTATACCTCTATATTCTGTGCTTATTTTATATAGATCTTTTTCTTTTGGTTACTCTAACAAGTCAACTCATCTTAAAATGATTATAGCAGACATTTATTCAGTATTTGTACCAGGAATTACTTACCTAAATGTGTTATTAATTTCATTAACCCTTATAACAACCATACTAGGGCTATCATTTTACATATGAGGAAACGAGGCTGAGTACCTACAAAGACAAACTCAGGATTTGAACTTGGTAGCCTGCCTCCATAGCCTGTTTTTCACTACAGACCTTGTGAGTGCTTTATCCAGATAAAGGGTAATTTTTGAGGTATATTTACTTTTTTTCTTTCCAGTGTTTTTTTCTGTTATAATCATATTTACTTATGATCTGTGACCCTGTCACATTAGAATTAAAGAAAAAAGAAAAACCTGTCTTCCGTTTTCCCTATCATCTAAGTACAGTAGTCCTCCCTTATTTATGGTTTTACTTTACATGGTTTTAGTTGCCCCTGGTCAACCATGGTCTAAAAATCTTAAACGGAAACTTTCAGTGGTAAAACAGAATCGAATCCTGCCATTTGTGGCCACATGGATAGGACTGGAGAGCGTTATGTTAAGTGAAATATGCTAAACACACAAAGACAAGGACCACCTGTTCTCAGTCATTTGTAGAAACCAGTAAGTCAACCATGTAAAGAAATGGAATGGAATAGTGGTCCCTAGAGACAGGGGAGTGTAGGGGAGAGCAGGGACAGAAAGAAATTAAACAAGAGCACAAAAAGAGTAGAGGAATCACTCCTGGTTCTTTTTTTTTTTTTTTGGCACAGTAGAGTAGCTATTGGGCCAAATAACTATGATATATTTCAAAATTATGAGAAGAGTATGAAATTTACAACTCCTAGAAATGACTAACGGTTGAAGAGATGGAAATGATTATTACCCTGATCTGGTGTATAATGTATTGAATTACTAAAATGTACCCCATATTATTTTTTTCAAAGAATAACTTTTATTTAAAAATGGAAAATTTTGAAAATAGACCATATTTACATAAATTTTATTACGGTATGTTGTTATAATTCTTCTATTTTACTATTTATTGTTAAAACCTTACTTTCCTAACATAAATTAAACTTTATCATATGTATGTAAGAACAGAAAAAATACATATAAAAATATATATGTATTTCAATACTTGTACCAGGCATTACATATATGTATATTTTCATATGTGTGTGTGTGTGTGTGTGTGTGTGTACTATCTGTGATTTCAGGCATCTAGTGAGGATCCTGGAACATGTTTGAAGATAAGAGTGTCTAGTATTGCAAGGTTGCATTTTATAAAAGCTATCAGAAAACTTCACTTAAAGAATTATTATTTTTTTAAAAAATAATGAGAGATTTTAAAGAATAAACATTGTGAATTTTTATTTATCTTCTCATTTACTAGTACTGGAATGGTGCTTAGAATAAATTTGTACATGAAAATATATTACCTTTACACATGATATTTTGGATTAAGTCTCCTGAGTGTTTCCTTGGCTGCAGGCATATCTGATAGCCATTTGGAAGGTTTCCTAGGGCTCTTTCTGTTTCAATAAGTAAAACGCCATTGATCTGGGTGAGTGACTCCCCTCTCTAGGTTTCTTCATTCCATAGATATCACAGAGAAAAAAAGTGTAGACTAGATCTTATTTTTTTATTGGTTTTTACTTGGTTTCTTTTGCAATCTTTTAGTAACCAGTTCAAAAGTTTGTTGTTTGGGTTTACACTCCTGGGTATATTCCCAAGGAACCAGTGTTATTATTTCCTAGTCTGTAAGCATAGCACAAGGAAGGCTTATTTAGTGTAAATTTTTGTTGTTCTTAGAAAACTTAAAAAGATAACTCTATTTCATGTACTTTCCTTTTTTCTTAAAGTATGCCTTTTTCAAACTTTTATATTTAAACCATTATCCTACACAAAGACTATATGATAATCCAGTTTGACAAAACAGTGAGGCAAAAGATATTTCTGCTCAAGATTGTAAATAGATATAACCCTTGGAGAGAGAAATTTGTACTTTTTATCTGAAACCTCAAAATGTTCATATCTGTCCAGTACAGAAAGTATTGAAAAGATTATATCCTTTGATCTAGTAAACTCACTTATTGGAATTTATCCTTAGAAAATTGAGGGTATGTATAAAACCATGTGCCCAAAGATGCTTATTATATTGTTATTTTATAGTATTGAAATGAAAAAAAAGTCTACAAATAGAGGAATGATTAAATTAAAAATGTTATTCTCTGGAATACCATCTAGCCATTAAATATTGTATTGCAGAAAAATTCTGACTTACAGAAATATTTATAACATAATACTTGGCAGAGTTTATTTAATATAATTGTAAGTGCATACTAATTAAAAACTGAAAGCAAAATATCAATAATATTTATCTTTGTTCAATGATCTTCTGTATGTTTATACAAATACTTTTGTAATTGGTATAAAAAGCCAAATGCAAAGTCAGTATTGTCCAGCAAATAGTTACATATTTTATTTTCTTCTAGTGTATGACCTACTTTTTGATTTTGCTAGGGGAACTAGTAGAATGATTATGAAATTAGAAAATATGGGATTTGTTAAAAACTTGAATCCGGTGTTGCCATTACTGTGATGAATAAAATACCATCTCTTGTTTAGACAGGTAAAGCTTGTGTGTTTAAAGGCCTGAACATTTCATTGAACTAATCCTTTGTACTCTGATACCCACAATATACCAGGTAGCAGTGATTATTTATAATAATAATTAGAATTTTAATAGGAATGGTCAGTTTTGTCACCATCTATTAGGTCTTCTTTCCTGATTTTTTTTGCTATGCAATATATGTACTTGCTGACCTATGTCTTCAAGTTCAACCATATTCCTTATACAATGGAAAATAAAACTGTGCTTCCCCTTGTCCTGCTTGTGAGAACCACTTTAGATCAAACCACAATGCCTAATTAGACAATTTTTTCATATAATACTAAAATTGGCTTAAGAGCTGAGCTAATTTGTCAAAAATAGTCATAATTAGCTTTATCCCAGTATAAATAAAGTGTGAAAATAAATAATCAATCACATACATCATGTGCAAGGTACATAAAGAATGATTTTTAAAAGTTTGGATACTCTAAAAAGTAGATTTGAATATTTTTATAAAACCAGATCAGAGATATAAGTAAAACATTAGAAAGACTGAAATTTAAGGCAGAATTTTTAGTGGTAAGTAAAAGCTCATGAGAAATGGGTATTTGTTCAACTATCAAAATACTTCTCAGAAACTAGTTTCTGTTTTGATAAGAAAAGCTTAAAGTCTGTAGATATATATCTATAAGATCAGTCAAATCAGGGATATTTTAGAAATTCAATATTTTGCCTATTTTTTCAGTGTATATTTTACATAGTTGATATTGTACTCCATACACACACACACACACACACACACACACACACACACACACTTGATTTTCATTTATTATTTTGTTATGAAGTATATTTTACTTTGGTAGTAATATCTTTTATTTATAATATTCAGTGTCCCATGGAATTGTACTTTTTAATACACCATAGTTAATTAATCTTTCTCTTCTGAATAATATAATACTGGGCTGGGGGTATAACTCAATGGTAGAGGACTTGTCTAGCATGCCCAAGGTCCTAGGTTCAATCCCTAGGACTGCCAAATAAACAAAAGCATATCCTGAATAATATAGCACTAAACATCTTTGTGCATATATTTAATCTGCAGTATTACCTTTAGACAAATCTTCCAAACTGGAACTCTGAGGCAAAGGATTGTATATTTTTAAGAATCTTGATAGACTTTGCCAACTTCCTTTGAAAATTTAAATTAATTTACACTTTTTCATTCCTTTTTTTTTTCCTGTACTGGGGTTTGAACCCAAGGGTGCTCTACCACTGAGCTACACTTCCCTGGCCCTTTTTATTTAGTTTTCTTTGAGACAGGGTCTTACTAAGGTTCCAAAACTGGCCTTCAGCTTTTGATCCTCCTGCCTAAGCATCCTGAGTTGCTGGAATTACAGGAGTTCACCATTGTGTGCCTGGGCCTCTCCTGTGCCCTGTTCGGGTGCCATCTGCCATGGCTATCTCACCTCTGCTTTCAGTCCTGTCCATTAATTCAGGGAAAGATACTGCATGAGGGGCCATGGGGGATGAAGAAAAGACAGACAGACACACATAAAGAGAAAAAGGTGGGGCAAGGTGGGCAGCCAAACTCTGATGGAATTTGACTGACCCATAGCTAACTCAGCATGTTTAGTATATGGTTTCATCCAAAGGTTATTTTGGGGAAAGTTTTAGCAAAGCAGGCAATCTGAAGGACACTGGACTGGAGAGACATTAGGGTTATATTGATATGTTCAGAATTCCTATTCCTGGAGTTGGTGTCTGAACTCAAGGCCTCAACTACCAACTCTGATCCTTTGCAGAGTTTCCTCAGCCAGTGTCACCATAGCAACTGGGCCATCTTGACCTGCAACTTGACACAGGCAGTTCCCAGTGCAATGCAGGCATAAGGGCATCAGGCCATAATTTAAATCATTGCTTTCCACAATCATGTCTGGCCTAATTTATACTTCTAAAAGCATTAGTATATAAAATAAAATGATTACTTTTTTCAGACAATATCTCAGATAATTTCTGTAGTAGACTACTTTTATATGAAATAAAGGTTAAATGCTTTATGACAAAATAAACTTTCATATAGAAATCTTGTGAGTTTTTTTTCCTGAATAATTTACTATTTCTCAATCTAACAAAACATAGGAACAACATTAGAGTGAATGGCATTTTAATCACTGAAGATACAGTATATTTTTACAAAAATAAAATTATAAGACCATGATTTATATTGGAGAAAACTTTGAAACTAGAAAACAGGAATTCTGAATTATAGTCTTGGCACTGCTACTGACTGACCTTGGGCATGAAAATCAAGAGCTAAATGTGATAATTCTGATATCCTTGCTGTTTTTAAGATATTGATCCTTGGGCTGGGATTGTGGCTCAGTGGTAAAGCTCATGCCTAGCACATACGAGGCTCTGGGTTTGATCCTCGGCACCACATAAAAATAACATAAAGGTCATTGTGTACACCTACAACTAAAATAAATGTTTAAAAAAAGATATTGATCCTTTTTGGGATATTGGACATTCAGCAAATCAGTAAATAAAATCCCTCTGGATTTGTGCTTTGTGCTCTGTTCTGGCCTGAATGTTTACTCCTTCCCCATTCATATGTTGAGAACCAATCATAAATATAATGATGGGTCACCAAAATCATGGCTCTTCCCTCTAGAATGGGATCAGTACACTTGTAAAAGAGGCCCCAGAGAGTTGTGTTGCCTCTTTTTCCTACCATGTGAAGTTATTGTGAGAAAAAATCCTAACTAGTCCCCGAATCAGCCAGCACCTATCTTGATCTTGGGCTTCCCAGCCTCCAGAACTGTGAGAAATGAATCTCTGTTGTTTATAGCCACCATTTCTATAATTTTGTTATTTCAGCCCAAATGGACTGAAACACATCCTTTTGGATCTCTCTTCATTCAGTACAAGGGGATTCTTCTGCAAAGTTGTCTACTCTTCATCCCTTCTATCAAATATATGTTGGATAGACCTCTCAGGGAAGGTTAGAGGCACCGTGCTTCCCTATCATCAACATTAAGAACATCAGTATGAGTAGCATATTGTCTGAATAAATTTTTTAAACAGAGCAATAGCTGTCTAAAAAATAGGGTTCTTACAGTTTTAATTGCCTTATGTTAAATTGTTATTAAGTGGGTCTAATAATGTATTATAAATACATAATTTTTGATTAAAATATTTTATCAACTAGATAATAGATTAAGAGCTTCTACGCACTCCAGGTTTGATGGGTTTATTGAACACAACAATAAGTGTATTGGCAAGAAAACACTGAGGAAATTAGGTAATATATACTAGTTAGTATCATTAAGAGAATGATAAAACCCAAGTTTGTACCTATGTTCTGACAAAATATCTGAAAAAAGTTCAGTTTTGTTACTTCTCATTTATTTATTCATTCAACAACTTTGTTCAAGATATGCATACTAGAGAGGACACAGAAGGAATGTAAACCAAATGTTCCTCCTCAAGTCTTTCCATCTAATTTATAAAAAGGACACATATGCACTTGAAATGGATAAGTAACAAAACCCAGAGGATCTGATGAAAGCATGCTGATTGTAAATGAGATATGTGATAGCATAGGAGATTAGGAATGAAATTTGACATTTCTCTTTGTCTCATTTCTCATATCAGTCTTGAAATTCTATTCTTGCTTACCAAAACATATATCTGGAATCTATGAATTTCTCTTTCTGCCTGCTGCCACCCCTTTGATTTAGACCCTCATCCTTACTCTTAACTTACTCTAGTTTTGTTTTACTCAATTGATTGGCTAATTGATTGGCCACAGTGTATTCAGGATAATCTAAAATTACAAAATTGATTATGTTGGTGGATTTTCATTCGCCTGAGAATAAAGCTCAAAATATTAGTGTCTCCTGAGGCTTCCTGTAATTGGTCCTTGGCTTCTCATCTCTCCCATCTGTTCATACACTTTATGGCCTAACCATGTATTTATCATTTCTTGAATGTGCCTTGCTCAGGATCTTCTCAATTTTAACAGTACTTGCCTGGGAATATCCTTTTTGATCCCTAGATTAGGGTAGGATGACCTACTATTGCTCTCATTTCTTCTTTTTATTCTTCTATCATAACAAAACATAGTTATTTATTTATTTGCTTTTTGTGAAGATGAGTTTTATATTGTTTCTTGAGGAGTCCCCAGCACCTATCCCTAGCATCCATGAAGTATCTGACTGTAGATGATGTTTAATATTTTCTATACAAAAAGAATGAACATAGTTTGCCTATGGTTTTTCATCCAAATGTGTCATATATACAATACAGTCAAAATACCAAGTCCTATGTCTGAACTTATGCAGATAGAGGCAGTACTTTCTCGAAAACATGTGTGGATCAGGCTACTAAAGAAACCTAATTTCTTAATGCTCATTTTAACTAGTCTGCATGATTATACATATTGTGCTCATCAAATATGAGTGGGAGAAGGGAAATTTACTGATTTATTATTTGTCTACATTTATCTAAAACATTTTCTGTATAGCACATTTTTGCTATCATCAGATTTCAATTGGTTTATTTCACAGGTATATAAATAAACAAAAACTTACAATCTCTGGGTGTTTTTTTCCATAGAGTCATTAATTCAGACTGTATATAATTTGAGAGCTGTTTTGGGATAAGAAGTTGTAGTTCATGTAGTAATTTTGATTTTATTTAAATTGATTTGAACCTTTTTTGGTTTTATTTCTAAAATACAGCCTTTTGTCACATGGTAACAGGAAAGCATTTCTAATTATACCTTCAGAATATTGGTTCTTTATTATCAGACTACTATGCCAATCTTAAAATTTCCCGAATTTGCTGTGTTGTGGTAAAAGAAAGCATTATTAGAACCTTGATATTAAAAAAAAAAGAACCTTGATATTATAAACAATGACAATTCATAATAAAATTCCCAATGACTTTTATATAGGTTTCATTCCTTGATTTCATCAAGCAGTTTTAGAATTTGGTAATAGCATGTTATATTTTGTATATTAAGCTTTTTAGAAAAAAGTTTAAATAAAAACATAAAAAGTATTTTTGTTTGAAGCATGTTGGCTGGAAGAATATGAAATGAAAATGAGGTTCTTGAAATACAAAAAGTGAATAAACATTTATCTATTTATGATTATATACAACCATCAAAGATTGTCAGAATAAAAATTCTTCAATTTTAGGCTCTTCTAATTTTGATGGATTGGATGTGTGTTAATATACATGGTTTGGAGGGAAGATTCCTTTAAAAGGAAGCACAGTTTTACTTGCTAAATCATTATGTTGAAGCTTAGTCATGTATGGACAAAGCCACCTAATAATTAAGAATTGACATTTTAACATGGTATTTGTAACAGACATATTGGATACTTAATTAAACAGAGCATTGCTTATTTTTAAAAGACTGATGAAAAAAAATCAAACTCTTCTTGGCAAGTGAAATCTGTATAGTAGCAGAAGTGGGAAACCTGAAGGATGTGACTGATTCTCTGGATGATGCAGAATTGCTCTAAGCAGTAAGCTTACTGTTTTCAGACAGCATTAGCAGCATCAGCAAACACAACTGTGTCGGCCTTTCTTAGTACAGGGTGTAACTGCGCAGGGGAGACGATAAACAGTGTATGAGATTTGATTTATTGATGTTGGCTTAAACAGATACTGATGGACAGATCTGCCGTTTGATATTTTCTTCTCTAGCCCCGAAGATGCTGAGAGAGATGGCTCTAGTTATCTTTTGTAAGACAGGAAATGCAATCTTTTAGGGGTTTCTGGAAATAGAAAGGTCATGCATTCTGGAACCTGTGAGCCTTTCCAATCTCTAAGTCACCAGGTATGACCTTGTGAATTATGATGATAGTATTTGAATGTAGGGTTATTGTTTTTCTATTCTTAGTAATTTAGAATTTATTACTCAACATAATTGTTAATTATCAGATTTTCCTTTGGGTATTTAAACAAGTAAAATCTATAGTAATGAACAGCAGCCGAATAACATGAATTGTAGAAGTATGGTGTGTGTGTGTGTGTGTGTGTGTGTGAAAGAGAGAGAAAGAGAGAGGGAGAATGTGTATATTAATGGTTACTTTGGTCTCTAGGGGAAATGGGCAGTAAAGGAAGAGATTATTTGTATGATTAAAAGCAAGGGTTTGAGCTCTTTAGGTTTTTCCAGATTAAATCTGATTAGAGTCAAATTGCATGTTTTGTTTCAAGTGATAAAAATAGCATAAATTGATCAAACTGATAAGAATATCAGCAGCAGCTTACATATGGTGATATATTATAAAATTCTTGTTATATAGAATTTCTTAAGTATAGAAATTAATGCTGCTTCTATTGTAATGTGCAGCACAGAAATAAAAGTTTGCTGGCTAGAGTTGTGCTTCTTGCCTCTGGACTATAAGCTAATTCCTTGAAATTTATATTAAAATATCTGAAATATTTTAAAAAGACATAGGTTTTAACCATTTCTCAGATCTATTGAAGTTCTGATGCTTTGTTGCTTTTAATATTGATCTCTGCTAAGGCATTACTTATAGCTGAAGGCAGACTATAAATCTGTTTAATTAATTGATTTCAACAAAGAAAGCTTGTAACATTTAAGCTTATTGAAGAAATTTTGGCCCAGAGAGGTTCAGCATTTGCTTACTTTCATTTTCAAACTGGAAAAAACGTGACTTCATTAAACATGTTAAGTACAAAGAGTAGAGAATCTTCACAGCATGGATTTATATACATATTTTGTCTTGAAACTCTGCTATTTATTTCAAACTATTTTGTTAAAATAGATTTAACTTTGATTTGTTGCAACCTATCCTCAAAATTATATTCTTGAGTAAGAAACTACCTGTGCTTGACATTCCAATTTTGAAAGAACTACATTTGATTTTTAAAATATTGTACATTTCTTTCTCAGCGTTAGATAACTTTTTAGATATGCCATGTTAAATGATTGGGAGGAGATAAAAAATGTTGCAGTTTCTCAGTAGAAATATGGTGTTGCCTTTGTGATTCTGTAGCATATTATTATTTAATCCCTCATCAGGGTAAGATGGCGTAGTATTAAATAAAATGAGTGGTACTTAAAGTCAAACAGTGAATTGATTCAGTTAAGGGCTAAGTTTCTCCTTTTTAATTAAAAACACATTGAAAAAATTCTGCCTACTGATATTGGCTATAATTTATATGTTATCCAGGCTACTTAGCCAGCTTATATTCTTATTAGTAGGGAAGATTGCCATATTCTTAAGCTTGATTAATTTTGGAATGATTTGAATATACCTTTTAGTTGCTACAAAACCTGTTTAATCTGTTAGAATTTATTTCCAGTATTTGCATGTATTAGTCACTATGAGTACATTCTGTTTCTTGGCATTGCTTTGGGATTCCTCTAGGCATTGGTTTCACAGCATTCTGCTATTTTCCCTTGTATTTATGAACTTTTAAAAGAATCAAACCATAAAGATTTTTGTTAATGTTCTTTTAATAACACTTAAATGAGAATATATCAATAATTTTGCAAGGAGAAAAATCACTATCTTAGAATTGTAATTTCTGTTACAAATCAGAGAGAAATTTCTCTCTGTTACTATGTCAAAAGACATTAAAAGTAAAGTCTGGTTAAAATGTAGCAGACATTTAAATGTAATGCCAACCTTTCTTCCTGTGCAGCAAGAAGATCTTGACCTTTTCAATGAGGAAATTGGTTGTAAACCTGCCTAGTAATGATTGGTCATCTTCTTTTCACAAAAGTGCCTCTGTACTAATTTACACATGCTTTTCATCATACATCTTAAAATTTCTAAAGATAAGTTGTTCATAAGCATTTGTTCATGTACTTATTCATTCAGCAAACAATGTGAGAAAACCAATCATTTGCATGGTACTGTGTTTAGGGTTGTGACAAATATAAAAAAGAAAAAAGTCATTTCTTGCTTTCAAGATTATGAAAAAATATCTACAATAAACTATGCGCACATTTTGAATTGACTTCAAAGGTATATGCTACATAAATTTTAACTTTAGTGTATAAACTGATGAATCCTAGGATGAGTTATACATAACTCTTTCCCATATGAATGTATTGGTATTAAAAATAAAATTTTGGGTCAAACTTTATAATTATGCATTCTATGATGGCACTGACAACTGCATCAAATTCTTTTAGTATGCATAATTTGTTATAACAGGGAACTAAAATTATAAATTGATAAAATAGCTTTATGTGTTACCGAGCCTATTAACAGAAGCAGGGATCCCTGGAATCAGCTTAAAAATAGGGATGTGACCAATTTACTCTATTTTTAGGCTAGGTGTGGGCAATTAAGTTAAGTATGAGTATTATGGATGATGGTTTTGACAGATAGGGATAACATTTTGGAAATAAAGAGTAGTAAGTGTGGGAGTACCTGATGTTAACTAGGTCATTTGGGGAGTCCTTTGAATAAAATGGATCTGAATGTCTATGTCATGTTGAAATTCTGTGATTCATCATATGATGGAAGTGCTGGGGGAATAGGTCACTTTAGGCTCTAAGAAAAGGGATTGGGAGAAACTAGAGTGATGCTGGATGGTGGTCAGTTGGGCTTCACTCTATTCTTTCATATCAGTATACCTGCTGAAAATAGCAGGAAGGTGGGTCAAAGCAGACAAAAAAACCTTGTTTCCTCAGAATCCCAAACTGGGCATGCTGCCTAATAGTGCCTCCAAAGTGCCTGTTTTGTTGTGTTAGAGCAAGAGAGAATTGACTTGTACATTTTCCTGGTTTGTAACAACTGGTTGCAGGAAGAAGCTGTCTAATATGGTGGTTAGGTAGCAAAACAAGTTACTATCTATATGATCTTGAATCTCGTATATACCTACATCGAAGAGATGTTGTGAAGATTAAATGTATTAGTGCACTACTAAGTATTTGTACTAGTATGTGGCATATATCAGGCACATTGTTGTTACTATTATTTGTTGATGAGATTTATTATATATTCTAAAAGCCAGGATGGGTTGTTGGCTAGTCTTTGTAACAGTAATTGTGCATATTTTTGTTCCCTTTCCCTTACTCTCCAAATAAGAAATTTGGCCAAAAACATATTCTACGCTGAAATAAAGATGGTAATAAAAATGCAAAGAACAACATGCTACATTTGATTAAATTCTAACATTTCTTGACAATCAGAATTTAGAACTGAAAAATTTTGTGTTTAAGTATTCTTGCATCTGCTCACTAGGTTGATTTAAACTCTACAGTAGTCTTGCCTTATGTCAGGTTCCACTTTTCATGGTTTTAGTTACCTGTAGTCACTTTCATTCTGAAAACATTAAGTGGGAAAATTCCAGAAGTAAACAAATCATATTTATTAAATAACATTATAGTATATTGTTATAATTATTCTATTTTGTTACTAACATTATTGTTAATCTCTTATTATGTCTCATTTATAAAGTTACAATAGGTATGGATGTGTAGGAGAATGCATAGTATATATGGAGTTTGGTACTAGTCATAATTTCAGGCTTCTTCTGGGGATCTTCAAGTATATCTGAATGGATAAGGGGGAACTACTGCACTGGATTCTATGTGTGCAGATCCTTTGCTTTCCAATGTTATGCCAACAACTTCATTCATGAAAGAATGAGTACTAGGCCTTTAGGTACATTTAACAGCAATTCTAAATCTTTCTTGGTTACAATTTAAGTTTAAAATTAAGAGATTAAAAAAGATTTACAGAAAATAATAGGGGCAAATTTATATAGTTTAGGTTTAGTAAGCTTAGAGTTATTTTTATAGTTTTAAAAATATCTAGGTCAAAATTTTACTGAAAATAAAACAAAACTTGTTTTAGTAGTTTTATTTATTAATAAAAATATTTAGTCTAGATGAAAGATCTAAGTGAAATATATTATAAATACAATACTATATATATGAGTAAAATAATGAAAGCTTCCATTTGATAGTATAATATTCAGAATTTCTTGTGATTGTTTAATATAAAACACATCTGCTTAAAAATTGTTGATAAAGTTCTGACTATGAGTAAGTAGTTTATTCGACTGAAATTTAAATGCTTAAATGTAACATTTTGTGACATCTCTGAATTTCAGTTTTCTTCACTTGAGCAATTTCCTCAGTTTGCAGCTATTCCCAAAAGTTGGCCCAGGGTCAACTGAATCTCAGGATAGTGCAGTTAGTTACAACAAACAAACAACCAAGCTACTACAGAGAACCCTACAGTTACAGCAAGCACAGTACTAGACAAAGGTATAAAGGACCACAGGCTGAGTAAGGAAAGGAGAGGAGAGCTTGATGGGGAATGAAAGGAATATGGAAAAGGTAGATCTTGAACACTGGTTTGGAGAGGGGAGACAGCTTATTGAGGGGAGAGAGGCAGAAAGAAAATGTGAGGAGAGAATGCAGTAGTCTATCCTGGGTATAATTAGTGGGTAGTTCAGACTACAGACAAGGTTTGTTGGGAGCAGATAGTGTACAGTCTTGAATGTTAGATTATGATACCAACTGGGAACACTTCTTTGTAGATCTACTTATTCCTGGGGGAAAATAAAATAAAAAAACAAAAGAGCAGTTTCTATATTTTGAAATGATTTTAAGAGCTCTAACCCTCTTGAGACTTTGAAAATGAAAATTAAATTCCTGAGTAGATTTAGTAGTTAGTAGACAAGGTAGGGGGTAGATGCAAAATGAAGGATTTTAATAAAGTTCTTTATCAAAATTGCACGTGAGAGAATTTCTCAGTCTATACACAAGCAGTCAAAAGTCCTAGATTTCAGATCCTAAGAGACCTCCTGCTTGTCTCTGATGTAAACGGTGTTTTATTGTCAGGTAATCTGATTTAGCTTTGGCTTTGTTTTTGACATTTCCTAGACCAAGGACAATCTAGTGGGATCATTTTAATACAGTGAATACTCATGTCACTATGGTGAATATTTGGATAAAAAGGAATTTGTCTTAGAGAAAGTTGGAAATAGAAATTGCTATTTACAACCATGGAAGCCACTAAATATTTTAAGCTTATTCTTTGTTCATTTAGAAATAATAAAGTAAACCATCATTGCTAATATTTTTAATATCATCTTTAAATCTTCTATTTCACACTCCAGAGGCTTTTGCCTGAGGATAATACAAAAGCTGAGTAAAATCTAAGACTAGATTTTCTATAGACATGATAGCTAGGATGTACCTTTTGATATCAGACCCAAGAAATTATCATCTGGATATGAAAATTTTGAAAAAAATTAGAATCAAATACTCTTGTTTTTAGTCAACATCCACATAAAGTATGTCAGAAGCTAAACTCTGGAATCCACAAGAGTGAGTAGTAGAGAGAAAGCCAGACACGGGTACTCCTCTGACTCTGTGTTTAGAACAATAGCAAACCTGTGTAATTGAGAATATTGTTTCTTCCTGTAGAGTTCTGCATTATTTGGAAATCCTATTTTTCAGAAGTTCTTGCAGGTTGTTCTTATTAATCCCTGTGACCTCACATTGCTTGGAAAAGAGACATACACATTTTTATTACTTGATTTAGAAACAAAGACCCACTTCTGGAAGATATCTTGGAGATCATCAGGCTTTGAATGCTTTAAAAGACTTTTAAATATTTAAACATTGTTTTCTTTTTCAAAATGCAAATAAAGGACATTTAGGGAGAAAGAATCTTCTCTTTACCCCAAGCCCTTTAAGAGTAATATAGGACTATCAATAAGAAAAATAAGTTAAAAAGATAATTATTTCTTTATCAAACTCCTCTTTCTAAAAGGTGGTAGAAACTAGTTCCAATATAATACACTACAACATGAACTGACTATAAGTGTACATCATTATTTCTATCCATGCCTTTTTTCCCCTAAATTCAATTCAAGCTCATAGTACTATATTGAGTCTTTTGGAGTGGGGTGCTATAGCATAGTTGTTAAGAGTTAGGCTTCTAGAGCTGGGCTTTCTTTATGTGAGTCTATACCTTCTACTTTATTTACAGTTTTTATTTTGAGAAAGTTAATCTGTCTTTTCCTCTGAGTTAGCATCTGTAAAATGGTTATTAACCATTAACATGGTTATCTCTATAATTGTAATGAGAATCACTTGAACTAATACTTGAAGTAGTGCCTGGCTTAATAAATATTAGCTATTATTATCTACACTGAACTAGGTAAAGCTGAGAATACAAATATGTGTGTATGCATATATATATACACATATATTTAAATTGTACATATAGAAATATTTATCGTAGTATACATATAGATAGACCTTTTATTTTAAGCATATGTAATATACTAAAAGAAGAAATTAAGTAATTTGCCTAAGATCAAAAGTGCCAGCAATGATAGAATGATATGATAGAATGATTTCAAATCTATAATGATATGATAGAATGATCCAAACAGGAAGCATAGCTAAAGAGCCATTTCTCTTAATTGCTGTGTTAGATTACTTCAGATTATATACTCTGAATTAGATTGGCATGTATAAAATGATCATATTCTAAATGCCACACTGAGACAAGAGATCTCAAAGTGAACAGAAAACTACCATGGAAGACTTCATGGAACAGGTGTGACTTGATTTTCATTGAGTTCATAATTTCCTTCTTTCTGGCTACCCTTCCACTAGAAACAACATATGTAAAACTATTAGCACAGTTCCTACCATAGGTTCTCAGTAAGTTGTGGTTGTTTCTTATTATCATATTCTTCCTGCTCAGTCTTCCCTCATGGGTGTAACCTACTGTTTGAAAAACAGATTATATCTATACCCATGTAGCTGAATGTCCCTGGAAAAGTCTTTTAGTCTCTGTAAGTCTTAGAATATTTATTTGTTTTGAAGACTTTAATAGGTAATGTATGTTGTACGTTATTTAGCACTGTGCCTGGCACACAATAAACCTTATAATGAATGTTACTTATTATTACTGCAATTATGTGCAACACTGTGAAAAACCAGACAGTGAAGAAACCAAGTTTCAGAATGTAGAATCAGAATTACCCCTCTGATTTGACTACTCAGCTTTCAAAAATCAATATTTTAGTTCTAATTCTAGCTTTGCTCTTGGCTTAAATGCATCTCGGTTTCTCCTCCAAATTGTAGTAAAAGTACTAGTGTTGATATTTTCCTCAACAGGATAGTGTAATTGTTTGAGATGTCTAAAGAAAAAAACACCTGTCAAATTTTAAAAAGTGGGAATTCATATTCTTTGAAATCAAGGATAATGCTATTCTTTTATACATACTCTGTCATCTGTCTGGAATCCCCTATTCCATGCTGATAATCCTGTTTGTACTTTGAGACTCGGTTTTAGCATAAATCAGTGGGATTAAGTGCTCATTTATACATCCCCTAGAATACTAAGCCTGCTTCCTATAATAGTGCTTACCATGTTTACCATTTAAATGAATAGGTACTTGCATGCTGTCTCCCTTAGAATTTGAAATCTTAGAAGGCAAGTGTCTTTCAATTCAGTACATATTCTTGCATATGTTAAATGACTAGTACATATTGGCCCAATAAATAGATCATGTTTTATAAATTTAAGAATACTAAAAAATGCTTTAAGACAACAAAAGGAAAATTTCTAAAGCTCATTTAGAGGTTTTTTTACTGTGAATTGGGTACTAGAAAAATGGGTTAGCTATTGTAGTGAATAATAATAGTTGAATAAACAGTGAATAAACATTACTGAAAGAATAGTAGTGTGAGAATAAATATTATTTTGGTTGATATGTTGCTCTGAAAATATATTTAAGTTAGAGAGATGAAGTAAAATCAGGAGACTGTGGTAAAACTAGCAGAACATACACAACTACTTTTCTTTCTCCAAAAATACTATTAAAAGAAAACTAAGGGTATTTTTTTTTATCCTTTCTCTCTCCCAAGACTAAATGACTGTGGAAAGAATAGGTAAGGGAAAAAAACAATTTTGTAAGCAGAAATGTGGAAGGAAAATGTATCTTATTCTACTGAGAAAACAGAATTGTAAAAATTGTAAACTAGCAATGGCAAATGTTGAGAACTAATCTAATTTACATTGAAGTATCCTGAAAAGTCACCGGCTACCTCTGAAAGGTATCTAAATTAAAGAGTGCTAGGGTATAGCTGAATGCTGCTGCATTTGCCTAGCAAGCATGGGCCCTGGGTTCCATCACCTCACAGTAAGAGTATTCGTATTCGTTTAAAAGTCAATCACAGTTCCAGATCCTTACCTCCACCACTGCAGACTACCAGACAAACATCTAACCCCAACTTCAACAGAAGACTGAAGTTTTATACTTTGGAGAGGATTAAACAAAGTCTCTTTGAACTAGGTGACCCAGGTAGAGTTGAGGGCAGAAAGCACTAACTAAAAACAGCTGGATGCAATGAGAATGCTGTGATTCCCACCTTGCTTTTCTCATTTTACCCTAAACAACTAGCAGCAGGCCTTAAGCTTCCAGGCAACATATTTGACAATCTTTTTTTCTCCTGTGGAATCTGAATAGCTCAACGGGAAAGCCTGAAATATATTGACCTTAGGGTTCTCCAAAGAAGTAGCTCAACCAAATCTCTTTACAATTATCTTTTTTTGTTTCATACTCTTAAATATAAGCAGTAAACAAAAGATTATGAAAGATCTGAAGAAAATTTCTAACACAAAAGATAAAAGCCAAGACGAATAGAAAAAAGAAGCCTTTTGGGAACAGAGAATAGGATGGAAGAAGAAAAAATTTCCAAATTCTATTTCTAATACCCTTAAAAATTAAGATATAGAATCTAATAAACAAATAGAGAGTGATGTTATACAGGGACATTGAGAGAACAAGTAAATTATTAGAAATTAAAAATAATAGCTCTAATGAAAAATTTAATACAAAATATAGAAGGTAAAGATTGGATAATCTCCAAAAGAACTGACAGGGAAGTGGAAAATATGACAGAGTATGTTGGAAGACACAGGTCTAATATATGACATAGCAGTTCCAGAAAGAGAGCATAGGGGAAGAAAAAGAAATATCCAAAATAAAATTTCAAATATTATGAGAACAGACAAGCATATGTGTAAACATTTAAAGTGCTCACCAAGTTCCCTTCACAATAACTAGAAATAGTCTCAGACCAAGACATATTATCATGAAATTTCAGATGACTGAGTTGACAGTGATCCCAAAACCTTTCAGAAATGAAACCAAGAAACTTCTATCAAAACTGCCAAATAAAAACAGAAGACACAAATTATCAACATCAGGAATAAAAGAGAGAATATTACTATAAGCCCTCCAGACACTATAAATTTAGTAAGGGAATACTAGGAAAAATTCTGCGTATGTAAATTTGTCCACTAAATGATGGACCAATTCTCTGAAAATCACATACACTCATTCTGAGATCAAATACAGTGAATTCATGGTTAAAAGCATTTCAAAATAGAAATATGCAGACCAAGATGATTTTCATGGAAAATTCTGTGAAAAAGATTAAGGATGAAATAAGATTCTATACAATTTATTTCAGAAAGTAGAAGAAGAGGGAACACTTTCCAACTGATTTTATGGACCCAGAATTAACCATGATACCAAAAATTACATAAAGGCAATGCAAGAAAAGGAGCAGACCAATATCCCTCATGAACAAAGAAGCAGATATCCTCAATAAAACCTTGACAAATTAAGTTAATCAGTCCATGTAAAAAATAATACATCATGACCAATGGGAATGCAATGCTGGTTCGGTTTTTTTTTTTTTTTTTTGCAAATTAATCAAAGTAATTCACATTGTAATCAGACCAAATCAGAAAAAATCTCAGATTTAGGTCTGACATTTAAAAAATGATGATAACTAAATGTATCATCATTGATGTAGAAAATTCATTCAACAAAATTCCACATTGATTCCAGAAAAAAAGAAAAATTTCTCAAAAAATTAAGAATAGAAGTCAAATTCAACCCAGAAGGTATTTCCAACCACTTGTGGCTAACATGTTACTCAATGGTGAAAGACCAAATGCTTCCCCGTAAGTTAAAGAACAAGGCGAAAGTGTGAACTCTCGACACCACACTAGAAGACTTAGCAAGCACAGTGGCACCACTGCTTGGAAAAGAAGAAATAAAACTGTCCAGATTCATAATTGTTTATGTAGAAAATGCCAAGAAATCTTGAAAACAAAACAAAACAAAAACTCATAAAACTAGGTTAGCAAGGATTCTGGAATACAAGGTCAGATATCAACGTAAACTGTGTGCTTAAGAAAGGATATATAGCATAAAGGAATTTCATGGGTCTGATACAATTTCATCATGGTTGTGATGATGTTTATAGGAATCTGTCTACACATGATAAAACCTGTAGACTACATACCAACATTTCAAAAACCCTTTATAAGTGAAGAGTATGATTTATAAAGTGAATTATAATAGTAAAAATGCAAAATTCTGACTATAGGTTTTAGAATACGTGCAAAAAATGCAGTATATGGGAGTTCCTCAAAAAAATTAAAAGTAGAATCACCTTATGATCCAGCAGCTGACATCTGAAAATATCACCAAAGTGCTGAAAGGAGGTTTTGAGATATTTGTATACTATGCTTATGCAACACTATTCACATTATTTAAGAGATGAAAGAAACCAAAGAGGTGTCCCTCAACAGATGAATGGATAGACAAAATTTGTTATGTACATACAATAGAATATTACTCAGTCTTCAAGAAGAAGGAAAATTTGACAATTGCTGCAGTATGGATGAACTTCGAGGACATCATTCTTAGTGGGATAAGTCACAAGAAGAGCAGTACTGCAGCAGTTCACCAATATGAGGTATACAAAGTAGTCAAGCTCTTAGAAACAGAAAGTAGAATTGTGATTGCAGGGTGAAGAAAAAAGGTAAGAAATTTGAAAATGGGTATAGGATTTCAATTTTTCAAGAAAAAAAAATTGAGATCATTGCACAGCAACATGCATACAGTTAACATTGATGCTTGGACACTTAACAGTGGTTAAGATGGCAAATTTTATGTTATGTGTTTTTTACCTCAAGTATAAAGTGTTGGAGAACTGGTTTAAGATCTGTTCTTATAGAGAAGGGGGGATTTATTGGTTTGTCTTTATGACTAAATATTTTAATGCTAAAAGTGCCAATATAAACTTAGATAGAAAAAAAGAAACAGGATATTTTTCAATAGAGGAAGTAACACCTTTCTATTCCTTAACACTTCAATCAAAACTAGAAAATTGTTATCAGATTTAGGTCTGACATTTAAAAAATGATGATAACTAAATAGAGAAAATGTAGATAGCAAAAGATCTAAAAAATGTTCCATATCAGAAACTTTTAGTAGGAAACTCTTGATGACTTTTTACCCCCTTTCAATGATAGATCTTTTCCATGTGACAAGAAGTAGAAATGACTGGTGAGATCATGAGAGTTGGCTTTACAGGTCCTCATTTATCCATAGTGTTGAGTTAACATGGAAGTGAGGCACTAAGCAACTCAGTGAGACCCTGTTTCTAAATAAAATACAAATAGAGCTGGAGATGTGGCTCAGTGGTCAAGTGCTCCTGAGTTCAATCCCTGATTACCACTCTCCCACCCCCCGCCCCCAAACCCAAACCAACGACCATAGGCATAGGTCTGAAT